>NC_084506.1:13588830-13947830 GCF_024500385.1 Phyllopteryx taeniolatus
TATTCCCTTTGTATACCAGTTTTTTCTGACTTTCCAAAGCAAGTTTATTTGTATAGCACAATTCATACACAAGGCAAATTGCAAGTGCTTTACAACGGCAAAAAAATATATTTAGCACAGAACTTTAAAATTAATTGTAAAAATGATTTAAAGCTAGACAGTCAAAATCCGACATTAACATCACAAAAAAATAAAAGTTTAAGCATTAAAAGTGCACTATAGTTTTTCGATTGTTAAGTGCCTCTTTACTTTTTTTTAAAAGTATTTTTTTTAGATTACCTCTGCACTCCAGCCTTGTCTTGTCTTGCTTTTTCGCCTGTACTGCAACATGAGTATTAACCCTAAGCATGACAATAGCATTCTAACACTTAAAAAAAAAAAAATCTGTTCAGGGATGCGGATGACGGGCAGCACGGTGAGCGACTGGTTAGCACATCTCTGGCTCACAGTTCTGAGGACCCAGGTTCAAATCTGTCCTCGCCTGTGTGGAGTTTGCATGTTCTCCCCGTGCCTGTGTGGGTTTTCCCCGGGTGGTCCGGTTTCCTCCCACATCCGCAAAACATGCATGGTAGGTTAATTGAAGACTCTAAATTGCCCATAGGTGTTTGTGAATGTGAGTGTGAATGGTTGTTTACATGTCCCCTGCGATTGGCTGGCGACCAGTTCAGGGTGTACCCCGCCTCTCGCCCTAAAATAGCTGGGATAGGCTTCCGCACGCCCGCAACCCTAGTGAGGATAAGCGGTGCGGAAAATGAATGAATGAATGGAAAACTGTATATTTGAAAATTAATGGATAACATTTTTATATATTGGCAATCAAAATATCATGTCCATTGAAGAGCTTCTATTAACTATTACAGATTTGGTAATTTATTTGGGGGTGTGGTGGGGGTGCGGGGGGTTTACATCAGATTGGTGATTTAGTGATCAACACTCCTGTTAAATTAGGGCAGCTGTGGCATAAACCTTACATTGGGTGGTGGGGGAAAATGTTATGCAGTATATATACTGTATACAAACTTGAAGAACATTGCAAAGCCAAGGTGCCTCTAGAAGCTGTGGATAAGGTCAAACACAGTCACAAAAAGGCACATCATTGTAATTTTTTAGCTGTAATTGTACTATGACTTGTCACTAGGGTGGTATGAGGGGACACAGGGGTTTGCTGCTTTTTTTCCCCTTAGCACTTGACTTTTAAAGCTTGGGGAGCTTACCTGTAGTATCTGGAATTGTACAAACAGTTACCTCAAAGAGAAGCAATTAACCTCAACAACTAAATTCAAGCCTATGCTGTAAAACAGAACCTCTGCTGTACACCTTTTTTTCTGACAAGTAATGCAGTATTCTTTGATCAGCACTCTGCTTTTTGAGTAAGTGGAATAATTTACTCACCGCAAATTTGCACTCACACGGACTCTAGATCATCGCCTACTAAAGTTAACAGCTTTATACTGCATTATATTGCACTTTGTAAATGCACATTGTTATTTTAACTGAAACAAAACACCCTGTAGACAGAATTAAGAAAAAATGGGTCACAGACTCAATTTAGTAGAGATAAAAAAGCCTTGGTTATAAATCATGACATAACTGGCATCTCTCGCTGCTTCGTAATGCATTCCAGAAACAGACCGTCATAGTCACTGTACATAAATTATCTGATGTCTCTTTTTCTACAGTTTTGTAATATTGTTTATTATTGCCATAAATGCAGACTCTTTGTCAGTGGGTTTTTACGTCATGCTGGTCACATTTACACATATGAGACAAGGTGACACCTAACAATTGATCAACAGTTTACACTTGGGATGTTCTCAGAGGTAAGTGGCCACGGAGATTACAGCAGTGGTCATCATGGTGACTGCGGAAACCGGGTAGCCCATAAAGACCACATTAATAGCCTATGGGCCTGTTCTAAAGAGAGTTCATCTGTGATGGGACATTGTGATTTCCTAGGAATTTTGTAGAAGTCATCATTTGAAAATGAAACACGCAGAGATTTATGGAGATAAAGTGTTGCATATTGATATTTATCAGTTTCCTACTTTGTCAATCCTTGTTGATAATGTTAGAAATCATGAACATGATCAGTGTCTTCACATAGATAGAATATTATTAATTATGAAAGATATCATTTAAGATAATTTGAGCAAATTTGTTATGTCAGAAGTGTGTATCAAACCGGTAGCCCTTCGCATTAATCAGGACCCAAGAAGTAGCGCTCACTTTCAAAAAGGTTGGTGAGCCCTGGCATAATGTCACAGAATGTCATTGGCAGGTTGCAACAGCAGTACAGAGAGACTGCAAGCGTAAATGAAAGGTACAGAAGTGGAGGTCCTGTTGTGAATTTTGCTGTTTAGCGAATTTTGCTGTTTAGCGAATTTTGCTGTTTAGCTCCTTGTTACAGAACAGCAAGCTGTGCAAAAGGTACTGAATTATTGAACAGTTCGACATGCACATTCGAAAGTTCAGAGTTCAAATTAAGTTCACTTGGAAAAGTAACAGTGCATCGTAGGTTCATCCTGAACTTATGTGAGTTGTGTATTAGCCTGAAGCATTGGGTTGCAGGTCTCCCAGTGTCAAGCTTCAAACATAACAACCATCACTTCCTTCTGAGAATCATTTGGCTTTTATGTGATCATAATGACCAAATAGTGAGTCACTGACGGTGTAGTGGTACACTTGCCTGACATTGGTGCGGGGAGCGTGGGTTTAGTTCCCACTCAGTGACAGTGTGAATGTGAGTACAAATGGTTGTCTGTGTCTATATGTGCCCTGCCACTGACTGGCGACCAGTTCAGGGTGTTTCACCTTTCACCTGAAGTCAGCTGGGATAGGCTCCAGGACCCTGCGACCCTAACCAGGATAAGCGGTGTTGAGAATGGATGGACCAAATAGTGATCTTTTCATGTCGAATTCCTATGTTATGGAGCTGACAAAACATCACCAGTCAAGGACACGGATGACAGAGACACAAACAAGTATTCACACTCGGTAACACCTACGGGAAATTTTGAATTTCATCAGTGAATCTAATATGTGTTTTTTTTTGACTGGAGCACTTGAATAGAACCCAGGCAACCACAGGGGGAACATAAAAGACAAGCGTGGCAAAAAGTTAAAACCTTCATGTTCTTAGGTAAACATTGCATCAAACATGCTTCCTTGCCAGTGGTACAATTTATAAACTATGATCCATTCTTTTTCTATACCGTTTATCTTCATTAGTAACTGGAGTCTGTCCAAGCTGACTTGGGCGTGAGACAGGGTACACCATTCAATCAGAAAGCACTTAAAGTAAGCTAACCATTCACACCTGTGGGCAAATCAGAGTATTACATTTACTTAAGAATAATATTTTTCCAATGTGGGAGGAAACAGGAGTACCTGTAGTAAAGCCATATGCTAGTACAGCAAGAGTATACAGTATATATTAGACAGCAATTTAGTATTTGCTTCAGTTCCTGCAAAAAAATAATAATAACATTTATAAAGCATTGTGTGTTGGATATGGATGATACTGTCTTTGAGAGGAAAATACTGCAACACATTTTTCAGTGTAAATGTTTCAAAATGATGGTTGTTAACCCTGCTCTAAATGCACATGTATTTAGTCAGTAAGGGGAAGGTGGTCACTGCCGCAGTGAACAAGAGCGAGCGCACATAATGGGCCACGGGCACTGCTATCGATCGACGTCGCCAAGGTTCAGGACTATGGATGAATTTCAAAATCAACGTTAATTACAAATCACTTACTGTGTGCCATGAGAGTCCATGAGAGAAAAATACAGCGAGAATTACAACCCATGTTTACTGAAAGGATTATAGTATGTGATTATTTTTATTTTGTTTTGTTCAGTCATAATTAGAAGTGTGATCAAATTAATGTAGATGCGCATTTCATGTACAGTATGGTTTTATGCATTATCAGTGATTATTGAATCGATACCCAGGGACTATGACAAACTATATGTAAATGTTGAGCAGATGTATCATCACATGCTTACTAAGCAGACATCATGATACTGTGGTGAGCTGGTGCATGTTGCTGATCCTAAAGCACTTCACAGAGGCCTCTTGAGAGAGTTCTTGCTGTCTGTCTAGAGCAGGTGGCTGTGAGGCTGCGCTTTGCATTAAAAACAGAATGCCTCTGCACACAATGTTTTGGGGCCATCTGACATCACTTGCAAATAAAGAGTACTTGTGTCTTAAGTCTTGCTATATAGAAATCCTATCACAAATTGAAATCAACATTTTATTAGTGTTATTTCCAGTGGAAAGATACTGATTCACCAAACAAAAATGAACTATTTAAAAAAGAATTAAATGAAGAGAGTTTTTAAATTTGGGTCTGAAACTGTACCTACAAGTGCATCCTTTGTCTTGTTTTGCTTTGTTTTCATCATTGTCCTGGTCTCAGTCTTCATGTACAGATCTGTGATATTTCCCGTTTTGGGCATCATTTTGAATTTTGGGAGAGAAACTACCTTCAGTCATTAATATTCGGTGTGTAGCTGTGTATGTGAGCAATTGCAACTCATCCATAAAGTCTACTCTTCCTTCCTTCTTTCTGACAGGCATGCCTCAGCACACAGAGCTCTGTGTTGTCTTCTACGCCTATAAAGCTGATTTCAAATCACTGTCGTTTCATTTGGGATGTCGTGCAAATGGCAGGAAGAAAAGCAGGCTAAACAAATTCACAGCTTTCTCTCCTTCTGACTCTGCCTGGCTCCCTCTCTGAGCCTCCACTTGTGTTGCTTCTGTTTTATAGTGACAAGACACGACCTGAATACGAAGGCCGTAATTCTTTATTTGTCTCTTATCATCCTGATAAGATGATTTTCACTCTCTGGGTTTGTCCCGTCTTGGCAGAGGTTGGCCTGGTCTCATTTTGTCTTTCAGTTGAAGCTCTCCTATCTTCCAGATGGCGCACAGTGCACACATTGCTGTGTGGATGAGAGAGTTGAAAACATAAGATGATTATGGGAAGATGCCATTCTGCCGAACACACAAAGAAGACACCATTAGGAAATAATGTGCCAATGTGATGCTTCATTATACTGTATAATAATGAAGATTAAATGCCTGATTATGTACTCTATTTTCAATTGACCTCTTAATAGAACAGCAGAGAGGGACATCTGAAGGCTTATTTTTGACTGTTTAGTGCTATTGCTTGTGTTTAATATCCATCCATCCATTTTCTGAGCCGCTTCTCCTCACTAGGGTCGCGGGCGTGCTGGAGCCTATCCCAGCTGTCATCGGGCAGGAGGCGGGGTACACCCTGAACTGGTTGCCAGCCAATCGCAGGGCACATACAAACAAACAACTATTCGCACTCACATTCACAGTGAGACAACGGGCAATTTAGAGTCTCCAATTAATGCATGTTTTTGGGATGTGGGAGGAAACCGGTGTGCCCGGAGAAAACCCACGCAGGCACGGGGAGAACATGCAAACTCCACACAGGCGGGACCGGGGATTGAACCCGGGTCCTCAGAACTGTGAGGCTGACGCTCTAACCAGTCGGCCACCGTGCCGCCTGTGTTTAATATAAAACTCAATAATCTATACTTCAGACAATTTGGCTGTGGTTAGCCTATACATGCAAAATTAACGAGCTCGAGACCATCTGAGTAGAAAACAGAAACATGACTCAAAGGGAGATTACAATAGGTCAGGAGATTTCTGCATAAACCCATATTCCCAAACCATCGGTGTGTTACGTTGCCATTGAATTCTCTAGTCTGTGCATTGTGTTGAGCACAGTAAGACACTAGCTTGAAAACAATATCTCCAGTTTGATCACTGAGCCCATCGCACAGTCCTTTCAGTCATTAGTGTGTGATCGAAACAAAAGATGTCTAGATACGTTCCAAACTACTCCAGTGCGGGAGATAGAAATCTGTAGCCTACTTGATAACATTCCCGCATACTGCATATTACTCGAGGGTCTCTCTTCAAGAAATGAAATACGAACATAAAAATGTCTACTGTTTAATATTTGTCAAAATTTACACTTTAGATGAATAGCACTTTATTTCACATTGCTTGTATACTGAAGCAGGCAGATAATCCGAATGGCAGCGACACCAATGAACCTAAGGACAAAAGGACAGAGAAAGGAACACAGACAGCTGCAAATATAAGCATGACAATTCAGAATTCATGTGCTTTCTTTACCAAAGTCTTATATTGACTACAAAGCTATACTTTGTCATTTACAACAACCAATAAACAACACTGCACTGTTTTCTGCTCAAGTGCAGACCCAGAGGTTGTTTTTGGTAGGTGGTAAAAAAAAAAAATTAAAAAAAAAGGTACAGCAACAGAGGAAGCTGTGGCCCCCATCTTCATTCTTTGGCAATGCATTGCAGCTGAAGAGGCAAGTGGAAGCTGATTTCTCAATTTTGAAGAGGTATTAATACAATTTTACAATAAAAATCACAGTGCGATAATATACATACAACTGCTTGTCCTCCTGGGTCTTATCCAAAAATAAACAGTATTTAATTTTTTTAAATATTTGAGGTGATATTTGAGACACGGGTATAGAAAAACAAGTGGATAAATGAATGCCCGAATGTTTTTATTACCATGACTGAGAATGATCATCCTAATGAAGATTGATTTTTACTGTCCATCTCTTTTAAATAAGATCTCTTTATCTTGTGCAGGGATATGTTGTTTGACCAACTTCAGAGACAGCTTTGGGTTCTACACTTGCCCAGCCTTGACCTGGACAGTCCAGTGGTCCCAATAAACAAACAAACACTCACAACAAGCTTATGTGTCCACCGACCAGCTTTGTCTTCCTTCGACAGGGCTGGGACAGGAGTTAATTGTTCCCATGATGGTGGCAGAATTGATCAGCAGTAAAGGTTCATTCCCTATAACATTCCACCAGAGACGGGAAGGCAAACCTACTCTGTTTTTGAGTCATCTGACAGGTAAAAGGACACCATCTTATTACTTTTGCTCTATTGGAATCACAAAATCAATACGCCAGCATTGCTCATACACTCATTAGCCTTCCTATTAAGTCAGATAAACAGTAAATGGATCAACTCTTGGCATTTCAGGACAGAGTTGACTCCCATGCTTTTGGTTTTATTCCATGCGACCCTATTTTCACAAGGCTCTCGGCTTAAATTTCACACCTGCACAGAGAACACCCACACCTGCCACCCTATAAAGACTTAATTAACTAATTCCCTGCCAATGGCGTCCAAAGACGTCATTCAGAATCCATCTATTCCCTGCCAATGGCGTCTAAAGACGTCAGTGGTGTTTTTTAATGGGGATGGGTGGGGGAGGGTCTTGTGCAGTTTATCTGTGATTTTCAAGCCTCTGGATAACTGCAATGAAAAATGGCACCCTGTAGAGGGTGACAATGCCTTGAAGTGAACGGGAAAGAGAGAAGAGAAAATGAAAAAGAAATCTAACAAAAAAGCTTTCGGTACTAAAAATATATTGCGCCAAGGAAAGAAACATATTCCTGTGACCGAGAGGAATGACACCTTCGATCATGTGGGGGAATAAAGAATAATGCTCCGAGCCAATTGCTTTGTTGCAAAGCTATCGCCCAAAATGCTGGGCCAAATGGCGACATGCTCGGCTGCTTGCTCGCTGGTCGTCTGCCGACCAGGATTTGAGTAAATGGGATCCAGAATCGTCAGATGAATGAACTCCCTCTGGATCGCAAGCCGAGCTTCATCCCTCCGGATGATATGGAGACGAAGGTAATTTGTTTGCAGCTCCCGTTAGCTACATTTAGCAAGCAAACACGCTCCTTCAATCCTTGTGACATAAAAACATAGTTTAGTCCCACTAGTTCACATTACAATGTAAGATCTGTTGCCAGCACTGATTTGAATTTCCATTTCGTCCATCTTGCAGGAATTCAACAGTCGAACATTTTTTAGGATTGCGACGAAGAAAAGTACGTTGTTTTTTTTACCCTTGCAAAACATGTCATCAATAAAAGTGTTCTCTAGTGATGGTATGTATTTTTTTAAACTTACAGGTTAAGTATCCAGCAGAATTTCGACCCCCATTTCAGTACGCAGTGTTTTTTTTTTTCCACGTCTTACGACCGCAATTTCAACAATGTATTTTTTAGTAATAGTCATGTTTCTAAACTGCACAGGTTGTGCTTTGAGCAGAAGTAGGCACTGGTTTCAAGGACAGTGACAACCACACAAGATCCTATTCACCGCCACAAAAGAATACAATCCAGATGTGGATAAATCTTTGCTAGATTGTATGCAAAAGGTAACAACAACCTGGAGTATTGAGCAAATGGTAGAGGAGAATTTGGAGGGAAAAAGGGCAAGTATGGGAAGCCCCATTTGTTCATGCATTTTTCTCTGTAAATTCTGTACAGTTTCACTTGTAAATAAATTATTTTTCTGTCAAAAGTACTTTCTCAGTGTTGTTTTAGGTTCAGATGTTTGAGATTTACACACACACACACACACACACACACACACACAAACACACACACACACACAAAGTGGTGTCAAAGTCATTGTTCTGCTTGATCTGTCTATTCACAAAAAGGCTGAAAGTAGCCTATTTTTGAATGCTGATTACTAAAGAACGGTATATGCTCGAGACAAACTTTGTTTTTCTGATGAAAGAAGAGAGTCTGATCTTAACGGCTGGCAGTTAATGAGTTCAAAAGCACTCTCCTGCAGTTATATTATAAGAACATAAGTATGTATGGGTGGTTTGCTCATTTGTTTCAGATGAAATCAATTTGATATTTTATCTTAAATCAACTATTAAAATATGCCATACACACATTTGATGTCAATAAACTACTTGTTCTACATTTACTTCTATTAGGACCAATAATAAAACTGATTTAACCCAAGTTCAGTAGGCCTGCTTTGTTTCAAAGTAATACTATGAAGAGCTTAATAGATTAATTTAATTCTCCCTAATGTTTCTCTATCATTCATTACAGACAGCATGTGTACAGGAGCAGCTGCTTCTTCCTCTTCTCCTCCCTCTTGTGTCAGTTCATTTGATTATTCTGCATGTTGCACTAAGGCTTTGTTGAGACTGCGGGCAAATCACATTTGTTTCTCAAATCGCATCTCAAAGACAGACTTCCTCACTGTTATTTGCAAATGATCAGATCCAATTTTTGTCTTGCGACAATACCAATCTGTTTCAGTTGCCACACCAATGATGTGAGTTTCTGTACAAATCAATGACATGGTTTAGTACCATGGCATATCATAAGAGCAGCTGCAACAGACAATTCATTTCAGCATCTGTTCATAACCTGCTGCTTTTGTTGACTTCCACACTTATAGTGCTGCATGTGACTGGAGCAATGATTTCAAAGACACAATGAAAGGAGGCCACGCGTAAGAGGTAGTTTTAAATGTTCTTTGTAAGTGTTTTTCCTGCCCCTGCTTATGTAAAACTGTATAACAAACCAGGCAGTTCGAAGAAAATATTACACAGTAGCCTCTTTCTCGAGTCAACTAGTTCAATGTGTCCAGATACATAGTAAAATATAGTATGCCATTGGACTTTACCCCTTGAATGCACTTCTGTCACTCAGGGCAAAGATACTTTAAAATTCAGTTAGAGTTTCAAGGAGTTGAGTTTCCAACTTAAACCCATCAAATTAAATCTGATGGAAATAGCATCTTAAAACTAGGTGTGGGACATTAACGCATTAATTCCAATTAATTCATTACAAACAAATTAATTGGTTAAAAAACATTTTAATCGCATTTTGTATTCCAAACAAAACGGACCATTTGTCAGTGCACAATTTCCCAGTACACCGATTACACTGATGCACACGTTAGAGCTCGGCTAACAAAATGGAGGAATTGGAAGAAACAGCGTTGCTTGGACCGATGGGAGGAACATTTCATTAAAAAAAAAAAACACCTGATAAAAGCAGAGATGAGCATGGTTTTGGGCAAATTGTGCAAAAAGGACTTTTCATACCACCGAAGGATTTCAACCCTCCGTTATGTGATGCAACTTTTTAACTGCCACACAGAAACCATTTAAAGCCAATACTGGAAAGAAAGAAAAAAGGTCCTAAAATGGCACTTTAACATTTAGTCTGTTTAATTTTGGCCAGGGATACTTTCTATTCGGTTTTCTACTAAGTTGTATTGAAATGCAAATAAATGCATTTTTCCAGAGTTAACAATATTCCAGTCTGTGTCAATTATTTGATTAAGTCGTCCACTAAAATCATTTAAATTAAACCATGTTGATTTTTACGACAAATGTTGTTATACGATTAAAATGCGATTAGTTCATATTAATTACAAAGCCTGTAATTAATTAGATAAAAATCTTAATTGAGTCCCACCCTAAGTTCAAAAATCTCCTAATGATGATTGGGTTTGATAAGTAAAAATTAAATTGAATGTGCTTTTGCTTGTCATGACTTTGGAATACTCATATGTCACTGATTCACCAGTTCATTTTCATGTGCTGAAAAAAAATATTGTTAGAAATGTCTCTTGGTCAAAAAACAGTGAAAATTGTACCGTTGCAATAATCTAACATGATGATGAATGAAAATAACTGCAAGGAGCCCACACAGTGCGCAATCCTCCGGTGAGAAGCCAGGCAAAGTTTGCAGATGTAACCAGCTGCTGCAGCTCAGGTTCTTAATGAGACAAAAGCGGTCCTGGAGAGCATTCTTTTGCATTAAGTATTTAGTTTAAGCATGTTGTTGTAAACAAACTTCATACTGGATTTGACCTCCTGTAATTGGAACACTGTGACTTTCTCAGGAACACAATGAATTTCTCAGAGTAGGTGGCACAAATAATTGAGTGATGAAAAGCATTTATGTCATGTCATGTTTACTAGGGCTCTATATTTTGAGTATATTAGGTTATAAAAAAAAGTTCCAATCACAATGTATATGTCACTGTTTTTGTGAAAGTAATTACAAATAAATTATCTAAAAAGTATACACATTTCATTTCGTGCAAAGAAATTGAGCTGCATTTCAGATTTTTTTCTTATTTATTTATTTTTTTTAATAAAAAAAACAAAACTTTTTTTCGATACAATGGTTGATCCTCGGGTCCTGCACCATCTAATGAGCACGAATCTAGATCTTTCTAGATCCGTGTTCTGCTACGTAGCATGACTACATCGTGAGCTTTTATTAATTAATTGAAATGGTCACTCGTTGTAGCCAAATACTGTTGTGCTTTTGTTCCATCAATAAGAGGCATTATTTTAGAGACTGTGGAAACCCAACTCTTACCTGCAGTACCCGCTAGACCTTTTAGAGGGCAGTGTAGCTCTATTGAAGAAGCCAGTACAATTAATAGGGGGAGTGGAGGTGGAAGATTGTTTTTTCTGAATTCATTCCTTCATTAGGTTCCATGCACTGCCTGAATTACTGCTGCATCTAACCATTAAAGTCCCTCTTTCTGTAGACCACCTTCATCAAGCCAAAGTATGGGCTGGATGCTGAAATCTGATGTATTTCTGTTACCCTATTCACCTGGGTTGTGTGACTAGCGATAGCGTGGTTGGATTCATGCAATCACAAACATAAAAAGGGGAATGTCAAACTGTGACTGGGTATTTTGGGTCTGTCTGAAAGTCTCTCTTTCCCATCCAACTATTTAGACTGGTCACACTTTGCACACAACACTGACACTTTGGGATCTACTGTAAATCTCTTGACATTCCCTTGCTAATGTTATGACAGCTTGTTAGCTTATTCATTCCACTGCAGTCTATGAGAGTTGACAGCGTGAACGGAGGTTTGCGTATCCAGGCTCTGCCCTTGTCCACGTTGCTCCCTTCTATGTCAAGGAGACTTAATTCACAGTGATGAGCAATCATCTGTAGGGTTAAAGTGCAACAAGTAAAGAGAACTTTATGCTAGCCTTTGTCATGGAGCTGTCTATAACCTATAACCCTTAACGCAACCTCTTCATGATAGTTCAAGCTTTTCAAATGGACAATTTGTCTACCCATGTACAATGATCAATTTTAAACATGAATGTAATAACTATTTCAGACAATTCTATCTCAATTCATTTGCTTGTTTTATGTCAGAGGGAACAAAGACCTTTTTTTGAAGAAGTAAAACAGAAAAAGACAAGACAAGGACAGTTTGAGCATCTGGACCATTGCTTCTCTTTTCATAGATTGTCTGAGAAAACAAATAACTGAGCTTCACATCATGTAAACCTTGACTGATTTATTGAGATTTTAATTGTGGGGGGTTATTGCTGGCAGTCCTCATACAGGAGGACCAAAGAGCCTTGCTGTTGTCCCTGTTTGCCTCCCCCATGGTTGATAATCAATGGAAGGACAGTCCTGCCAACTATTGACTGAAAAGTAATGAATGACACTGCTCCCCAAGGATCCATTTGAATTTTGACAGGCAGGATTCAAAGGTCTTGCCTTCCTTTGGTGGTGCCAGGAAGAAGCTTTTCACAGACACAGGGGAGGCAATGAAAAAAGCTGATGCAGGGATATAAGAGGGCTGAAATACATTAAGCTACAGACTCTTGGATATCAGTGTAAGTGCTTTAAATCACTGCACATACACAATGGAAAAAGACACTTGAGCTGTCTTATTCATGTATCTATCTTTCAAGAGACCTGCATCGATGAAATGGAACTTGTGAAACACACTTTGGAAAACTGTTGTGTACCCTAAAGAAAAATAGCCACTTCCACTAGTTGCTGGTGCCAACAATCCCATATTGTTGTGCTTCTGTTTTTTAAATTAGATTGCACCCCTTCCCCTGTCATAACAATGAGTCATTTATCAAATACCTGCTGTTTTCAACTAACATAAATACATATATCTTACCAATTAAAATAAGGTTGACCTTTCCAAATGAAAACAATCCAACCATATGTTTGTGCGTGTCTTCTACATTAGTGACGTCCAAATGACGTGGCAAAAATGAGGGCAGACACTGCATTCACCACACTCTTCCTCACTGATGATCATGTAAGCTCAGTAAGCAAGCTGAAGACGTGCTGATACACCTGCTTGCATTGGATGATAAATTTATTCAGAGCAATCCTATTAAGATGCCTGTAGACCCAGTAATCCAGCATTATTACATATGAATAACACTGCAGCAAGATGGCAAACCCAGTTGGAATTAAGATTATCATGAACATTATTGAATAGCTCTCTACCTGTATCTGGCAAGCAGAATAAGGTCAAGGTACAACTATAGACAAAGGAATAAGTGCTTTTTAAAAATAAATTGCATTGTTTTTCTATATGCTGTTGAAATTATATTATTTGGCAGTCAAATGATTTTTGACAATACAAGATGTAAACAAAAAATAATGATAGAGACTTTTGCGTGTATGTGTGTGTATTAAAAAAAATCTTGAACTTCCCCTTCTGAATATGAACACAATCCTTGAAGCTTTAGTTCTCTGCAAGTCCAAAGGACCATTTATGCCAATCAAATTGTTGAATTCCATTTAGTTATATATTTGGGCTGTTTCACGTCTGTCTGCAATGAAGGCAGCAAAATGTAATTACTGTAGCAACAAGATAATGCTATAATTCATATATATTTCAAATAATGTAGAATTAGAGACTTTTTCTACATGTACAATTTTTACAGAATATTTTATTGGCTTTTTTGTTAACAATTGATTGAGATATAAGGTTAGTAATATCCTTGGGGTTATGGTTTTCCAATGAGAAACAACTAAACATTGTGCCATACAAAAAACAACTTGGAAAAAGATTAAATGATTAAAGATGAAAATAAAGACGAGATAAAACTTTGAGTTACCTTTCAAGCATCACTTTCATGAGCGATTCTGCTCCCTGCTGGAATATCCGTCAATGCCCGAGAGACAATTTGCAGTTAAAAGAAAATACACCTGTTTATTTACATATTTAATTAAGCATGGACAACAAGCTGATGTAGACTTTCCTTACTTTTTAACTGATATTGACGTGGTGAAAGAAATACTTTTTCAGGGGTTGCCTTAAGGAACCTGTGAAGTAAATTTGGAGATTGGATTTGAGTATATTCCATATGATGTTCACTAGTGTGTGTTGGGTGAGTATTCTACTATGTAAAGTGCTGTATTTTAAAAAAAAACAACACATTCCTTCGGTGAGGTAAGGCACAGCATAGAATAACATTCTCCCTCATTCAGAAGGTACCATTAAGTATGGTAGTAAAAACTCACATATGCATGCATGAAAGACGTGACGAGATGATGTCGTCATACAAAACGGCCTCTGACCCGGCGCACGTTCCTTTTAGGGCCAGGGGTGTCAGAAATTTTTGTTGCCGGCCACACTGTAGTTATGATTTTCCTTAGAGGGCTGTTATGACTGTGTAAAATGTTTAATCGCCTCATCCATTTTATTATTATATACAGTATACACAAAAAAATTGATGGATAAATATTTTTTAAATATGAAGTCAAGGAAAACAATATGTTCAACTATTGTTCAATTTATTTTAAAAAGTGGTTTGGTAAGAAACAAAATATTGGAATCGCTCAACAGATTTTTCGAAAGAAACATGAATTAGTTGCACATGATTTGCTTTTGCGCACCACGTAAAATGATGTGGCGCGCCACATCTGCCACAACAGGCCGCGAATTTGACACGGTTTAAGGTAGGGACAGGACCAGCTGGCGATAGCCCTGAGTGAGCTGAAAGTCCTGGTATGGGAGTTGCCATGACAACCGAACATCTTGACGTAACCCAAATTTGCAGATATTTAATATTGGATGCCACACTAACTGGTGAACATCTCATGACGATATAAGCAGGCAGTCCGAGCCTGAGGGGAGAGGCTTTCCATAATTGAGACGAAATTTTGGTTGCAACGGTTTGGTAGATGCTGACTTGTTGATCAGTAAAAGTCCAACAAGCCTGTCTCCATGATGTCTTATTCATCATCATCCATTGCACTTCCCATTTAACCTGAGAGGAGGGGAGGCCTGACCCAGTCCACTTCAGTTTCTATATAAATAACACGTTTGAATATAATTGCGAAAAAAGACTGAGAACTAGGCGGCACGGTGGCCGACTGGTTAGAGCGTCAGCCTCACAGTTCTGAGGTGCGGGGTTCAATCCCCGTCCCCGCCTGTGTGGAGTTTGCATGTTCTCCCCGTGCTTGCGTGGGTTTTCTCCGGGTACTTCGGTTTCCTCCCACATCCCAAAAACATGCATGAATTGGAGACTCTAAATTGCCCGTAGGCATGACTGTGAGTGCGAATGGTTGTTTGTTCCTATGTGCCCTGCGATTGGCTGGCAACCAGTTCAGGGTGTACCCCGCCTCCTGCCCGATGACAGCTGGGATAGGCTCCAGCACGCCCGCGACCCTAGTGAGGAGAAGCGGCTCAGAAAAATGGACTGAGAACTATGTAGTTCTCAATTGTGGAGATATAGCATGAAACTGTCTTGCACCACTTCAGTTTTCCATAATTTTTTGGCATGGCTAAAACGGTGCTCGGTGACGCACTTGAGCCATGAGTCGTCCCTCACCCCTATGTGGGATACAATACAGTATGTAGGCATAAGAACGATGTGGTATTTGATTGACAGCCAGGGCGTAGTTTTAGCACATTGATCGGGCAGCATCTGAAGGCAGAAAGAAAGGCATGATATTTCATAATTTTTAATCCACATTATATATACTTGATGATTTTTTAAAACATCATTTCAATTTGTCATGGTTGTTAACAACTCTTTTTTGCGGTGTGTCAAATGTACATAGACATACTTTTACTTTAGTTTAACGCTTTAACAATTTACGACATAGTTGCCACTAACTTTAATAATGGAACTCATACAGTTAAATGAAACTTTAATTGAGATTAAGTATTTGCCTCACCTTTTTATTGATGCAATACATAGCAACTATATAATGTGATATTTTGTGATGTGCGTGTAAATCACTTTTGGCCACTTACTCTTTATCTTAAGATCACCACTAATAAATCCACGGGAAGATGGAGGCAAATCAGCCAAAACAGGCATCAGGATGTGTCTCAGTGTTCCTGATGACTGATTCACAGAAGTATATGAAATTAACACAAAACTCAGGGGCAACTTCAGCATTGACTGTGATTGAACATTTATTGGATCTGTTGATTGAAGAAGGAGACAGGTTACGGTTCAACATCAAGTCCAACTAAAGAATTTGAACCTTTTTTCCCAGTGAAACATTGCAACAGGAAACAACATGGGAACTTTGTAACATTTTCAGCATTTTTTTAAACTAGACTATCGTTTTGACGCATCCTCTAAAAAAATTAATGCAAGATCATGTTTACACTGACATGGTTACTCTCATATTTATCCAGTGAATGCAATACAGTACTGAAATTCTGAACCAAACATACACATGCCACATACACAGCATTTTCCTATCTTTAGCCAAATAAAATAATGTTTAATAAGCTAAACGTAATCTTTCCAACAAGAATTTATATGAGGTATATGACGAGACAAAAGGAATTAAGGTCCTCGCGGACTGAGCTATTGCTGTCCAACAAGAACTAATTTGAATCACAATTTTCTAACAGTACAGCAGTATATTGTGCAGTAGATTGACAACATTTGCGCACCATTAATTTTTTATTGACTATAACTATTGATTACTCTAATTGTCAAATCATCTTCTTCTTTTTTTCCTTTCGGCTTGTCCCGTTAGGGGTCGCCACAGCGTGTCATCCTTTCCCATGTAAGCCTATCTCCTGCATCCTCCTCTCAACACCAACTGCCATCATGTCTTCCCTCACGACATCCATCAACCTTCTCTTTGGTCTTCCTCTAGCTCTCTTGCCTGGCAGCTCCATCCTCATCATCCTTCTACCAATATACTCACTATTTCTCCTCTGGACGTGTCCAAACCATTGAAGTCTGCTCTCTCTAATTTTGTCTCCAAAACATCGAACCTTGGCTGTCCCTCTGATGAGCTCATTTCTAATTTTTTCCAACCTGGTCACTCCGAGAGCGAACCTCAACATCTTCATTTCCGCCACCTCCAACTCTGCTTCCTGTTCTCTCTTCAGTGCCACTGTCTCTAATCCGTACATCATGGCTGGCCTCACCACTGTTTTATAAACTTTGCCCTTCATCCTAGCAGAGACTCTTCTGTCACATAACACACCTGACACCTTCCACCACCCGTTCCAACCTGCTTGGACCCGTTTCTTCACTTCCTGACCACACTCACCATTGCTCTGGACGGTTGACCCCAAGTATTTAAAGTCCTCCACCCTTGCTATCTCTTCTCCCTGTAGCCTCACTCTTCCCCCACCACCCCTCTCATTCATGCACATATATTCTCTTTTACTACGGCTAATCTTCATTGCTCTTCTTTCCAGTGCATGCCTCCATCTTTCTAACTGTTCCTCCAGCTGCTCCCTGCTTTCACTGCAGATCACAATGTCATCTGCAAACATCATGGTCCACGGGGATTCCAGTCTAACCTCATCTGTTAGCTTAAAAAAGGAAGGGGCTCAGGGCTGATCCCTGATGCAGTCCCACCTCCACCTTAAATTCGTCTGTCACACCTACAGCACACCTCACCACTGTTCTGCTGCCCTCGTACATGTCCTGTATTATTCTAACATACTTCTCTGCCACTCGAGACTTCCGCATGCAGTACCACAGTCCCTCTCTGGGTACTCTGTCATAGGCTTTCTCTAGATCTACAAAGACACAATGTAGCTCCTTCTGACCTTCTCTGTACTTTTCCATCAACATCCTCAAGGCAAATGATGCATCACACGAACGACTGCACCTCAGCGAACCCGACTGTCAAACTCCTGAAGTTTGCAGATGACACCACTGTCATCGGCCTCATCAAGGACGGTGACGAGTCTGGATATCGACAGGAAGCGGAGCGGCTGGAGCTGTGGTGCGGCCGACACAACCTGGAGCTGAACACGCTCAAGACTGTAGAGATGATCGTGGACTTCAGGAGGCATCCTTCGCCACAGCTGCCCCTCACGCTGTCCAGCTGCCTTGTGTCAACCGTCGAGACCTTCAAGTTCCTGGGAATTACAATCTCCCAGGACCTGAAGTGGGCGACCAACATCAACTCCGTCCTCAAAAAGGCCCAGCAGAGGATGTACTTCCTGCGGCTTCTGAGAAAGCATGGCCTGCCACCGGAGCTGCTGAGACAGTTCTACACAGCGGTCATCGAATCAGTCCTGTGTTCTTCCATCACAGTCTGGTTTGGTGCTGCTACAAAAAAGGACAAACTCCGACTGCAACGGACAATCAAAACTGCTGAAAGGATTGTCGGTACCCCCCTACCCACCCTTGAGGACTTGCACGCTGCCAGAACTAAGACAAGGGCGTGCAAAATCCTCTCGGACCCTCCCCACCCTGGTCACCAGCTCTTCCAGCTCCTTCCCTCAGGTAGGCGCTACCGATCAATGCAAACTAGAACTAGTAGACATTCCAACAGCTTCTTCCCTCTTGCAATCAACTTCTTCAAACAGCTAACTTACAATTCCATTACAACAAGCTGGCAATTTTTTGACTTGAGTTCGTTGTCACATTTCTGTATTATGTATTACTCGTGCACTCACTGTAGTTGTCTCGCCGTGCTGCACTATTTGCATATAGTGGCCACTCATGCCAGAGTAGCATCTGCTCCATTTGCACACTGATTGAGGAGTATCTGTAACATTTGCACAACCATTGTCCCAGATTATCGCAGTACTCGTCACTTTAAACCGCATACATTCCTTGAAGTCTCAGTGCCCTTTGCACAATGGTCATTGCACCGGACTATTGCGATAATAGCCATTCGAACTGAGGACTCTGCATCTTTTTGCACAATTGTTGTTTTTTGTCAATGTCTTTATGTCTCCAAAGTGTTCTGTAAATTGACTGTCTGTTGTACTAGAGCGGCTCCAACTACCGGAGACAAATTCCTTGTGTGTTTTGGACATACTTGGCAAATAAAGATGATTCTGATTCTGATTCTGATTCTGATCTGTGGTACTCTTTCTAGGCATGAAACCATACTGTTGATCGCAAATACTCTGTCCTGAGTCTAGGCTCCACTACTCTTTCCCATAACTTCATTGTGTGGCTCATCAACTTTATTCCTCTATAGTTGCCACAGCTCTGCACGTCACCTTTGTTCTTAAAAATGGGCACCAGTACACTTTTCCTCCATTCCTCAGGCATCTTCTCACACACTAGAATTCTATTGGACAAGCTGGTCAAAAAATCCACAGCCACCTCTCCTAGATGCTTCCATACTTCCACAGGAATGTCATCAGGACCAACTGCCTTTCAATTTTTCATCCTCTTTAATGCCTTTCTAACTTCCCCCTTACTAATCATTGCCACTTCCTGGTCCACCACACTTGCCTCTTCTACTCTCCCTTTTCTCTCATTTTCCTCATTCATCAACTCCTCAAAGTATTCTTTCCATCTAGCTAGCACACTGCTGGCACCAGTCAACATATTTCCATCTCTATCCTTAATCACCCTAACCTGCTGCACATCCTTCCCATCTCTATCCCTCTGTCTGGCCAGCCTGTATAGATCCTTTTCTCCTTCTTTAGTGTCCAACCTGCCATGCATGTCATCATATGCCTCTTGTTTGGCCTTTGCCACTTCCACCTTTGCCCTGTTTCGCTTCTCAATCTATTCCTTTCGCCTCTCCTCGGTCCTCTCAGTGTCCCACTTCTTCTTAGCTAACCTTTTTCCTTGTATGATTTCCTGTACTGTAAGGTTCCACCAAGTCTCATTCTCTCCTTTCCTGCCAGAAGATACACCAAGTACTCTCCTGCCTGCCTCCCTGATCACCTTGGCTGCAGTAGTCCAGTCTTCTGGAAGCTCCTCCCGTCCACCGAGAGCCTGTCTCACCTCTTCCCGAAAAGCTGTACAACACTCGTCCTGTCTCAGCTTCCACCACATGGTTCTCTTCTCTGCCTTTGTCTTTCTAATCTTCCTCCCCACCACCAGAGTCCTCTTACACACCACCATCCTATGCTGTCTAGCCACACTCTCCCCTACCACTACCTTACAGTTGGTAACCGCCTTCAGATTACATCGTCTGCACAAGATGTAATCCCCCTGTGTGCTTCTACCTCCGCTCTTGTAGGTCACCCTATGTTCGTGGCTCTTCTGGAAAAAAGTGTTCACTACAGCCATTTGCATCCTTGTTGCAAAGTCCACCACCATCTGTCCCTCCAAGATCCTTTCCTGTATGCCGTACTTACCCATCACTTCTTCATCACCCCTATTACCTTCACCAACATGTCCATTACAATCTGCACCATTTACGACTCTTTCTCTGTCTGTGATGCTCAGAACTACTACGTCTAGCTCCTTCCAGAATTTCTCTTTCACCTCTAGGTCACATCCTACCTGTGGGGCATAGCAACTAATCACATTACACATAACACCCTCAATTTCAAATTTTTGCCTCATCACTCGATCTGATACTCTTTTCACCTCCAAGACATTCTTAGCCAACTCTTTTTTTAAAATAACCCCGACTTCATTTCTCTTCCCATCTACACCATGGTAAAATAATTTAAACCCTGCCCCTAAACTTATAGCCTTACTGCCTTTCCACATGTCTTTATGTCTCCAAAGTGTTCTGTAAATTGACTGTCTGTTGTAGTAGAGCGGCTCCAACTACCGGAGACAAATTCCTTGTGTGTTTTGGACATACTTGGCAAATAAAGATGATTCTGATTCTGATTCTGATGTCAACCAACTCCCGAGATTTTCCTGTCATAGTCCCAACATTCAAAGTCCCCACATTCAGTTCTAGGCTCTGTGCTTTCCTCTTCTCTTTCTGCCGAAGAACCCGCTTTCCACCTCTTCTTCTTCTTTAACTTCGACCCACAGTAGCTGAATTTCCAACGGCGCCCCGCAGGTTGACGCCGCCGGTGGCGGACGTTGTTAACCCGGGCCACGACCGATCCAGTATGGAATTCTTTGGATGAACGCTCATATTTGTTTGGCAAGGTTTTAAGCCGGATGCCCTTCCTGACGCAACCCTCTGCATTTATCCGGGCTTGGGACCGGCCTACAGTTTGCACTGACTTGTGCCCCCCATAGGGCTGCATTACTCTAATTGTCAAATATGACATTTAAATATTTTATTTACTTTAGAATATTACACTATTGTTCATATGGTCATTATATTAATACATATGTGAGATCTGGTCACTTGCAATTGCAAGTAGGCTTCACCCCTATTTAAATTGCCTTCAAACAAAGATGCACTCAAACTTAAGCGCAAACGCAAACTTGCTTGGGTTTTCGTAATATCTCGGAGATCCAAATTTGAACGGTGTGAGTTGCCAAATATTTGTGCCCATTAACTCCTTAGTCTAGCCCTCACGCATCACTCTGAAAAGAAAAAAAATGAATGAAGTATGAACCTTGGAGAACTTCACCAGATTACTGGTTATGACCAGGAGACTATTAAGCAGGTAGGATAAAGATAAGTGAAAAGTAAGGCAACAAGGATCAAACAACTTCTGTCTTTCATTACCGTTCAGTGTTAGCGTTTCAACGCATTTCAGAATTAGAATCATCTTTATGTTTGCCAAGTATGTCAAAAAACACACAAGGAATTTGTCTCCGGTAGTTGGAGCCGCTCTAGTACGACAACAGACAGTCAATTGACAGAGAATACTTTTGAGACAAAGACATTGAGAAAGACAGTCACTGAGCAATAAAAGGTTGCTAGTTGCTAGTTTTTGACATCCATCCATCCATCCATCCATTTTCTGAGCCACTTCTCCTCACTAGGGTCGCGGGCCTGCTGGAGCCTATCCCAGCTATCATCGGGCAGGAGGCGGGGTGCACCCTGAACTGGTTGCCAGCCAATTGCAGGGACAGACAATCAAACAACCATTCACACTCACATTCACACCTACGGGCAATTTAGAGCTGTCAATTAACCTACCATGCATGTTTTTGGGATGTGGGAGGAAACCAGAGTGCCCGATGCAGAGAGATGCAGAGACCTCTAGCAATTAGAGCAGTTTGAATGACTAATATAGCAATAGTCCGGTACAATGACCATTGTGCAATTTTCTCATGTTGCCTCAATGTGTTTCCCTGGTGACTGTTGTTTGAAGGTGAAGTTTCCACACCTCCTTACCCCAAACACATTATTTCTGCGTGCAGAGCCCATTGCATTATATGAATGTGCCTCTCAGCATCCACACCTCGACTTGAATTTGATGCTCTAAGATTTTACAATGAATATATGACTGGTTTCAACGATGACATACTGAGGGGACATGGCCTTTGTCCTTTTCTTCCTTATGCTATGTCCTCATATAAATCCGAAATATACATAAAAAAAGACATACATAAATACAAGCCTAGACCACCAAGATCTTGACTGAGTTTTGTCATTTGTGAGTGATAGCTGACTAATACTTTTACCCATTCATATGGTCGCAAACCTTCCAGACATGTTGCAGTCATTAGCATTGCAAAGACCGCAGACATAGGGCAAGATACCAAAGCTAAATGTCTGTGATGTGTGAAGGGAACTATCGTACAGTGCATATTTTCCCCTGAGGCAGTATGTCCAGGGTTTGTTTTTTTTATGGCAGTTGGTGACAATGCGAGAGGCGTAATCATGCTACACCGTGCTATTTCTCAAGCTTGAGTGAGTAAGAATTCAAAGCTGTTGCCAGAGACTTTGTTCCAAATCCCACAACACGCTTAGCCATTTAGATAAAATCTCCACTCTTTAAAGAACAAATGTACTGTCTTCTCATTTATTGCCCATGCGAGAAGCAAATAGCCGTTACTCATACTTCATAGTTCATACTGAATGGGCTTTAAAAAAAAAAAACATGCATGCATGAAATAGTTTGCATTCTCACACTATGTTAAGTTACAATGTGTATCATAGTAAAACAGTGAACATTTCAGCTCGTAACAATGAGAGAAGAAATGCATTTTTTACTAATCATTGACAAAGACTGACAAAATAAAAATATTTGCATGCAGATCTCAGGGTTTGGAGTCGTATTTTACTGCACACAAGCCAAGATTATAATTTTGTTATAATCCATTTCAAGGGAAATAATTATGCTACTAATGAAATCTAATCCATGCCCTTGCATCATCCTCTAAGGAAGAGGCATGTGCCAGCCAATAGGAAGACAGGGCTGCTTCCTTTTCATATGCAACAACCATTGCATTAATTGGTTTAGAGGACCAAAGAGCAATACCAAGAAGCAAATACAGGACACATTTTGCAGCCAATTTGATACCTAGCCCAATTGAGACTTACTGGTAAAACAACTCAGGCAATGCATCTTGAGTGCTCATGAGCTGGATTATAAAGCTTTTATCTGAAGCATTATGTGCTATTTTGTTTGGTGAGGGCATCCATTCAGATGAGAGGCTGAAACTTACCGTATTTTCACAACCATAAGGCACACTTAAAAGTCTAAAATTTTCTCCAAAATGGACAGGGCGTCTTATAATGCGGTGTGCCTTATGTGTGCACCGAGTTCCAAAATCTATAGATGTTGTGTGACTTTGATGAGCGCTCCGCTTGACTGACTGGGAGCATTTCCTGCCGACACGCTGCTTATGTAGAGGAAAGGTGGACGTGACTGAGGACAGCATGCGGATGTTAAAGGGGGAAGGGTGCGCGTGAAGGAGGACGCTAAAGGCACGCCCCCAGTAGGTATATAGTGCCGGGGTGTGCATTGTGCAAAACAACATCAGTTTGGCGAAGGACCCCCGAAAATGGTACCTACGAAGAGACACGGTTACGAAGCACAGTTTAAACTGCAAGCTATCAGTTACGCGGTGGAACATGGGAATCGAGCAGCCACGAGAAAATTCAAGATCAACAAATCCATGGTTCGCAAGTGGAGGAAGCAGGAAAATGAGCTTCGCCAAGTCAAGAAGACGAAGCTGAGTTTCCGCGGAAACAAGGCGAGGTGGCCCGAGTTAGAAGACCAACTCGAGCAATGGATTAATGAGCAAAGAACAGCCGGGATAAGCGTCTCTACATTTGTCTGATAAGCGTCACCATTCGACTGAGTGCAATAACTCCGAGCTTGCCATCATTCTGGGAGGCTTCACGAAGGAACTCCAACCGCTGGACATCGGTGTAAACAGGGCGTTCAAAGTGAAGTTGCGAGCGGCGTGGGAGCGATGGATGACAAATGGCGAACACAGCTTTACTAAGACTCGGAGGCAGCGCCGGGCGAGTTACGCCACAATTTGTGAATGGATTGTGAATGCTTGGGCTAACGTGTCTGCTTGTACTGTTGTTCGAGCTTTCGTAAAAGCCGGCATCATTTCTGAGGAGCCGCACGGCAACGAGACTGTCTCCGACAATGACGAGAGGGAACCTGGCGTGTTTGATGAAGAACTTGCCCAGCTGTTCATTTCGGATACAGAAGATGAAGACTTTGATGGATTTGTGGATGAGGATTGATCAAAAAATAACGTGAGTACATTTTTAAATACTTCAATAAAGTACAACCGAATAGACCCCGTAACTGAGACTGCGCCTTTTATTACGCGTTATGGTCGTGAAAATACGGTACTTCAATAAAGTACAACCGAACTCAGTTTTGCTCCCGCTGCCTTTTTAAAAAAAACATTGTTTTAGTGTGCATACATGCTACCGTATGTTTTAAGCTAGCATATGTTTTACCATGCCTGCGACCAATAACACAGTGCGCCTTATGTATCTGTTAAATATAGAAATAGACCTCAGTCTCTGGTTTTTGTCTTCCCCGTTTCATACACACCTGCTCCTGAGAGCATCTTCACCACCTGTGCCTCGTTCAACCTAATTACACCTTGCATTTAACCTCGTGTCTCATTCTTTCTCGTCGCCAGTTCGTTGTACCTTGTCGTCGCGTTCCAACATTCCTTGTTTCCACCTCACCGACTCACAGTAAGACTAGACCCTGTTCCGATTATCGACCTCGCCTTTTTGCCTCACGTTTTTGGATACTGTTACCTTTTTTGGATTGCCTGCCTGTGTACCGACCTCTGCCCATATATTAAACCTCTCTTTTTGAAACGGTCCATTTGTTTTGGAGTCGTGCATTTTTGGGTCCTATCCTCTGTGCCGTTCATGACAGAAACTGAGACTGCGCCTTTTAATACGGTGCCTTATGGTCGTGAAAATACAGTAATGACTGTGGCAATGCCCTTGATTTTATATCAATCCCGAAGAAGTAGCTCTCAGCTTCAAAAACGTTGCTCACCCCTGCTCTATAACATTCAAACAATTAACAGCAACATAACATTTCCACTGTCAAACAGCAATAGCATAATCTATCTGATGTGTCCAAAAAACAAACCAGGAGCATGTGAATTAGAAAAATTACTAATGGTTTAAGCCATTATTTAATTATGTATTGTTCCACAACTCTGGTGTAAGTGGTCTAGCCTGGCTAAAAGCAGCAAGCTGGAAATTCACTGACTGAAGAAACTTATGATCTTTTTTTTTTCTTTTTCGAGTTTAGGCTTCAGAGAGAGTGTGGGGGCTTGCAAAGAGCATGAGGACAGCCGGCCATCTTCCCCGCTCTCTCACCTATCCCTCTTCTTTCTCCCGGTGTTTCTTTTTGTTTATATCATGTAAATAGGGCTTTGTATTAAAAACAAAACATAAAGAGAAGATTGCTTCTTTAATTGTTCCACAAAAAAGGGGATTTTCCAACACACATAATTCCAAAAACAGGTTCATGCACACATAGACCCCAAGCACCTGCCCTTTTGCCCTGGATGAAAAAGTTTCCCTTTCGACTTGATTTATGCAACCCATTTTTCTTCATTCATCAATATTTAGAAAAAAAAGTAAAAATTACCCTCTGTGTCATCAAATACACCCGGGTTTTGATACGACATTGACACTTTTTAAATTGTTTTAAGTTTTGTATACCCTTCTTCTGATCTGATTCAATAAGACCCCTGTGATGATGCTGCGAAAGATCTCTGCGGACCATGGCTTGTGTTGTGAGACACACACAAAAAATAAATAAATATCAGCAGAAACTTTCTAGAGCATTTGAAATCTATTTGGGGTTAATCAGAGATCACTTTAAATGGTAGCAGTTAAGTGGCGACTTCAGTATAACCTTAATTTGAATGTAATTGCTTAATTCTGAACACAGCCACATCCCCATTTATGTTATCTCAGTTGTTTATTTTTTACTTCCCCCCCTCCTAAAATATTGTATATTTTTTTTCAGTTGAATTACAGTTATAGTGATTAATCTTTCATTTTTGTACATCACATAAACCTGCCATTTGAACAGGGATGTCTAGACTTTTTCTATTCACTGTAGCTTCCCTTCGGTTCCTTTGTTAATAGGTGTATTACTCACTGTGTTTATTGTGTTAACAGAAATAATTACTTTATATAATACATACAATACTGTTTTTTTCCTAATTGTATGAATAATTTTGACGATGGGTGCCCTTTTTGGGCTTGAGTAGATGGTTCCAAAAATGTCTGTGTACATGCCTGCTAAAAAGAATAGCATTCATCCAGAACAACTTGAAAATTGCGCTATATCCCACATGGCAAATATTTGACCTTTTTTTGAAACAGGTTAAACTGTGATTTCATGGTATGCATTTAGAAGTCATGTAGTTCTGATTCATCAGAGCAATTCTAACTTTAAATGGTATAATTCCCAAATTTCTTAAATTAAGAAGTTGTGCAATCTTAAAATAATAATTAAAAAAAGTCTTGCTCTTCTCTTCCCGTGTGCAACCCATGATTCTTGCTTTTTACTTGCAATTATAGCTTAAAATTAGCTATAATTTCTTATGAAGAAAAAGTTAGATATTTTTTCTTAATTTGAGATCAATCTTCTCACACAAAATTTGCTGATCAAGATTATTTTTCTTTCTCGGCTTAAAATAAGAATAATTTCCCATAGACAAGCCTTTTTTCACTTTCTTAGAAATCCTTTTTTCACATGCATGGAGCATGATCCCACGGAAGCTGTAATGCTGTGGCACAAGGACTGTGTCAGGAGCAGGAGGCCAGACTTTATGGATTTTAAATTAAAAAAGATGTTTTTATTGCTGTTGTTTAATGTTCCTGTGACTTCTCTTAGTTTGCATCCAACATAATGCCATATTAGAAAATTAGGGCTCCACATATATTCACATATTGCTCGTGCCATTATCGTGATGACGATAATTTTTAGATATATTGTGCAGCCCTATGTAAAATGATAGAATATTTTAGCCAGTAAAAAATATGCTTGGCTGGTAGATTTTTTTTCATCTACCGGCCAACTTGGCCGGTTTGTCAAAAATTTAATTTCGGACACTGTGTTCAAAAAAGCAAGGCTCTTTTAAAATACTGTACTGTACCGCACTCCCACGTCCTGTCACCAAAAAGAGGTACATGTTCGTTTGCAGCAGCATTATTATTATTGTTGTTTTCATTTACACCGTAATTATTTTATTATTTTCTGCAACAGAAACACAAAATAAGAGTCCAAGTCAGCTTGGATAGTCTCCATCTTGGATAGTCAGCAAAATCAGCTTGGATAGTCTCCAGCTCACCCGTGACCCTAATGAGCGTAAGGGGTATAGAAAACGGATGGATGGACTTGTTGTGAAACCATTTAGCAAAATCAGCAATGAAACATACATGGTTGTCATCAGACAGCTGTAAAGTCTATTTACTGAACACCCTTGTAGATGAACAGCTTTCAAGAACTTCATTGCACAAGCAGGATAGGTTTACCTCATCTTCACTTACTCACTCAATCTAGGAGAATGATTAAGTCTCTTATTCTTTTCAAGGTTGGCTGTGTATCCAGCCTTTATCTTCTTCCCTATTATTTCATTAAACCGGAGTGTCATCCAAACACCTCCCTCTGTATCTAACGTCACCTTGTAAGAAAGATTACTACTAATAATGTAATCCAGCTCTAGAAGATCAAGTGTAATTGCTTTTTGAAATACTCCCATTGATACACATTCAACAAAAATTTTTAAATAGTGAAAGAAACATTACTAATGTTATGTGACCTTTAGATACAGCTGCTCAAAGCAGATGCCACGCGGGAGAGAAATCTGTGTGAAATCCCTTTGGACTTCACGACAGGTCGACAAGGACATTGAGCTGTGATGATTGAGAAGGTGTATTACTTTTTAATATTGTTTACACTTTACTGTGTGTTGGTGTGGCTCTGTGCATGTCGATGCCAAGAGATGTTGTAAGGTTAAAATGGAGTTGTGTGAGTTGGGAATATTATTCTCCTTCACAACCTTTGCATGTTTATTCCTGCTGCAATTATACTATTGTGTGTTGAAAGCACGAGAAAATGACTTAAGCAGGAACATGTTCTCGCGTGGGAGTGGATTCGGGAATGTGCTACTGTCTCTAAACCTGTTAATGAGGAAGAAATTTTGCTGAAGACAGGGATCTGTTTATAGAGTTTTAACTTGAATATGGAAGAGCAGATACTCACTGATGAGTCCTTTCTACTGAATCTTGATCTATTTACAGAACTTATCATTGATGCCCTGGCATTGGCTAGGACCATTGACGCTTGAGGTTCGTTATCTGAGAAACCTAATGATGTGAATCCCTTATAGCAACGATAATACACTGACTTGTCAGTATTATAACACTGTGTCCCGAAACTAACATTATAACAATTTACAATAATCATCAATATTGTGTAATAATAAGAACCGCATTACACAACTTTGTACAGTAACACTGGCACACACACAACATTATAGACTGTGGGAGTTGGCAACTCAAGTTTACCATGTCTCTCTTCAGAACAAGGCAGTTAGCATGGCAGTAAGTGTCAAGCTGCAGAGCAATATTTCAAGATCCAATCCAGGCTTGAGTCATTCTATCTGGAGTTGTCCAGCTTTCATTGTGCTTGCATGGGTTCTCTCCAAGTACTCCACTGTCCTCAAACAGTACAAAACAACACAAGTCGGGTTAATTGAAAGCTCTAAATTACTCAGAGAGTCGCAGATTATTTTTTTAAAATTACGTGATATCCCATTGATCAAAGAAACGGAACAGTGTTAGAAAGACTAAAGAAAAAGAATGGGCATACAGTCTATAAACTCAGCATACAGTATTAATGTTGTGGAAATTTCATCACGTCAAAGACACTATCCAGTCAGGATGAGACTTTTTGGCTATGCTTTTTACTAGGCAACTTCTGTCCCAATAATAAAAATTCCACAGTGAAAATGTGGGGCCTAAAAAGAACAATGACATTTTATTTTATTTTTCTCCCCCCCCATTTGGTCCGGACTAACATTCCATCTCACAGCCAAAAGTGTGAACACAGCCTTGGTCACCTGGGATAGTCTCCCACTTCCCGGAACAGGAAGTGTAGAAAGTAGATGGATGGTTTTTGCTTTGAACTACTACAGTCATTTGCTCCCCAAGTACTGCTGGAGGAGCCTTGAGCAATATTAATTACTCTTACCCACCAAATCCGTTTGAGTACAGCGTCCTCATGATGACGTCTCTCCATGAGTGTCCTTTGGATCCTGAGTGTGCATGTGTGTATTTTTGCCCTTTAGCATGTTCATGTTACATAACAAAGTGAACAAATTTATTTAATCTCTTGGGCACAAATGAAGGGATATGTTCATGACAACTTTCAGCACTTTAAAACTAAAACTAAAAATGTAATTATATATTTATATATGTGTATAAAAATATGTATATATATGTGTATAAAAATATGTATATAGGCGGCACGGTGGGTGACTGGTTAGAGCGTCTGCCTCACAGTTCTGAGGACCGGGGTTCAATCCCCGGCCCTGCCTGTGTGGAGTTTGCATGCTCTCCCCGTGCCTGCGTGTGTTTTCTCCGAGCACTCCGGTTTCCTCCCACGTCCCAAAAACATGCATGGTAGGTTAACTCTAAATTGCCCATAGGTTTGAATGTGAGTGGGAATGGTTGTTTGTTTGTATGTGCCCTGCGATTGGCTGGAAACCAGTTCAGGGTGTACCCCGTCTCCTGCCCGATGATAGCTGGGATTGGCTCCAGCACGCCCGCGACCCCAGTGAGGATAAGCAGTACAGAAAATGGATGGACTGATGTGGTCCTGACTGAATGAGAGAAAAAACGTTTCATTAAAAAAAAGAGAATGAATGAATACTAATACTAATGGATAATGTGTATAATACTAATAATTTTTTATTTTTATTTTTTATTATTATTAAACTTTTTTTTCTCTCATTCAGTCAGGACCACATCAGTCCATCCATTTTCCATACTGCTTATCCTCACTAGGGTCACGGGCGTGCTGGAGCCTATCTCAGCTCTCTTCAGGCGAGAGGCGGGGTACACCCTGAACTGGTCTCCAGCCAATTGCAGGGCACATATAAACAAACAACCATCGGCACTCACATTCACACCTATGGGCAATTTAGAGTTTTCAATCAACCTACCACTCATGTTTTTGGGATGTGGGAGGAAACCGGAGTACCTGGAGAAAACCCGCACAGAGAGAACATGCAAACTCCACATAGGCGGGGCCGTGATTTGAACCCCAGTCCTCAGAAGTGTGAGGCAGATGTGCTAACCAAATCGACCACTTTTGCCGCCATCAGTCGAAAGTGAAAAAAAAAATAGTTTTGCCAGAATGAATATTCTGGGACTTTCTACCGTTCCAGGAGCATAGTGTACATAGAAGGTCTTGGGCAGAGAACAGTCGTTAAGAATAGAGCAGGTAACAATAGCAAGATTTGAATACAATTTACTGTTGCTTGTAAAGAATGGACAAAGAAAAAGTGGGCTGCCGTGCAGTGTACTGAGAAACCAGGCTGAAGGATTTTAAGTTATTTGCTCTGAAAAGGTACTGTAATTTCTCATGTATAATGTCCATTCTTTTCCCCAAAAAATTGTCAAAAGTCAATAGTGTGCATTATACATGGATATAAGGGAAAATGCAAGAAACTTTTTATAAATGTATGCCGCCATCTACAGGTTATGAAAAAGCTGTACACTTTCATTCCAATGTGCCAAAAATGCATTATACATTGGTAGAAGGGTTTTCCAGAATTTTGAGGTCAACCATTATACACGAGAAATTATGGTATATTTACCTGTACATAACAGCAACCTTGTAAAAATAGGATTTTATTATTTATTTTCTAGCATTTTTTGAAGGTTTGACACACAGATGACAACATTGTCAAAATAATGCATTTTCACGACACCCTGAAAAAAGACTGAAAACACCATTTGCAAGCCAGCAAGTAGTTGGTGATGGCACTTCATAAAGATATAGGATGTGCATGCACACCAATTGCTTGTGAATGAAGACTTCTTATGCAACTCTTCTGGATATTATAACCTTACAGTTAATGCACACTTTACTGGAGTAGTGTTCTTTGCGCAAATGCTACTACAGCATCACCATTGTTATTTTAGTCGTAAAGTGAAAATGTTTGTGTTTTTAGGCTCTGAAATGCTATTAAGCCCCCAATGACAGTATCTCAAAAGAAATCAGACAATGTCTCATTGCCAGAAATATCTGGGTCTACAGCTGATGAATGCAGATTTCGGATCAGTTGACTCAGCAGAATGGACAATTTACAACAGTGGTGCAGCAGGACAGTAATTCAAGTTGTTTTGTGTATCACTGCAACCTCTGAGATAATTGCTTCCAAATCATGTGGAGTGGCACCGTATCTGCAAAAATATTAACTACATCAATCAATCAATCAATCAATCCAAAAATAAGCGTCACGGTGACCGACTGGTTAACACATCTGCCTCACATTTCTGAGGACCTGGGTTAAAATCTGGCCTCACCTGTGTGGAGTTTGCATGCTTTCCCCGTGCCTGCGTGGGTTTTCTCTGGGCACTCCGGTTTCCTTCCACATCCCAAAAACATGCATGGCAGGTTAATTGAAGACTCTAAATCGCACGTAGGTGTGAATGCGAGTACGAATGTTTGTTTGTTTATATGTGCTGTCATGATTCTGAATCGTATTGTACTGGAATGGACCCAAGAGCAGACTGAGGCGGAGGGAGTGGATGAGAATGATTTATTAGGAATTGGCTCAGAGTAAGGATATCCAAGGCGAGATGGTGGACCGTCGGGACAAGGAGCGAGCAGGAAGCGGGGACGTGAGCAGGTGGGATAGCATGGCGGCATGGCTGGAGCGGACGGCGAGGCTGGGGGCACGGAAGGAGCACTGGAGACGAAGATGAACACAATCGGTTGAGTACAGATACGGGTCGTCGGCTAGTTACTTGTATACAACAAAAACCTGGAGGTACGAGAGTCGGCCGGTGTACCACAATCAAATGTCAATACTCAGGTGACGGTTTCCCGGAACTGACAGGCTTATATGCAGGCAGTGATGGGTGCTGATTGAAGACAGGTGCGTGGCCAAGGTGATGCTGATTGCTGGGGGGGGAGAGAGGGTGAGAGAGAGTCAAGGCGCAAAGTGCCACCCAAGCTCCAAAGGCGGAACTGCAGGGCACAGATAATGACGTGCCCTGGGATTGGCTGGCGACCCCGCCTCTCACCTGAAGATCAGAATCAGAATAATCTTTATTTGCCAAGTATGTCCAAAAAACACACAAGGAATTTGCCTCCGGTCGTTGGAGCCGCTCTAGTACGACAACAGACAGTCAACTGACAGAGAACACTTTTGAGACATAAAGACATTGACAAAAACTCAGCAACAAAGGGTTGCCAGTTATCTGGTAATGCCGGTACAAATTATTATTATTGTTATTATTTTTTTTTTACAATTGTGCAAAAAGATCCTCTAGCACTGAGAGCAGTTTGAATGACTAATATAGCAATAGTCCGGTGCAATGACCATTGTGCAAAGGGCGCCGAGACTTCAAGGAATGCATGCAGTTTAAAGTGACTAGTAGTGCGATAATCTGGGACAACGTTGATTGTGCAAATGTTGCAGATACTCCTCAGTCAGTGTGCAAGTGGTGCAGATGCTATTCTGGGTTGAGTGGCCAGTATTGGTCAACAACAAATATGTAAATACTGCAGCGTGACGAGACTACTACAGTGAGTGCACGAGTAATATATAATTGGCCCGACAGAAATGTGACAACAAACTCAAGACAAAAAAATTTGCAGCATGTTGCAATGGAATTGTTGGTTAGGTGTTTAAGAAGTTGATTGCAAGAGGGAAGAAGCTGTCGGAACGTGTGCTAGTTCTAGTTTTCATTGATCGGTAGCGCCTACCTGAGGGAAGGAGCTGGAAGAGCCGGTAACTGGGATGTGGAGGGTCTGAGAGCATTTTGCACGCTCTTGTCAGACATGCATACATACATTACAACCCCCCTGCCCCCTGACACACACACATACACACACACACACACACACACAAGCCCCCCACACCCCCTTTCAAGGCAAGGAACCTGGTCACTGAAGACTGTTGTGACCGTTAGCAACAAATGTAAGCTAAATAATTTTGGACCAGAGTGGGAACTACCTTGTTTACAACCACTCAATTAGAACGATTAGTCAACCTCTCCAGGGTCACCAAAACAAAGGCGCTCTCATGTAGTATAATCCCTTTAATTCAGCTATTAATTACTTCATGAATGTCGGAGGACTGTGCAGCTGAGTGATGGAGATTGGGCATGGTTTGAAGAATTTCACAAGGGTTGCAACAAAACAATTTCAGGCATTTTTTTCTTAATCACTCTTCAAACTCAGTCTACCTACTTGGCACCCACTGTACTTTCTTTATCAAACTGGCCTGTGGGTGCACAAAATGACATGACAGCAAGTTTGCTCTGTTTCATTTATTTTTTTTCATGGAGATTACCTGCATTTAAACCAATGTGGAGCAAAGAGTCAGTCCAGGCCACCTAAAATGTAACATTTCATTGTTTGCATTATTTATTTACCATTGTTTATTTAATTTGTGCAGTGTTCTTTGTGTATTTCATTGAATGTGTGCAGATTCATATTGTTTCTGGTGTTCATTAAATGTAAATGAATGACACTGGCTCACTTGGAAATAAAAAGACAGCATTGAATATTGGATGTATGGCCTAAATTGGAACTGAACAAAGCAGACTAAATCCATCATGAGATTGGACTGTACAGGTGAAGGACTTTTTTTCTCTCTGTTTAAACACTTACGTTTGGGAATAGTGTAATACAACCAATTATTTTAACTTTTTGTTAATACTTACTTTGCTGACCTTCAGCCACAGACACCCATGTTTGCAGTCACAGACTAGCAGTGACAAATATGCGGTATATGTCACTTGTCACAATGGTGATTGTGAAACAGCAGAAACAACAACAGTACCTATGATGTGAGCTTGCCAGTGACTTGTGTTGTTTCGAGTGGGGAGGCCTCATATCTGCACATCCTGACTGTCATTGGGGTTATGTGAGTGGGACATGGGGGTGCATTTGCAGAGAGTAGACAGAAAATGAAAGGTTGTCGCCACAGCCTGAAAGCTTTCTCTGAATAATGCTACTTCACTCTGAGTAGCTCTCAAGTCCAAATGAGAGATTCCAGACATCTGGTGAGTCTTGCATGAGAGTGTAAATATTTTTTCACTATGCCCATTGTCCTCTCTCAGGCAATACCTTTAAAAGTTAGTTGGCTGACCTTCATAACGGAGAAAAAAAATAATGAAATGCATGTGTTAAGTTGAATTCTTCGATCACTGAGACAAATACGGGATATGATCGTCGGACGGCTATCCTCTCTCATTTTGAGGAATTATCTCTTGACAGACTCACAAAACGTGTTTCGTGCGGCAAAACAGACAAGGTGCTTGCTCGACAAGCTTCTTCGAAAACTCGTTAAAGAGCTGTTTTCAATCTTAGGACCTTCAATCTTAAATATTATATATTTATCACTCTCCTCCGGCACTGTACCTGCAGCTTTCAAGACAGTCGTTATTCGACCTTTACTCCAAAGAACTAAACTCGACCCTGAGAATCTTTGCAATTACAGACCGGTGTCAAATCTCCTATTTATTTAGAAAATTCTTGAAAAAAACTGTAGTGCAACAGCTTAATGATCACATGGCTTCTAAAAATGTATTTGAACTTATTCAGTCCGGTTTCAGGGAAGACCACTCCACTGAAACGGCTTATGGATTGTGACACCACATCAATATGGCCTGTGAATGTTCTCATTAATCCAGGATATTTCATTCTCAGTGCATTGAAACGAACAAAACCGGACTGTTCTGTTTGTCTTTGATGATGTTTCGGCTCTCATCCGAGCATGCTGCAGCAGTTGCTTGCTTGCTTCATGCTTCATCAATACTAATATTACTTGACCTCAGTGCTGCCTTTGATACTGTTGATCACAATATACTACTAGATCGCCTCAAAACAGGCATCAGTATTACATGCCCAGCACTTTTTTGGTTAATATTTTATCTCTCGGGTAAGAGGCACTCTGTAATTCGTGGTAATGTGACCTCAGAGTATTATAATGTCATCTTTGGAGTCCCACAGGGATTGGGACCCGGCCCTCTTTTGTTCAGTATCTATATGTGGCCGCTTAGCAATATCCTACGCAAATATTAGCTTTCACTGGTATGCCGACAGTACTCAGCTATCCATCCCATTAAAACTAACTAGCCCACATGATTGCTCTAATCTGGTGTCATGTCTCGCTGAGATAAAACAGTGGATGTACTGTAACTTTTTGCTCCTTAACCCTGAGAAAACTGAGCTGTTGATTATGGGCCCTGCTAAACATGCCCACTTGTTTAAGGACACCACTCTGAGTGAGTAAGTGCAAACAAATATCACACAATGGCCAACAGAATAGATACACATTCAATGAAAGTAACAGGTCATTCACACACTGATGACACAGTGACTGGGTTCATTTATTGTCTTAAGAATACTTTGACAGCAAGTTGGTCATTGTCAGCAAAGATCCCAAAGCGAGGCCGTGTTTTCGTAAGTTGTGCTAAAACTAGAGCTAGTCTATAGTTTAACAATTATTTTTTAAAAAATGCAAGTGCTGTATATCCTGCTAAGCTTTAAAGTGATGGGGTGATACAGTATGTCCCCAACCCATTTTTGAATTTTTAAGGCAGCTTGTGCTTTCAGTGTGAAAGCACAACCTTGAAAATAATGGTGCCTCTCTCCCATTGGAGGAGCTTTTTGACGTCACGACATCAGCCCTGCAGAATAAAATATTTTTCGATCCGATGACATGACGCTGCGCGTCAGGCACCCTCTGCTTTGATGCGACGCTCGGCATCATGGCAAAACGCGCTGATGCCCCTTAAGCACACACACAATGAATGGGAAAGCGCATTGCATCAGATGCCTTGCCAAGTGCAGTGTGAAAAGGCCTTAAGATCCGTTGTCAGGCCTGTGGCTGTAGGTCCTTGCCTACAGCCTCTTTGAACAGGAGTAGCTCAGGCTGAAGTGGCTAGAGAGTATCCTGCATAGTTCCTGGATATTGAAGTCATTGGTGTTATTTGCTGCTCCTCAGTTTCCAGATGTGAATCCAATTTTAAAGCTACTGGGGCATAATGTATTTATGCATCAAGTGCTGTCATTTAGTGCCTTTGTCAGTCAATGATGACATGATCCAGGTCTGGTGTGGGATTTCTGAAGACATGGCCATATGTTGATGAAAGGGTCCCCTGCCTCATTAATCTGTGACCATTCATTCAAAGAGGTTTCTCAGTTGCTCAGCTGGCAGTCCCAAGTCATGTGGTCACTTATTCCAAGGACCCATTGTTGAGAACAGTTCCAAAGTAGGGAAATCACCCATCAGATGCTATATAGTCTTTTAAATCCCAAATATGGACATAGTATACAAGAAAGGCATTCCTGAGTTTGTGCAGTTTATCCCATCCATCGTCAGAACGCTGGTAGTTTTGATGGGAACTGGATGTGAACAGCTACCTTCGGGTCCCTCCACTGATTTTGAAATGGAGTTTAAGCGTAAACTCGGCCATTCAAGGACAGTTAAGAGTCTTTCCTTGAAGCTACTCCAGCTTTATCTTCGCTGTCTGTTTCAGGCTGTTGTCATACTGAAAGGTGACCTGTTGCCCTAGTCTAAGAGTGCATCCGCTCTGAAGCAGCATTTTTCCCTTGCAGTCCCCCTTTCCCTGCCACTGAGAAGCACGCCACCTGTCAACACCATGCTCCACTGTAGGGCCTGATGGCATTCCTTGCCCAGATAGGGGATTTACAGATCACAGACTATCATTGAATGAAAATAACTTTATCACTGTAAACTGTAGGCTTAATTCTGAATGTAATATTGTTATGTGGCTGTTTTGTTAGACTATATTATTATATATGTGTGTATATATACAGGTAGATTATTAGTTGGATGTTTTGCTGTTGTTATGTTTTAGAGATGTTGGTATTAGTTACTGTGAAGCCTTTTGAAACCTTTGTGATTAAGGGCTTTAAAAATCTAAATCAATTGAACAAATAGACTATTTCAGTGTACCTCAAAGGTCTCTCACAATCTGCTGAGATGGACCAATTTCATGATTGACCTTCAGTTGAATTTCCAAACAAAAGATTTATTAACTCTACATGTGATGTTGTATTTTTAAATATTAATAATTGTAAAAGTATACGTTGACCACTCTATTATTTGTCCATTAGAAACAATACAAATGTACTGTAAGTCTCTTATGTTAATGACGATTCCTGATACACCCTACTGATCTCATTAGCACTCAAGTATAATTATAAAATAAACTCAACCACAAATACAGCATAATTTAAAACAATCAAACATAACACGCACATTCACTGACTAGTGAGTTTAGAGGTTATTTGCTCCCAATGTTGCCCTGAGATTGACAGCCGACCATTCCAGGGTGTACCTGCCTCACCTGGGATCGACTCTTGCTCACCTGCAACCGTCGTGAAGATAAAAGTGGAATAGAAAAATAGATGGATAGATTGTTCCCAATATTTCAATTTAGAGTCTTCAATCAACCTACCATGCATGTTTTTGTGATGTGGGAGGAAACCGGAGTACCCGGAGAAAACCCACGCAGGGCACGGGGAGAACATGCAAACTCCACACAGTCAAGGCCGGGATTTGAACCCCATTCCTCAGAACTGTGAGGCAGATGTACTAACCAGTCGTTCATCACGCCGCCTATTATTATTATTTAGGCAATGACAACTTTAATTACACCTTTAAAAACGAAAGTTTACAAAGTGCTTTGACAGAAAAAGAAAGCATAGATAACACCAAATGAAAAACAATCACAAGCATAAAAATCCAAACAAACATAAATACCAACTCTCTAGGATCTCCCATATCAAAGTGATTAAAGAACACAAGTAATACAAAAATACAACATGGACTGGCATTGTTGAATTAATACCTCTGACAGTTCCAATTGAAATTGAGCAGTATTACTTTTGTATTTCATACAGCTTTTGTATTGGATATACAAAATGATGTTCTGTAAGTGTATTGTGCGTAACTGATCATAATCTGGTTGCTGGTCAGTGTACAGTATAACACTCGACCTCTTGATCACATATGACAAGTATATGGCATCTAGGCAGTTGACGGCTAGTTAGCTAGAAGCTCATGGGATAAACAAACACAACAGTCTACATCTTGAAAAAGCACAAATATAACTGGAGCTGAAACGTACACCAGCACAGACTATACTAATCAAAGTCCTCTGTTCTGCTTAGACCTTGAGTCCACTTACTTTACAGCGACTTCTGAATATATATATATATATATATATATTTCTATTGGAATTGTTCCTCCAGAGGTGGGACTAAGTTATTGCTTTGAAAGTCACATTTTACTCTCAAGTCCCGAGTTGAGACAGGCAACTCCCGAGTTAAGTCTGAAGTTGAGACATGCAAGTCCCGAGTCAAGCCGCGGGTCCTACACTTTGAGTTTCGAGTCCTTTTGAGTCCATCCATCCATCCATCCATTTTCTGAGCCGCTTCTCCTCACTAGGGTCGCGGGCGTGCTGGAGCCTATCCCAGCTGTCATCGGGCAGGAGGCGGGGTACACCCTGAACTGGTTGCCAGCCAATCGCAGGGCACATAGGAACAAACAACCATTCGCACTCACAGTCATGCCTACGGGCAATTTAGAGTCTCCAATTCATGCATGTTTTTGGAATGTGGGAGGAAACCGGAGTGCCCGGAGAAAACCCACGCAGGCACGGGGAGAACATGCAAACTCCACACAGGCGGGGCCGGGGATTGAACCCGGGTCCTCAGAACTGTGAGGCTGACGCTCTAACCAGTCGGCCACCGTGCCGCCTCCTTTTGAGTCATTTTACCAAATAAGAACATATTTTAATATATATAATATTTATATTTAATTAATATGTATGTTTTATAGGGCGGCACGGCTGGTTTGAGCGTCAGCCTCACAGTTCTGAGGACCCGGGTTCAATCCCCGGCCCCGCCTGTGTGGGTTTTCTCCGGGCACTCCGGTTTCCTCCCACATCCCAAAAAACATGCATTAATTGGAGACTCTAAATTGCCCGTAGGTGTGACTGTGAGTGTGAATGGTTGTTTGTTTGTATGTGCCCTGCGATTGGCTGGCAAACAGTTCAGGGTGTACCCCGCCTCCTGCCCGATGACAGCTGGGATAGGCTCCAGCACGCCCGCGACCCTAGTGAGGAGAAGCGGCTCTGAAAATGGATGGATGGAATCAAGTATCAGGATAAAATATATTTTTGCTTGGTTAAAGAGCAATTATGAATTCACAAGAGAAAATGAGACCACCAATTGGTTTCCTCGTTTAGATAATCAACTATTTTTCTTAAATTCACATTGTACATATAGCAGGAAATGGCATTTTATTGTCTACAAACATTTCTAGTGAGGCAATTTCAAACAAATATATATAGATTTCAGTTCAAACGGCATTTCTTGCGAGTATCAAAAACAAAAGGCATTATCAATCCATTTTCCTTACGCTTATCCTCACTAGGGTCGTGGACGTGCTATCCCAGCTATCTTCGGGCGAGAGGCGGGGTACACCCTGAACTGGTCGCCAGCCAATCGCAGGGCACATAGAAACACTCACATTCATACTGTACCTACGGGCAATTTAGAGTATCCAATTCACCTACCATGCATGTTTTTGGGACGTGAGAGGAAACTGGAGTATCCGGCGAAAACCCACGCCGATACGTGGAGAACATGCAAACTCCACACAGACGAGGCCGGGATTTGAACCCAGCTAACATCAGGCAGGAGGCGGGGTACACCCTGAACCGGTTGCCAGCCAATCGCAGGGCACATATAAACAAACAATCAGTCGCACTCACATTCACACCTAGGGGCAATTTAGAGTCTTCAATTAACCTACTATCATGTTTTTGGGATGTGTGAGGAAACCCACGCAGGCACGGAGAGAAGATGCAAACTCCACACAGGCGGGGCCGGGATTTGAACCCCGGTCCTCAGAACTGTGAGGCAGATGTGCTAGCCAGTTGTGCACCGTTCCGCCTGGCTGGTTTCAGTGTGATCAAAATGCTGGAGGGTAGAGGAATTACACGCAGTAACTTCTGGAAATTGTGTGTCAACATTTCACCATCACTGGACTATTAAACATTTGCTGACTTATGAAACATCTTATAGGATTGGGTGATTTTACAGTCAGTGTCTACATGAGGGAACAAGCTGTAAAGCATGATAATCACAGTCTCACTCTCTGATGTGCCAAGAACTCTTCATTGCACTCGGCAAGAGAGCACTGAATTACCAAGATACCCTCCTGTACGCTGCAGTCTGTTTGCAAATAGCTGTTATCTGAAGGAACTGACACTTTTTGACAACAAATTTGTAGCTGAAGTTTGAAACTCATGTGTGGATGTAGAGTAATAGAGCCCTGAATACAGGAACAGCAGCACAGGCATAGTGGAAAAAATTGCATTCACCATTTTTCTACTGAGCTTACACAAAGTTAAAGTTGAAGTTCCCACGATCATACCTCCCCAGTAATGCCGGCCTGAGCGGTCTCACTTGTCACTCATGGCAGGCAGGATAAGTGCTCAGCAATTGGGGATTTCCCACCGCAGGAACCTTTGCAGGAACGTCCCTAGCTATCCTGGTAGCTTGACTTCCTTCTGTATCTCCACCGAAAAAACTACCGTGGTACGAAAGGTTCCCCTTGAATTATTTCTTTCCTCCGAGCGGGTAGAGTCTTCCTAGAGCGACCAGGAAGTCTGAAAGTGGGTGGGCTGCACTGACGAACGCTGATTGGTTGACAGACCTCTGTTGGCGTTTAATCTTTCATTCACAGAGCTGCAATTGTGCGGCATTATGCAAGGTTCGAAATAAGAGAATTAAAATACATTGAAGAGCAAAACTTCCAAAAACTGATCTTTACGTTTTCCCACTGAGCCGCACTTGGTGGACAAGGAGCAGGCTGGACAAACTCTGTGCTAGCCCGGCTTATGTCGCCGGGCCGCAGGCGGACTCGGCAGCGAGCAGACTCTGTGGCAAAGTCCGCCGCCGGAAGGTCTGCCGTCACCACAGGCTCAGTGGCGAGATCCGCTGTGGCGCCGGCAGCAAGGTCTACCGCTGGCTGACTCGGTCCTGCTAAGCAGCGGAGGTCCAACCCCAAGCAGGCATGTGCATCTTCCTCGGCTGGGCCACAGGAGACGAACACCGGTGTGAGGCTGGCCGGCGGGGACGCTCTGATCATAAAATCCAGTCAGTTGTGGAGGAAAAAAAATTAAAAACCTTCACAGGCAGGAGCTGCTCCAACCTGTGGAAAAATGCCACGTCTGCCATAGTGCAAGAAATCCATCCATCCATCCATTTTCTGAGCCGCTTCTCCTCACTAGGGTCGCGGGCGTCCTGGAGCCTATCCCAGCCGTCATCAGGCAGGAGGCGGGGTACACCCTGAACTGGTTGCCAGCCAATCGCAGGGCACATACAAACCAACAACCATTCTCACTCACAGTCATGCCTACGGGCAATTTAGAGTCTCCAATTAATGCATGTTTTTGGGATGTGGGAGGAAACCGGAGTGCCCGGAGAAAACCCACGCAGGCACGGGGAGAACATGCAAACTCCACACAGGCGGGGCCGGGGATTGAACCCGGGTCCTCAGAACTCTGAGGCTGATGCTCTAACCAGTCGGTCACCGTGCCGCCTAGTGCAAGACAAGGAAATTATTATTTTTTTCATGCAAACACATTTTCAGATACCAAATACTTCACACTGCTGTATTTAAAAAGGGACTTAGAGCTGTCCATGAAGTCATGTATTTACTGAACTTTATCCGGGTAAGGTATTTGCAATGCCAACCTGGCTGCAGACAGCAGGGTAAAGCAAAGCAAAATAGAAGCAAATACATGTACAAACTGGACAATGTGATATAGTAACAAGTTAAATCACATCATATCACATGGTGAATAAAAGGTCCATAAAAGGCATGTGAGCGGATGTTGTCTAAAGTTGGAGAACTTGCATGAAGAAAAATGTAATTGCCTGAATTCCAAGACGTTAGAAAAACTAGTCTTTTTTAATAAATACCTAAACAAATGTGTAAGCCTATAGATGTGATTTATTGTTCTCAAATTTGTACTTGAACTGTGTCAGGCTTCAGACTCATGTCCCTATTACATTTTCCAGGTGAGAAATCACATCTATAGTCTTCAGCATCTCAATAAAATTTAATAAATAGATTTTAATTTATTTAAACGTACCGGCCGGCACAGTGAGTGCCTGGTTAGCACATCTGCCTCACAGTTCTGGCGACCGGGGTACAAATCCCGGCCCCGCCTGTGTGACGTTTGCATTTTCTCCCCATGCCTGGGTCGGTTTTCTCCGGGCACTCCGGTTTCCTCCCACATCCCAAAAACATGTGTGGTAGGTTGATTGAAGACTCTAAATTGCCCGTAGGTGTGAATGTGAGTGCGAATGGTTGTTGGTTTCTATGTGCCCTGCGATAGGCTGGCGACCGGTTCAGGGTGTACCCCGCCCGGGATAGGCTCCAGCAGCCCGCGACCCTAGTGAGGATAAGCGGTAGAGAAAATGGATGGATGGATGAAATGTACCGCTACATAATTAAACTCCCTTCCTCAAAGACTGTCTGCAGCCAGGTTGGCATTGCAAATGAGAATCAGATCTCAATTGCCTCACCTGGATAAAGGGTTAGGTTTAACAGGTATCAAAAATATTGGAAATTTAGATTGAGATTTAAAATAAAAGATTAACTTGAAATCTTAAAATACCAGCATTTTTTTTAGATCCAGTAGGTGTCAGGATTGAGCAACATCAGCCCGAATTGCTTAAGCTACCTTGAACTAGTGCGATGGGAACGCAAACCACATGGGGCACAGGGACCTTTTGCTACCAGGAACTCAAAGTTCCTGGGCTGGTTGGTGGAAAAGCTCCTCTTGTTCTGGGTCCTTCATTATTGATATGTTGCTATGGTTTCCCACTTCTTGACATTGGCGCACTGATTCTCGCTCTCTGCACTTCAACCGTTATATTTGGGTCAGCTTCTCTCGTCATTTCTGAGCCAGAGGTGGTATCGTGGCTTTGTGTGCTGTTTGGTACTCCCTAAATGTTTGGCAGCCCTAAGTGTCATCTTGAAGTTATGGTTCATTTTGCATATTAGGTGCCTAATGCTTGTATGGTCACAGGTAAATGCTGTCTGCTGTCTAGAATCTTCTCCACTCCTGATTGTGCACACTACAATGGTGTCACTGTCATCCTTTGAAGGGCTGCTGCTGTTTTGCCGTGATTTTGTGTGACGGTCTGCTGTTCCTTTCCGTTTTCACGTTTCCCTACGGTCATCAAAAGCGTCACAACGTATGTCTGCTAGCCTTGTCGTGATCCTTTCATGTTTACCCAACACCCCTTTTTATGATTAGTGAGTGAGTGAGAGACAGAGAGAGAGAGAGTGAAAGAGAGTGAGTGTGTGTCTGTGTGTGTGTGTGTGTGTTGCAACCCCACTAATTTGTTACAATCCTTCTCCTCTCTCAGTACTGTAGGCAGGTGGTGGTGGTGCCGGTGAACCGGTAATGCCTTCCTATTGTTTTGTTTGCTGTGTTCCTAGGAGCGGATTACGTCACTGAAGGTGTGTGTGTGCTAGGTGTGACTGAGTCATTTGAGTTTGAGCTTTTGTTTTCGATTCCCCCTGCAACAGCCCGTGTCCATGCACTAGGTCGCAGCCCTGATTGGTTTTCTCCCCTATTCAGTGTGAATGACTTAATCAATGTGACTGTTTAAAAAAAGTAAGTGTATTTTAAAAACATTGGAACCACGTCTTTTGCCATTTCCAGTAATAAACCTGTATAGTCATAAACCTGGGTGAATTTCCCAGGGTTGCGTTTTTGGTATCAATCATAACGTTGCATCTTTTCACCTCTTTTCTGCCACAATTAGTTTGATAGAAAAAAGAGAGAGAGAGTGACATAATGGAGCAAGAGAAGAGGCTATTATCGAGGAAAGACTATATCTCCTGGAAGATGTGCTTGCTTGCTGAGATGGCGTAAATGAGAGAACAATGGCAGCCATTCTGACGTTTCATTACAGTAATGGTTGGTTCTATCATGGCCTTCAGAAAACCCCCACCTACACAACTGCTTTCCCTTCCAGGCTATTCAACATCAAGCTCATGCAGAATCATGTTTTGATTGGTTTAGTTTTGTGCATCTTTGCAAACTGTTTTGGTCTTTATTGGGGTCTTTCCTCTCTGTCAATAAGTAAGAGTAAGAGCATTACTACTGCATGCTTCTTGTGAATTCTGGTCTCAATGGTGTGAATGCTTTCGAAACAGCTTGTTTGCAAAGGAGCTTCAAAGATACATGGTACTCGCACTATATGATAGAGTGCTCCGTGGGAAGAGTTCATGCCATTATGTGAGAGATAACGTGTATGTCAGTTCTGTTTATCCATTATTATTTGACATTTGTAATGTGTGAATTAATCTTTTATCTGTTCATGTATTTCGTTTGTTTAGTGCAAAGGTATGAGTATGACTACATTTATCGCAATCGGCTTAATTTTTGTTAAAAAGGTAGGACAAATGTATTCATTCATATGCTGGTTAACTCTTTTAAAGAACAGGGTTTAGACTTTTTCGATGGACAAATTTTGTATAGGGAGACATTGCTACTTCTCTTGTCCAAGGCCAAACAAATATTGTTGTGTTGCCAGTGTAACCTTTAATAGCTTCCCATAACCAAGGAAAAGTTGTTTGGGTCTTTATGGAATTGATATTACAAAGACAATACCTGCAAAAGTTGTTTCCAACAGAAACCCGAAGCAAAGAAAGTGCTATATTTTTCATAAAAATCTAAAAAATAAAAATAAAAAAATTTTAAATAGTCTATGTAAATTGCTTCATTTTTAAGATCAGAGAAAGGGCATAATGATACAATAAAAAACAAAAAATTATTATCCACCAAAATTTAGCACAGACATCCAATGACAGAACGTTCTGCAGAATTTTCTGTCACTCTCAAATAGGGGCTCATGTGTTTATGCCTGTATTCAGGTATGTTCAGCTGTAAAACTACCTTTGAAGAATGGAGACTCTAGGCTGATTGCATCTCTTCCCCCTTCCCGTCCCCCCTGCTCGAGTCCTCTTTGCTCAAGCATTTCTATACTGTGTTCACATTCCCCACAGTGTGGCATCATCAATAGTCATTTAGAAGAGAGCTGCTTTCCACACCACCGGATACAATGAAGATTCATAGCCACCATTTCCAAAAGGTTGGAGATGTACAGAATGAAGATGAAAATTGGATATTACATACGTATAAAACTGGTTATTGGGGAAAACACTGTATGGCCTTGCATGTCCACTGAGCTGGATTGAATACACTGATGCTGACACTGATGATAAATGCCTTTAACTTTAAATAAGTAGTAATCTTCAGTAGACAGGGAAAGGGAAAGAATATCAAGGATGTGCTTTAAAATCTGTGCAACCTCACACTGTATGATATAGACTCAAAAGATGCAGAAAAATGATGAAACCTCATCTCAATGTGCAGTATAATGAGCTATCCTTACAAATGCATTTGATGCAAACGGTGTAAATTCATTCACTGCAATAATAATACTAAACACAAAATAGACACAATTGATTTGTAGATCGTTGTCTGATTATTTACACTTAACATAAATTTGAATAAAGAGAAGTTGGCATTACAAAATAATAAATAAAAAAGAAAACCTGACCAATCTATAGAATACACAGAAAGGCCAAAACCGAAATTTAGACCAATAACATCATCCTTGTGAGGCTGACAAAACAAATCTCCCTGCCTCCCTTTGTGTCAATCAAAACCAAGCCCCGTCTCTCTCCTTGAGTCAGGTGAGATAGGCGTGAGCACGCCCGTGACCCTCGTGTGGATATGCGGTACGGAAAATGAGTAGATGGATGTTTGACGCAACTCTTGTATGTGACCCACATGATTGCGCAGCAAAGTGTTAACATTTCAGGGTTCCATTTTTGGGAGGTGATTTTAATTGCCAAAGTGTAATTTTAACATTTAACATTTTTTGCGATTTAAACGGTGTTCAGAGTAGGCGTTATTTCACAGGGTTGATCACATGGTGTTAGATTAACTCTTCAGAGATGTAATTAATTAAGCTCCACCTTTGCACCTACACTTTTTCAGTTTGAGAGACGACTCAATGCCATTTTCCTATACTCCTGTATTTTCACATGGTAAACTAAGTTTAAGTCACTAATGGTGTAGTGGTGCATTTGCCTGACTTTGGTGCGGACAGCATGGGTTCAGTTCCCACTAAGTGATGGTGTGTGTGTGTGTGTGTGAGTGTGTGTGACTGTGTGAGTGAGAATGGTTGTCCGTGTCTATATGTGCCCTGCGACTGAATGGCAACCAGTTCAGGGTTTAGTCTGCATTTCACCTGAAGTCACCTGGAATAGGCTCCCACAACACTGAACGAGATAAGCGGTATTGAGAATGGATGGATAAATTAAGTTCAAACTTACTAAAATAATTATGAATTGATGCTGTGAACTACAGTAGTGAGTAAGCAAGACCACAAGTCCTGAATGTAAGGAAGCACCCAATGCTAGCAAACTTACCATAATTTCTCATATAATACACAATTGAGTATGATATGATTACTCATCTCTATAATCACCCTTTTGCATCTTATTTTTCCTTGTACCTACGTATAATATGCCCCACCCCCCAAATTGCTGGTATTCATGCTAAAAAAATTAAGCATTATCTGAAAAGTAATTTGTATTTTATTGGGTTTTACAGAGAAATTGGTAGTGAGAAAAGCACAGCAACCAGGCGAAGAGGTGACTGAGGCCATTGTTTTCCCCTTCGGAGTCCATGGCACTGGGTTTCGTCGCTATGGGAATCGAGTGCCAGTTGGAGGATTGGCGGCAATAAAAGTCTGGTAGGGTGCTTACAAGCGAGGGCTCCCCTCTGAGCCCACGGAGTTGGCTGAGTCAAGTTGTTGGTGTATAGTCCACTGAGTGTTGTTATTTTGCCAGCCAGTGTGCTGCTGCGGGTCTGGCAGCTCTGAGTGCTAGTGCCAGGAGCTAGCTTCCATAGCGATGCGGAGTAGCGATCCAAGAAAGGGGTAAGTTTCCTGAGAGAAAGGTTTAAATGTAGCCAACTGGAGACCGTATTGCATGGGAAGTAAGTAGCGGAATATATCAGACAAATGGGAAAAGATATATGATAACAGATATCAATATGGCGGCACCCGCAAGACCGCCGTGATTCTCGGTGAGCAGGAAAAATTATGCTATATATACATTTGAAACATTACACATTACATGTCAGAATAAAAGTACACCCTTTTCACAACACTTAGGCACCGGTATACGTCAATACAATGTAACAAAATGTGTTCCTTTTCCTTGTACCTATGTATTATGTGCACCCTCATGTATTTTTCAAGACTTTTATAGCAACAAAATGCGTGTTCTGCTTGAGAAAGTACAATACCTTCAAAGTTGCAGAGTTACAAGATCGAAAATGATTAAATACCAATTCCAATAGACGTCGAGTGAACTTTTCTGTGCTTGATCCGGACATATTAATATAGAAAGCGGTAGTGCTGTGTGCATAGAGACAGGGCATGCACATATGTGTACATCTCAAGATAGAGATGGGGACTCAAGCCACATGACTTTGACTCAACTCAGACTTTAGTCATGAATTTGATGTGTCCCACAGTCTCATTGGTATTGTGTAGTAATTCTTATTATCTTTCAACACACCCCGTTGGGCACACTCTGGTAGAGGAATTGAGCATTGAATTCCTGGTCACATCGAATTGAGGTCATTCTTTTACACACTACCTAAAGTGATGGATTCATTAAAAAAAACATTGATGATGATTATTTAAAAAAAAAAAAAGTACATCCATGCATTCATCCATTTTCCATAACGCATATCCTCACGAAGGTTGCGGGGGTGCTGGAGCCTATCCCACCTAACTCTGGGCGACACCCTGAACTGGTCGCCAGCCAATCGCAGGGCACATATAAACAAACAACCATTCACACTCACATTCACACCTACGGACAATTTAGAGTATTCAATTAACCGAGCATGCATGTTTTTGGGATGTGGGATGAAACTTGAGTACCCGGAGGAAACCCACGCAGGCATGGGGAGAACATGCAAATTCCAAATGGCGAGGCCGGATTTGAACTCAGATCCTCAGAACTGTGAGGCAGACGTGCTAACCAGTTGGTCCCCGTGCCCTCACAGCACAACATAAATCAAGAATAAATGTGACAGTTTAATAAAGGTGTACATTCCAAGAAGCACTTAAAATACACAGAAAAGACAACGACATTTAATGTAACAATAAGGACGTTAATCATTGCAAAAATATAAAATAATCCACATTGCACTGTGGGACTCGCCCAGCTTGACGTCACGTATGCTTGTTTACGTCAGCAATAGCAGCTAGCTTTGTGCGCGATCACGCAAATAGTTACAGTTACTGCTGTCTGGGCTTCCTGTACATTACAGTTTGGTTTAGTCAATGTAGTGTTCTCAAGAATCAGTCTTGTACTGTATTTCTTTATTTTATTTGCTTTATTTGCCAATCGATCAGCACACAGCGAGTATCTATTCAACATGAAACTACAACCCCAATTCCAATTAAGTTGGGACGTTGTGTTTAACAAATAAAAACAGAATACAATGATTTGCAAATCATGTTCAACCTATATTTAATTGAATACACGACAAAGACAAGATATTTAATGTTCAAACTGATCAACTTTATTGTTTTTAGCATATAATCATTAACTTTGAATTTTATGGCGGCAACTCCTTCCAAAAAAGCTGGGACAGGTGGCAAAAAAGACTGAGAAAGTTGAGGAATGCACATCAAACACCTGTTTGGAACATCCCACAGGTGAACAGGCTAATTGGGAACAGGTGGGTGCCATGATTGGGTATAAAAGGAGCTTCTCTGAATTGCTCATTCATTCACAAGCAAAGAAGGAGCGAGGTTCACCTCTTTGTGAACAAGTGCGTGAGAAAATAGTTGGACAGTTTAAGGACAATGTTCCGCAATGTACAATTGCAAGGAATTTAGGGATTTCACATCTACGGTCAATAATATCATCAAAAGGTTCAGAGAATCTGGAGAAATCACTGCATGTAAGCGGCAAGGCCAAAAACCAACATTGAATGCCCATGACCTTCGATCCCTCAGGCGGCACTGCATCAAAAACCAACATCAATGTGTAAAGGATATCACCATATGGACTCAGGAACACTTCAGAAAACCAATGTGAGTAAATACAATTCGGCGCTATATCTGTAAGTGCAACTTGAAACTCTACTATGCAAAGCAAAAGCCATTTATCAACAACACCCAGCTTCTTTGACCCCAAGCTCATCTAAGATGGACTGATGCAAAGCGGGAAAGTGTTCTGTGGTCCGACGAGACCACATTAAAAACTGTTTTTGGATATTCGTGTCCTCCGGGCCAAAGAGGAAAAGAACTGTCCGGACTGTTAGTGACGGAAAGGACCTTCAGTAGTCTGTAGCCCTCTGCCGTCAGCCATGGCTTGTGATTAACACAAACAGTGATGGACTTAGTGGTGGTGACATCATCCATGCATTTTGCTAATGCAGGTGTTAAGAGTCTCTGTGTACTCCTGAAGGTCAGTGATGGAGTTGTTAGTGGCAGCCTGTTTGAACATGGTCCAGTCTGTGGTGGCAAAACAGTCTTGAAGTGCCAATGGGGACCCTTCTGGCCACACAGGTACCTGGTTCCTAACTGGTTGGGTGACTTTAACCAGTGGTCTGTAAGCTGGCATTAGCATTATAGTCAGCTGGTCTGAGGTACCAAGGTGGGTAGGGGAAGGGCCTTGTATGCTTCTCTGAGGGGAGTAAAAACATGCCCAGAGCGTTATTTTCCCGTGTTGGAAAGTGAATACTTGAGTCGAATTTTGGAAACACAGCCTTGGGATAAGCATAGTTGAAATCCCCGGGCAGGATGAGGAACACATCTGGGTGGGCTGTCTGCTGCTCACTGATGTGATGGTACAGTTCACGCAGCGCCTCAAGCCACAGCCACAAGCAGTATGGCAGTAAATTCCATCAGTAAATAAAACGGCTGGCACTTCAGAACCATAAAATCCACTAGTGGTGAGCAGTGTTGACTGACCAAGACAGCGTCCCAGCACCAGGCAACGTTGATGTAAACACAGAGCCCGCCGCCGTGAGTCTTACCTCCCTTGACGAGAGCTCTGTCCGCTCGGTATCATGCTAGCTGGTCGATCTGAATGGCGCTGTCTAAATGCTGCTGTTAAGCCATGTTTCCACAAACACAAAAACACAGCACTCTCTCACAGTCTTATGGGAGTAGTCAAATGTAATATAGATTGTGGCTAACACAATGGTGGGAATTGCCGACTTGTGTGGTTTAGCCCCTAGCCTTGCTCGGATCCCTCCACGCTTGCCCCGCTTCCTCTTTCGCCATTCGTGGCACCTCCACTGTGAGCGCGATGCAGGAGTGGGGGTTGGAGTTGTTGTAGGCACCCGGAGCACCTCAGTGAGAGGAGATTTTAACGCATAAAAGTAGTTCTTCCTATGTCAAGCAGAAACCTACGACTGTATCTGCGCTTTGGGACATGTAGACTTGACGAAGATGGGCTAAAACACTGACATATAAGACAAAAGACACAAAATATACATGCATATATATAAATGTTTTTGTACCGCTTATCCTCACAAGTGTCGTGGGTGTGCTGGAGCCTATCCCAACTATCTTCGGGAGAGAGGCAGGGTACACCCTGGTCGCCAACCAATCGCAGGGCACATATAAACAAACAACCATTTGCACTCACATTCACACCTACAGGAAATGTAGAGTCTTCAATCAACCTACCACGCATGTTTTTGGAAACCCACGCAGGCACGGGGAGAGCATGCAAACTCTACACAGGTGAGGCTGGGATTTGAACCCCGGTCCTCAGAACTGTGAGGCAGATGTGCTAACCAGTCGTCCACCGTTCCACCAGATTCGAAAGGTATCGAAACTCAAAGTGTAGGACTTGCGACCTGACTCAGGACTTGCATGTCTCCAGACTTGATTCAGGACTTGAGGGCAAAGACTTGAAACTTACTTGTGACTTGCAAAGCAAAGACTTGTTCCCACCTCTGTCTCTAGACATAGATGTCTATGCATTGACGTTTATGGAATAGTCAGATGTGACATCCACGACTTCAGGATGCAGGATTGTAATGCCCCACCATGGCCCTATCTATTGTATTGATGAGGAGCTACCAAGCATGAAAAACTCTTAACAAGAGTCAATGGGTAAAGATTTCTGTGCCCCAGAGTGGATGTCACTAAAACTGTCAACAGAGTTGAAACTTTACTCAACATCTATGTGGTATTTATCCTGTTCACCTAAAACTAGATATACTTGGAAAGATTTTTTTCTTTCCTTTTTATTTTTTTGTCTTGAAGGGAATTAATATGGTGACAACCATGTGTTGTTGGGCGGCCGCCACTGGTAAATAGACTCAACATGAACCATCTCTTGCAGAAAGGGCCTAAATGTCCTCAATCTGTGACATCTAGTACATGGTTGAACAATTGTTAACTGCTTGATACTTCCTTTGGCTAAACATCTAAACAAAAATTAAAATGGAAACATTCATTGTTATGAATGTAAATTTCTTGGGCATTTACCTTTTTCTCAGTGTGACCCGGAATGAGGCATGATGATGGACTCTTGTGAGGTAAATGTTTTTGGTTTCTCCTTCATATTCTCATCTGAAAGCATTGATTCATGTGTTTTTCATGGCTGGAAAAGCAGCTGCAAAGATCATTCCCATGGCAATCAGACCATCTTAAATTTGCTGGCTCCAGCTCTATTAAAAATCTGTTAGTTAGTCCAACATAGGATAATGGCCTCATTTGGTGCTTTGGCTCTATGACTGGTTGCATTTTAAAGTGTTAGATGCTGGATGTGACCGACAGTTTAACTTCATTTCACAAGAAAGTGACTCTATGCAAAACCTGAACCATATCAATGGAAATTAAGCTACAGAACCAAAAACTGCCAACTTTTAAGATATGCAGCTGAGTAACAAGACACTTAACATCTAAGTATATTAATAAATACATGTGAAAAACTGTTCTGCATTGTGAGTATTCTAGGCCGTGGTGACATTTTCATTCAGAAGTCAAAAAGTCATCAAAAGGTATTTGTACCCTTCTCAAATTAATTTTTTTTTTTTTACATTTTTTCCCCACTTAAATGTTTACGACCATCAAACAACTACTATTAGACAAAGATAACCAAAGTGAACACAAAATGCTTAAGGGAAAAACGCTATCCAAACCCAGCCCTGTATGAGAAAAAGTGTACCCAAAGTATTTTGAAATCTGATGGGCATTTGAGTCCCTGGGAGAACTATACATATGGTCCCGCTTTGCCCCCAGACCTCGTCCTTCTCCTTCCAAAAACTTGCCATTTGAATAGGGGTGTGTTGACTTTTTATATTCACTGCAGCCTCCCTTCACCTCCTTTGTTAATCGTTGTACAACGTATTATTGACTGTGTTGATTGTGTTAACAGAAATAGAGACATAAGTTAAATACATAGGCTGCTACTGCTTTTTCTTCTATGAATCATTTTGCCAATGGGTGCCCTTTTTTTGGGTTGAGCACTGGCCCCCAAAAATGCATGTGCCTTGTTATCTTTGTCTACAATTTACGTTTGATGACCTAAAAGGCCCTGTAAAGTCATTTTGGTGTTTTGTATCTAAATACGTTAAATATTTTTTAAAACAAGTGCTGATAATGTGCAAGGACTGAGAACAATTTAGTACTAAATTGCTGAGATATAGGGTTAAACACATTTTCATCATCTCAGTTGTCCAGATTTTTTGGGTGGGGCTAAAAGCCAAAGTACGCATTGAGCTTGGGCGTACATGGCATGAGTTGCCCCTACCTCACTATATAATTACTCAGCGCTCTCATTTCAGCTGTGGCGATTTGGTACTTCCGTACTGATAATAACTTGGAACATTTCTACCACTAATGTGCAGTTAACTATAATGCTATGCCTACAACCCAACAAAACTACACAGTCACTGAATGGTATTTGGGCTACAGTTTCTCCGTCTTGTGCCCCACACATGGTGCGTAGCAAGGCAGCGTCAAACTTGACGCCTCCGCAGCTACACGCCTGCCCAACAGCACTAGTAGATAATAGCCACTAGCGATGCTGCAGATCGGCACACCTGCCTACGGGCCGTCAGCCTCCGAGTCCTTTCTGGCTGGCCGCTGGGTGAGAAGGAGGAGAAAAAAATCATACAAGGTGACCGGTGTGTCGCGTTGCTGTGGCCACTTCAGAGTGCGCCATGGGTGGCCACAATGCTGCCAACGACCTCCTGAATTTCAACTGAGCTAAAAGAGGGGAAAATTGTCTCTGAGCTCAGAGGCTGCCTGACCTCCACAGTGTGCCTCTCTGCCGCCCGTGAGAGTGTGCATCGCTTGGAACAAGCCGGAAGAGAAGGCAAGCATTCGACTGACAGCTGAAAGTTTCGTGGGGTGTGTTTTTGCAGACACGCCCACAGCATATGAAAGCAGAGACAATGTGTCATTTCTTCACAATTTTGAACCCTGATTACATGTCTTCCCTTTTTGTTTTTATTTTCATTTAAATTTGGCAGACTTGTTAATAAGACTTGTTAATGTTTGGGTCAGTTTACAGGGTATTTAAACAAAGTGGGTAACATATAAAAAAAAGAATTTGAGAAGGGGTAAAATACTTTCCCACACGTATGTTTGCAGTATTCTGGTCATCAGTACTGTTTATGCAATTTGTAGTACCCTGGGGAGACATGCAGGCTTATGTCACCCAATCTCCTCGCTGTCAGTAACCGAAATCTACTGTATGTGTGAGTTAGCCACCATACAGACTTTGTCTTGTCCTTTGCTTCTATCGATTGCCATGTTCACTTGTGCTTTCATTAATGTTCAGGCTCCCTAAAACTTTGAATAAAACACAATAGTTTTTTGACTCCCTACACTTATTAAATACATGCTTTTTATAGATTTGGATTTTACGACAACACATTAATCCAATTAAGAACAGCTTTTATCATTCTTGGAATCTCAGCATATGATTAGAATTTTGCTCTGAATCCTTTTTCTCATCATGCTCATACAGTATAATTCTATTTTACAGTATGTAATTCCTTTGTAATTTGGTTGGAATGTGACTGAATCATTCTTGATTAAGGCCTTATACACATGACGCTAAATGTGACAAGCTCTGATGAGACTCGTGTAGCAGAGCAGCAGTGCCTCTGGTAAAGGATTTGTCTCCGGCACAGAGCAATATGAAGCAACTCTAAAGAGCTTGGACATCATTTGTCACAAGACAATGTAGAAGAACATCAAATTCTCAGTGTGGCTCATAGTTTTATTCCTAAATAGGGACAGACAAAGCAAAAAGAAGTGTGAATTGAAGAGGTAAAGGGGGTGGCTAGGAGAAAGACTCTGCAGTCCAGCTGCATTTTAAAAATCAGCCTTTGGGACTTGAAGTCCCCTGTGCAGCATCACATCCCATTTCACACTACATTTTCTCCACCAAGACATTTAAACCATTTGAGACTACCACTGCTTCAGCGGTTACAAAAATATTTGGGAGATTTTTAGGATGTATAGGAAACAAAAACATGTATTCTCCATTGGACAGTGGATTTTTTTTTAATAAACTGTATATACTGTAAAAGTATTACAAGTATTGGTTGAGCATGTTTATTTTGGAAGAGCTTTACCGTTGAAATTGGAATCTTACAGTTCAAAACTGAAGAGAGTGACCAGAAGCGCTGTACAGGTGTACAATGCCAAAGACCGTGAAAATAAGTGTCTGGAGTGTTTTCAGTACAATAAGTGCATATGTTTGATTTTGAATAGCTCATTTTATGCATACAATATTGCGTAATGTGTGATTTATGGAGTACTTTCAACTGGATTAGCTTTAAATGACTGTTTCTTGTCATTGAGAATGTATTTCGCATAAAAGTAGTTCTTCCTATGTCAAGCAGAAACCTACGACTGTATCTGCGCTTTGGGACATGTAGACTTGACGAAGATGGGCTAAAACACTGACATATAAGACAAAAGACACAAAATATACATGCATATACATACATTTTTTTTTTGTACCACTTATCCTCACAAGTGTCGTGGGTGTGCTGGAGCCTATCCCAACTATCTTCGGGAGAGAGGCAGGGTACACCCTGAACTGGTCGCCAGCCAATCGCAGGGCACATATAAACAAACAACCATTTGCACTCACATTCACACCTACAGGAAATTTAGAGTCTTCAATCAACCTACCACGCATGTTTTTGGAAACCCACGCAGGCACGGGGAGAGCATGCAAACTCTACACAGGCGAGGCTGGGATTTGAACCCCGGTCCTCAGAACTGTGAGGCAGATGTGCTAACCAGTCGTCCACCGTTCAACCAGATTCGAAAGGTATCGAAACTCAAAGTGTAGGACTTGCGACCTGACTCAGGACTTGCATGTCTCCAGACTTGATTCAGGACTTGAGGGCAAAGACTTGAAACTTACTTGTGACTTGCAAAGCAAAGACCTCTGTCTCTAGACATAGATGTCTATGCATTGACGTTTATGGAATAGTCAGATGTGACATCCACGACTTCAGGATGCAGGATTGTAATGCCCCACCATGGCCCTATCTATTGTATTGATGAGGAGCTACCAAGCATGAAAAACTCTTAACAAGAGTCAATGGGTAAAGATTTCTGTGCCCCAGAGTGGATGTCACTAAAACTGTCAACAGAGTTGAAACTTTACTCAACATCTATGTGCTATTTATCCTGTTCACCTAAAACTAGATATACTTGGAAATATTTTTTTCTTTCCTTTTTATTTTTTTGTCTTGAAGGGAATTAATATGGTGACAACCATGTGTTGTTGGGCGGCCGCCACTGGTAAATAGACTCAACATGAACCATCTCTTGCAGAAAGGGCCTAAATGTCCTCAATCTGTGACATCTAGTACATGGTTGAAAAATAAGTGCATATGTTTGATTTTGAATAGCTCATTTTATGCATACAATATTGCGTAATGTGTGATTTATGGAGTACTTTCAACTGGATTAGCTTTAAATGACTGTTTCTTGTCATTGAGAATGTATTTCGCATAAAAGTAGTTCTTCCTATGTCAAGCAGAAACCTACGACTGTATCTGCGCTTTGGGACATGTAGACTTGACGAAGATGGGCTAAAACACTGACATATAAGACAAAAGACACAAAATATACATGTATACAATATACAATGTATTTCTCCAGATTTGCGCCCAGTATTTCCTGCCAGTAGACACTGAGAGGTCTTTTCCCCATTTTGCGAGTCGTAAGTTTATTGAATTAGTACTTAAGATTAATTTGTATACTTTTGTAAGGAGTGTTTTTTGTTTTGTGGGAGTAGTTCCACTATTTTCTGAACGAAAATGGGTGTGTTGGGAATCATTTTAGGATTGTTGTTCTTACTTTATAGTATTTAAAGACGTTAACCACCTCTAATTTAATATTCTTAGAATAAGCTTTCACATGACATGAATACATTATTTTCGAATAACTGTAGGTGGTGGTCAATTCCACTTTGTTCCCATGTGCCAGTAAAAGGGTGTTTTGTTCATCTCAAAATCAGGATTGTGCCAGATTGGATAGCAATAATATGGTGCTGACTGAGATTGTGGAGTTTCTGGACTTTTCCACTAAGCTGATAAAGTGACTACAATAATCAGATTCTTAAAACAATTGTGGCATTTGAGACTTGTGCTGATAAATGGGAGGTCTGAAAGTTTGGTGCTATTGCAGACTATCTGTTTTCGTTCCAGCCAACATTGTTGTTCAACATTTGGAGGTAACTATTTAATGAAGTACTGTATTTGGCTAGCTAAGTAATAGTATTTGAAGTTGGGTGCGTCAAGGCCCCCTTCTGTTTTACTTTTCTGAAGGGTAGATAGGCTAATTCTATTTGTCTTATTTTAAGAGTAAAACATTACAATGGCAGTGTATAGCATTTAGAACCACTTTAACATGGATTTGAATGGGATTATTGAAAATAAATTGTTAATTTGAGTTAACATTTTCATTTGTACCGTAGCTATACGCCCTAGAAGTGAGATAGGGAGGCTGTTCCAACATTTTGAATCATCACAAAATCTTTTCCAGTAGAGGTACGTGATTTAGATTATTTAACTCTGTCGGTTTTGCTGAGATATTAATGCCTAGATATTTGATATTCCATCTGAATAGGAAACGGATTTTGGTCCGCATGATTCCATGAGTTAGTTGTTATAGGGAGTATTGTTGATTTTGACCAATTGATAGCATATTCTGATAATTGCGAACATGTATTAATCAGGTTAAAAAGTGTTTGAAGTGATGATTTGGGTTCTTGTAAATACGGATATCATCTGAGTACAGATTGATTTTGTGTTCTGACACAAGAGCAGATACCTTTAATACTCGTGTTCTCCCATATCGCTATTGCCAGTGGTTCAATAAATAGTGCGAATAGCAGGGGTGAGAGTGGGCAACCTTGTCTAGTTCCTCTTTGTCAAGTGAAGCTTTGTGATGTGACCCCATTTGTGGTGACCGTTGGTTTGGGTGAGTTGTATAACACTGTGATCCAATGAATATATGATTGACCAATGGCAAATTTCTAAAGTATTACAAAAAGAAAAGACCTGTTCACTTTGTCAAAAGCTTTTTCTGTGTCTAGTGACAAGACAGTTGCTTTTAGATTATTACACTGAGACATACTTATTAGGTTTATCAGTCACCTGACATTGTTGGTGGAGCGCCGACCTTTAATGAAGCCTGTTTGGTCACAATGTATTATCGACGGGAGATTTTTTTCTAGTCTGTTGGCTCAACCCTTAGAAATTATTTTGATGTATGTATTAATTAATGACAGTGGTCGGTAATTGGCTGGATGAGTGGGGTCTTTCCCTGTTTTCAGTAGTAGTTTTATTGTGGCTGTGTTCATATTGCTTCTAATTAGCCCTTTATCTTTTACCTCTGTCACCGTTCTGAAGAATTGTAGTTCTAGTATACACCAGAAATGTTTATAAAACGCTGTGGAAGATCCATCATTGCCTGAAGCCCTAGCTGTTGGCATATCATTTAAGGCCTTATGCAATTCTGCAAGGGTTAATGTGGTGTCTAAAGACTCTTTACTTTCTGAGTTAATTGAGGGATGGGTATGTTATTGATAAAAGTTTCCATCTTGTTTGTATTCGGCTGATTGTGAGGTGAATGTAAGCTACTATAGTAGTTGTAGAATATATCATTAATATCCTGTGGTGATTGAGTAAATTTGCCATTTGTAACTTGTATAGTTGCAATTAGTGTTTTTTCTTTGTTACGTTGAAGTTGGTTTGCAAGAAATTTTCCCAATTTATTATTGTGCTCAAAATTAGTGTATCTTCGCAGTTGTAGTAGGAACTCTGTTCTTTTTGATAATATGCTATCAAGTTGTTGTTTAGCATTATAAAGTTGGTTCCTAAGTAGGTTTGTCAGATTTCTTGCATATTCTTCTGTAAATTGTTTGATTTTAATCTCCAATCGGCATTCTAATTTTTGTTCTTTTTTCTTGTAGGAAGAGTATGAAATGATTTTGCCTCTAATTACATCTTTCCGTCTCCCAAAGTAAGGATGTAGATATAGTTGTGGAATCATTCATTTCTAGAAAATCATTCCATTCCTTCTTTAAAAATATATAAAACTCTTGCATCTTTCAGTAGAGAAGTACTGTACTAAAGAGAGAAATTGGAGCATGATCGCTGATTAAAATTGGATCTATTTTGAAAGTACTGTTTTGAGCAGGTGAATTATTTTTAAGAAAGAAGGAGCGGTGAACTGAAGAAAAGTAAGTGTATTCCCTTTTTATACGATTTTTTTTAATTCTCCATGTCAGCGAGACCAAAATCGTGAATATATTCATCTAATATTCGACTGTGATTGTTTGGATTTTTTTTATTTGAGTGGTCTTTGGTGGGGTCAAGTACTATATTAAAGTCACCACCTATAATAACTGTTTAATTAGCTGACAAATTGGTCAGATGTGAAAAAAGTTTGTGAATAAAAGCTGGATTGTCAATATCAGGGCCATATTAACTAATTGTATGATTTGTTAAATATATTTGTATGAACAATTATGTATTGGCCTTCTGGGTCAATTATTGTGCTATTTATTGTAAAAAGTAGTCTATTATGAATTGGTATTGAGACTCCTCTTTGTCTACTGTTATAGCTACCTGAAAAAGTCTGACTGAAATTCAATTCGGAAAGGCAATTTTCCTTTGATTTAGACAAATGGGTTTCTTGTATGAAAAAGAGATCCATTTTTAATTTTGTGATATTATCCATCATCTTAATTGTTTTTGCCTGTCAAGAAATTCCATTTACATTCCATGAAAAAAAGTTGTGTGACATATTAATAAGTCTACAATTGTTATAAGTGAATGTGGGACAATCTGTGTGAGTGTATCGCAGTGATTCCCAACCAGTTCGCCGAGGCACATTAGTGTGCCGTGAGCGCTTTTCAGGTGTGCCGTGGGAAATTATAAAATTTTACTTAATTGCTCAAAAAAATGTTTTATTTACAAGAAATAATGTATCTTTGTTCATCTATTTATCCCACTGTGGCATAGTGACAGACAGAACAAATAAATGTTCCTGTATTAGTTGGCAGGAAGTACATACAGTAATTAAAGTATATACTTTTTGTGACATTTTTGTTTGTTGGTGTGCCGTGAGATTTTTCAATTGTAAAATACATGCCTTGGCTCCGTAAAGGTTGGAAATCACTCGTGTATCTTCTATACGTGTGTGAGCAAGATGGCTAACTCTCAGAAATATTATATATCTAATGGGAACTTTCTTACTGTGTAGCTGGGTTATGAGGTTGTGTTTGGAGGTATTATGTAACGAGGTATTGAACGTATTGTATATGAGTTCATCATAGCCAAAAGAAGACAAGGGAATATATCTCATGAGTACTGTATTTTCCGGACTATAAGTCACTCCAGAGTATAAATTGCACCAGGCAAAAAATGCATAATAAAGAAGGAAAAAACATATATAAATCGCACTGGAGTAGAAGTCACATTTTTGGGGAAAAATTTATTTGATAAAATCCAACACCAAGAACAGACATTTCATCTTGAAAGGCAATTTAAAATAAAAATAGAATAGAGAACAACAGGCTGAATACGTGTACGGTATGCTAATGTAACACATTCAGATAACGTTACATGACACATAAACAACAATCTGAGAATGTGCTTGGTAGTCATTCAAACTGCTCTAAGTGCTAGAGGACTCTGCAACTTTTTGCACAATTGTCAAAAAAAAAAAAAAAAAAAAGCAATACAACCAGTTACCAGTAATGTGGTAATGCCAGTACATTTATTTATTTATTAATTTATTTTTGACAATTGTGCAAGAAATGCAGAGTCCTCTTGAAATTAGAGCAGTTTGAAATGACGAATACAAAAATAGTCCGGTGCAATGACCATAGTGCAAAGGACGCAGAGACTTCAAGAAATTGATGCAGTTTAAAGTGACAATTAGTGCGATAATCTGGGACAATGTCGATTGGGCAAATGTTACAGATGCACATGAGTGGCCAGTATTGGTCAACAACAGATATGCAAATAGTGCAGAGTGGCGAAACTACTACAGTGAGTGCACGAGTAATGTATAATTGGACCGACAGAGATGTAACAACAAACTCAAGAAAATTGGGTGGGTGTGGGGTGTGAAAGTGTCCCTTTCAAATCTGCAGTAGAAGGTGTTCAAGTCGTCCGCTAGTCCTTTATTGTTCTCAGCTTGGGGGGATGGTCGCTTGTAATTGGTTAGCAATTGTAATGCATGCCAGACTGATTTAGAGTCCTTAGCTGTAAACTGTTTTTCTAACTTTACTGCATAATTTGTCTTTGCGATGTTATTTTTTTTAGTCAGCTGGTTTCTAGCGCACTTTTACAAGGCTCTATCCCCACTTAATTTTTAGCCTGGCGAAGTTGCTTAAGTTTCGCAGTGAACCATGGCTTGTTGTTATTGAACGTGCAAAATTATTTTGTTGGGACATAAACCTCTTCACAGAAACCAATATAGGATGTGACAGTGTCCTTATATTCATCCACGCAGCCAGCTGAATTTTCAAAGACACTCCAGTCTGTGCAGTCTAAACAGCTTTGAAGTTCTATCTTTGCTTCATTGGTCCACTTTTTCACTGTTTTCACCGTATGCTTCGCACATTTAAGTTTTTGTCTGTATGTTGGTATTAAGTGAATTAAGCAGTGATCAGATGAGCCCAGGGCTGCATGAGGTATGGCATGGTATGCGTTATTTAGTGTGGTATAGCAGTGGTCTAAAATGTTATTTTCCCTGGTAGGACAAGTTGGTGTGCTGCTTGTATTTAGGGAGTTTGTGGTTGAGTTTAGCTCTGTTGAGGTCCCCAAGAATAATGACGGGTGAGTCTGGGTGGTTTTTTTTTCAATTTCGTTGACTTGTTCAGTGACTGTTAGCAGGGCGGCGTTCGTGTTAGCTTGAGGCGGAATGTAAACACCAGTGAGAATGAAAGATGCAAACTCACGCAGCGAGTAGAATGGCTTACAGTTCAAAAACAGCGACTCCAAATCCGGGCTACAGTGTTTGCTGAGCTCCGTGACGTCGGGACACCATTTTTCGTTGCAATGTGTAGTTGGAAGCCCGGAAGCATTACAGCGTCATGTGGGACGCGTTCACAAAGCCATGTCTCCATAAAGCACAGAGTGGCGGAACGTCCGGAGTCTTTTCTGGTCTTTGTCAGAAAATGAACCTCGTCCATTTTGTTTGGTAGGGAGCGTAGATTCGCGAGGTGGATCCACGGGAACGCCAATCTGTGTCCTCTCTTGCGGAGCTTCGTCGTCTGCGCCTCCATGCGCCGTAGACCGCAGCCGCCCCTCCGGTGAGTAAGTCGGAAAAAAAACTGAGCGGATTTTCAAAAATTGGTGAAAGAAAGTCCGGGGTAGACTCCCTAATGTTTAGCAAGTCTTCCCTTATGTAAGTGAGTCGCGGAATGTCTCCAAAGACGAACAAAAAAACACAAAAACATAGACAATACTATAGAGCACGTAACCGAGGCGACCACACGGGTAGGTGCCATCTTTACTGAGAGCTACTTTAAAAAGGGGGAAAAAGTCAAATAGTAGCACATAAAAAGAAGACCCTAGAACTTCCAAGAACAAGAAAGCTGTAATTAAGAGACAATAGCAGCAGTCCTGCTTCAGGTACATGTTAATTGATACACACCACATCCGCTCTGCCTAATATGTGGCATCAAGCTTGGAAATGAGGCAATAAAGCTATCAAAAATTCTTCGGCACATGGAAAACAAGCAACCGGGATTAAAAACAAGCCTTTGAAGTTTTTTGAAAGGAAAAAAGATTACCCCAAGGAAGGACTGGGTCGTTAAAGAGAAACAAGCGCAGGGCTCACAATAATTACATTCAGGCTAATGGTAAAGTGTAGTTTTAATAATTTTTTGAACCTCTGTGCTGTATATTTTTATATTTTACTTTTCTAATATTAAACATAATATATTTCTATATACATTGATCCCTAGATTTATGAGTTTAATATGTTCCATTGCCACTCAAAACACCCGTATCTAAAGTCATCTTTCCGTATTAAAACAAAAGGAAATGCCATTAATAAATTCCAGAAAAATAGCACTTTATTATTATTATTATTGTAAACATACCGTAATAACATAATTAAATAGAATGCAAAGAATTAAATAGTTTGGGCATCATGATTTCATGCTTCAATGCCCACTGACATTGTGGTCCTTCAATCGTACATAATACACAAACAACGGTTTCACAACTGAGTGACTCTGTAAGGTGTCGTAATATTAGTCGTTTTTTCACAGAGAGAAAAAAGAGAAATGTATGTAGGCCTGTCACGATAATTACTATGTCAACATTTTATTTATTGTTTGATAACCAAAATGGCCACGATAGTTTTTCAGGTCTCAATAAATTGTCATTGTTGTGGTGAGCCGGCACGCAGATCACACAGTGAGTTGACCACATTTGGACAGCTGTGTAATTAGCTGCTAGTGGGGTCATGGAACGTCGGCCTACTGGTGAACTCGTTGGCTACGTCCAATACACCCACAGACTTGCGCCATGTGCAGCATGTCGATTCACACAACAGAGACACTCGTCCGTGAGCTAACGAGCTAGCAATTTAAGGAGCTAAACAACTCGATCCACCGCGGCGATGTCGTTTAATACGTCAGCACTTCGCTCCGAGTTGTTGTGTATGTTAGTCCCCAATTAACACACACGGGAAAGTTAACTGTTTATTATGTTTAGTAGCCCATGAGCTAACAAGCTAGCGAGCTAAGGAGCTAAACATCTCACTCCACCACTTCGAAATTGTTTAAAACATCCGCACGTCTCTCTGAGTTATTGTGTGTTTTAGTCCCCAATTAACACAAACACAGGAAAGTTAACTGTTTATTAAGCATACCCTCAATGGCACACAGCGAACATCAACCTATATTTGATTGACAGGTGAAGGGCTTGTCTTTAGCGGACCAACCACAGTCTTGCTCGAGGGCGGGCCTTATTTTTTATGATTTCAAAGGCATAAAAAAACAACAACGATATTATTGTTTATCATGATAGTTTTTGGGAAAATATATTGTCTTTAGAAAATTGTTATCGTGACAGGCCAAAATATACAGTGCGCCTGTCAGTTTTGTTTTCCTGTTTCTCATTTCTGTTGCTTAAGCGGTTATAGCTACCACAACAATGATGCTAGCATTTTGCATTATGTGTTAGCATTAAGCTCACAGACTTCCGTAAGTTATAGAGTTTGATTAAATTCACTGTGTAATTCTCTTTTTTTTAAGTTTAAACTTTAATTGGGAATTGCAAAAAAAAGAAAAAAAGGTTTGAAGCAAACACTTGATCTCTCTTTTTTTTTAAGAATTGTTCATTATCTGCTGCTTTTTGTGAGGTCTGCTGCCATCTTAAAGCGCTCTAACGCAAAACATGCAACCACCACAAAGAAATGTCTGAGCTGAGATTTGAACCACAACTTCTGACAGTGGGGCAGACATGCTAGTCACATGCGCCACCAGGCCGCCGACCATCAAAGTGTTATGTTATATATCCTTCGTCATTCCTTCTACTTAGGACCAAATGTTTGTTTTTCCATCCCATTTCAATAGCTTTCTCTCACATTCAGCAAAGTTTGTTTTTACTTGATAGCCGAGATTGCCTCAATCCAAAGATAATTATTCCCTTTGGTTAGGTATCTAATTTGAACTTTTAGATGTGATATAATTGGTTTAAGGCTCTTTCTAGCGTACTACCCTGATGTTTTCCTCCTTTCCATTTTCCTTCTTTATCTAACTTTGGGCTCGATCTAAATCGTGGCTTTGTCTTACCTCAGGCAAAGAGATGCTGTTTCTCAATTTGCATTCTTGTCGGTTATTGTGAACTCATGAAACCAAAAGAGAACTGTTTCAGGAACTGACAAAATTCTTTCTTTGCATTTTCATCCACTAAAACGATTTTGTCAATCAATTTATTATCAACCTACAGCATTCGATACAATTTTCAGTTGCCTTAAAGCATGTAATCTTCAGATTGGTGTATTTTTTTCCGAGACAAGCAAATGCTATTTTCTTTTATTTAAACTGGTGTGATAGACTTCATCCATCCTGGTAGTTCAACCACACATTCCAGTATTTGATTACTACATACCGGCCCTACATACTGGCCAGCAAAAAAAAGAAAAAAAAACAAGTTTTCATGCTGTCTGCTATGGTCTAATTCACAAGCATATGGATTTGGCTCTGAAGTAAAGCTATTTCAAAATGTCATGTCAACTTAATGAATGCAGTTTAGTGTAGATGGGAGTATACATTCTGAATTAAATGGCTAGTTACTGTTGGTATTTCATTTAATTAAAAAAAAACATTCAATCATAAATGTGTGGTAATAAACATATCAGAATCATCTTTAACACACAAGGAATTTGTTGGAGTTGGAGTCACTCTAGTATGACAACAGTCCATTGACAGAGAATACTGAGCAATAAAAGATTGCCAGTAATCTAGTAATGCCGGTAGAATTATAATTTTTTTTTTTTTTGACAATTGTGCAAAAAGATGCAGAGTTGTCCTCTAGCAATTAGAGCAGTTTGAAATGACGAATAGAACAATAGTCCGGTGCAATGACCATTGTGCAAAGTGTGCCGAGACTTCAAGAAATGTATGCAGTTTAAAGGGACTAGTCGTGCAATAATCTGGGACAATGTCGATTGTGCAAATGTTGCAGATACTACTCAGGCACATGAATGGCCAGTATTGGTCAACAACAGACATGCAGCATGGCAAGACTACTACAGTGAGTGCACGAGTAATGTATAATTGGCCCGACAGAAATGTGTCAATGAACTCAAGACAAAAAGTTGGCAGCATGTTGCAATGGAATTCTAAGTTAACTGTTTAAGAAGTTAATGGCAAGAGGGAAGAAGCTGTTGGAATGTCTGCTTGTTTTGGATTGTTCGGTAGCACCTACCTGAGGGAAGGAGCTGGAAGAGGTTGTTACCAGGATGTGAAGGGTCCAAGAGGATTTTGCATGCTCTTATCTTAGTTTTGGCAGCGTGCAAGTCCTCAAGGGTGGGTAGGGGAGCGGGGGGAGGGTACCAACAATCTTTTCAGCAGTTTTGATTGTTGTTGATTGCAGTCGGAGTTTGTCCTTTTTTGTAGCAGCACCTAACCAGACTGTGATGGAAGAACACAGGACTGATTCGATGACTGCTGTGTAGAACTGTCTCGACAGCTCCTGTGGCATGCCATGCTTCCTCAAAAGCCGCAGGAAGAACATTCTCTGCTGGGCCTTTTTGAGAATGGAGATGATGTTGATCTCCTTCTTCGGGTCCTCAGAGACTGTAATTTCCAGGAACTTGAAAGTCTCGACGGTTGACACAGGGCAGTTGGACAGCGTGAGGGGCAGCTGTGGCGAAGGATGCCTCCTGAAGTCCACGGTCATCTCTACAGTCTTGAGCGTGTTCACTTCCAGGTCGGGTTGAGTTTGACAGCCGGGTGCGTTGAGGTGCAGTCGCTCATATAGAGAGATACGAGCAGCAGAGAGAGGACACAACCTTGGGGCGCCCCGGTGCTAGTGGTATGTGTAGATGAGGTGATGTCCGCCAGCCTCACCTGCTGTGTCCTGCCCGTCAGGAAGCTATAAATCCACTGGCAGATGGCAGGCGAGACGCTGAGCTGGAGAAGCTTGGATTAGAGGAGTTCAGGGATGATGGTGTTGAACGCAGAGCTGAGGTCCACAAACAGGATCCTCACGTAGGTCCCTGTGTCGTTGAGGTGTTCTAGGATGAAGTGCAGTCCCATGTTGACTGCATCAGCCGCAGACCTGTTTGCTCGATAGGCAAACTGCTGGGGTCCAGCAGGGGACCTGTGATGCTCTTGAGGTGGTCGAGCACGAGGCCTTCAAATGACTTCATGACCACAGATGTCAAGGCGACAGGCCTGTAGTCATTCAGACCTGAGATTGCAGGTTTCTTGGGGACTGGGATGATGGTGGAGCGTTTGAAACAGGATGGTACTTCGCACAGTTCCAGAGCTCTATTGAAGATCTGTGTGAAGACTGGAGCGAGCTTGTCCACGCAGACTTTGAGGCAGGATGGCGACACAAGCTCTGGGCCTGCCGCTTTGTTAATCTTTTGTCGTTTGAAGATGCATCTCACAACATGTTTGTGGATGGTCAACACAGAAGTCAGAGGTGTTTTGGTAGCTGGTGGTGCGGCTGGGTGGGTGTGGGGTGTGAAAGTGTCCTTTTCAAATCTGCGGTAGAGGTGTTCAAGTCGTCGTCTAGTCTGTTATTGTTTTATTGGTTGCTTGTAATTGGTTGGGCGATTGTAGTGCATGCCAGACTGATTTAGAGTCATTAGCAGTAAACTGTTTTTCTAACTTTACTGCATAGTTTCTCTTCGTTTCGCAGTGAACCACCGCTTGTTGTTATTGAACGTGCAAAATGACACACACCTCTTCACAGAAACTGATATAGGATGTGACAGTGTCTGTACATTCATCCAGGCTGCCGGCTGAATTTTCAAAGAAACTCCAGTAAGTACAGTCTAGACAGCTTTGAAATTCTGTCTTTGCTTCGTTGGTCCACATTTTCACTGTTTTCACCGTAGACTTCGGGCATTTAAGTTCTTTCCTGTATGTTGGTATTAAGTGAATTAAGCAGTGATCAGACGAGCCCAAAGCTGTGCGAGGTATAGCACGGTATGCGTTATTTAGCGTAGTATAGCAGTGGTCTAAAATGTTATTTTCCCTGGTAGGACAGTCAATGTGCTGCTTGTATTTCGTGAGTTCGTGATTGAGTTTAGCTTTGTTAAAGTCCCAGAGAATAATGAGGGGTGAGTCACAACGGTTAAGCTCCATCTTGGTGCTATTAAGTATATTAAGTGTATTTCCCCTTAAACTAGGCTGGGTACACATGTATCATGATAATTTTTGCTTCACCACTTTATGAGATGATTGTGAAAAAATATATATTTTGCCCTTTTGCATATTAATCTAAATACAGGAATTATTAAAAAATTTTCACAATTTAAAACAGTTACCAAGTGTCTTAATTACATGTCTGTAGCATGCTTCCATCAAAATACCCCAACGATTAATAATGATATCACATTTTATACACAATTTCTTGTTAATACTGTATAATCAAGCCATTTTAGGGCCCATTCGTCAATGGCCTCGGCCAATGACGAGTCTAGCTTTTGTTAGTATGACAACCAAAGCGCTGGATCTCAGGCCCCCTCAAATCTTCATGGAGCCATCAATTAAGTACCACCTGTTCGAAGCTAACGCTGTTATAATGCTAATCTGCACATCGAACAAAACGTTCGGATATTCAATCTGACGGTCTCACTGCCCTCTGAGAGTAAAGTGTTCAGAGAGGCAGCGTGCGCTCCACTTTCTATGAATTTACGAACGAACGTGTTGGCCATTGGCATGGATACGCCAGTGCGTCCGTCATATTGAATGTGTCAGTTCTCCAACAACGAGTTAGTTTCTGAACATTCTGGAGTGTGGAGAACACGCTTGGAGTGAATTTCCGAAAGTACCCTAAGTGCAGCTCTGTTTGCATTGGGCACCTTTATCTCCCGGCCAGACACACACACATGCACGCACGCACACCAATGAAATGCGGGCCCCTACAGAGTCCTGTGCATTGTCCCTGATGGAGTCAGCAATTCATCATGAAGCCACCGAATTACGCACGAACCAAAAATATCTTCCACCCCCATGTCGACAACTTAGCCAAACATGATTATTACCAGATACTGTTAGCACTGTTAGCTTACACTAATCTGTAATAACATAGCTCTGCTTACCTTTTGGCTTTGACATTATGGTTTGGCTGCAGTGATGCCGGTAACGCGTTATAAACTAACTCCAAAAATCCACCATTTCGAGTAGCGAGCGAAGTAACGCGTTACTTTTCCGGGGAAAGTAATTAGACTACAGTTACTTCTTCAATCAAACAATAGTTACTTTTGCATCATCAATGTCTCTCACCAAACAGTATTTTGTAGCTGGTGATTCAAACAAAGAGCAGTCCAAATGTGCAGCCAACCGAGATCGGCATTTTGTCAGACAAATACAAGAAAGCGATTGGGAAGTGAATGTTGATTCTACAATGCAGTGATGGTGCAGTACCATAAAAGTGCAAAGAAATGCACGATTTCACTGTCGCCACACTATTTTTGCACTAAGTTGCTGATTTAATTTGGCTTCAACTACACTAATATTTAAGTTATTGCTTCATGTTGATGTCATGATTCTGTAACTTGTGTGGCGTACATTACCAAGTAATGGGTACGGTTAAGCTAATGCTTTTTTTGTACTGTGGATAAGTGATATTCCTGCCACTTGGCAGCTGCTGAAAGTCACAAAAAAGGTACTTTTTTCTAACGTACCGTATTTTCACAACCATAAGGAGCACCATATCAAAAGGCGCAGTCTCAGTTACGGGGTCTATTTCTGTATTTAACACATAAATAAGGCGCACCGTATTATTGGGCGCAGGCATGGTAAAACATATGCTGACATTCATGCGAGCGTATGTTTTTAAAAAGGCAGAGGGTGCAACGTTGAGTTCGGTTGTACTTTATTGAAGTATTTAACAATGTACTCACATTATTTTTTGATCAATACTCCTCCACAAATCCATCAAAGTCCTCATCTTCTGTATCCGAATTGAACAGCTGGGCAATTTCTCCATCAAACACTCCGGGTTCCCTCTCGTCATTGTCGGAGTCAGTCTCGTTGCCGGGGGGCTGTTCAGCTATGATACCGTCTTTCGCGAAAGCTCGGACAACAGTCAAAGCAGATACCTTAGCCCAGGCATCCACAATCCATTCACATATGGTGGTGTAACTCGCACGGCGTTGCCTCCTAGCCTGAGTAAAGCTGTGTTCGCCATCTGTCATCCATCGCTCCCACACCCCTCGCAACTTTACTTTGAACGCCCTGTTTACACCGATGTCCAGCGGTCCTTCGTCAAGCCTCCCGGAATGATGGCAAGCTCTGAGTTCATTTGCTGCACTTGGTTTTTCACAGCGGCTGTGAGAGGGGCGCGCATTGAGTCACAGATCAACAGGGACGGTGACGCGTGGAAAAAAACATCCGGTCTCTTTATGTACACCTCACTCAGCCACTCTCTCATTTTCTCCTTGTCCATCCAGCCTTTCTGATTGGCCTTAACGATGACTTCGGCTGGAAACTTTTCTTTAGGCAGCGTCTTCTTCTTAAAAATCACCATAGGTGGCAGTTTCTGTCCATTACCATGGCAACCAAGCGACAGCAGTAAAAGCCGATTTCTCGTGCCCCGTTGTGCGTATCGCTACCATGCTGGTCCCCTTCTTCTCTACAGTGTGGTTCACCGGGATGTCGAAAGTGAGCGAAAGTGAGCGGCACCTCGTCCATGTTGGTGATGTGGTTGGGCTGGATATGTTTGTCGGCAATCTTTTTACTGCAGTAGGAGTGGAAGATGGCCAGCTTTTCCTTGTAATCCGCCGGAAGTTGCTGCGCCACGGTAGTAATTGCCCGGATGGATAGATGGTGCCGTTTCATAAAACGAAAGCACCAAGACAGACCTCCTTGAAAATGTTCGATTTTCTTTTCTTCTGCAAGCATTATTGCGCTCAGTCGAATGGTGACTGTGGAGACGCTTCTCCCGGCTGTTCTTTGATCATTAATCCATTGCTCGAGTTGGTCTTCCAACTCGGGCCACCTCGCCTTGTTTCCTTCATCTTCTTGACTTGGCGAAGCTCGTTTTCCTGCTTCCTCCACTTGCGAACCATGGATTTGTTGATGTTGAATTCTCTCGCGGCTGCTCGATCCCCATGTTCCTCCGCGTAACTGATAGCTTGCAGTTTAAACTGTGCTTTGTAAGCGTGTCTCTTCATAGGTGCCATTTTCGGGGGTCCTTAGCCAAACCAATGTTGTTTTGCACAATGCACATACCGGAACTATATACCTATTGCGGACATGCCTTTAACGTCCTCCTTCACGCGCACCCTTCCCCCTTTAACGTCCGCATGCTGTCCTCAGTCACGTCCGCCTTTCCTCTATATAAGCAGCGTGTCGGCAGGAAATGCTCCCAGTCAGTCAAGCGGAGAGCTCATCAAAGTCACACAACATTTACAGATTTTGGAACTCGGTGCACACATAAGGCGCGCCACATTATAAGGCGCCCCGTCCATTTTGGAGAAAATGTAAGACTTTTAAGTGCCCCTTATGGTCGTGACAATACGGTAGTTACTTGTGAAATCAAGTCATCAGCAAAGTAACTAAGTTACTTTTAAGCTCAGGTAATCAGTAAAGTAAATAAGTTACTTTTTCAAGGTAACTGTGGCAACACTGTTTAGCTGTTGCCTCATAGTGATTCTTTCGCTATTGAACGTAGACCAGCCTCGCTGCGAAGTTATTGGCTGAGGAACTTGATGTGGTGGTGGTTATTTTTGTAAATTAGCCCCATGGTTATGTAACAATGAGGTGGAAGTGCAGAACGACTCGCTCACAAGGCAGATTTACTTGGGTGTGTATTACTATTTTCACACTTGATGGGTGGGCAGGCGCTCCAGATACCCTCAGATACCAAACTGTTTTATACAAAAAAAACAAAAAAGTCCCCCCAAAAATGATTCATGTGTCCCCTTTAAAATAACACGAGTGATTATACCAAATATCTGTTGTTTTGTGCTGGTTACTATCCGTTCACAGAAGAAAATATCCAAACAGTTTGACAGGAACACTTAATTACATTGTATTTACACTTTTGTTAGTGTTTTTTTTTTTTATGAGCTGGATAAAAATGTGTACTGTTGTCGAGACTTGTAAACGTGTGACAAGAATTCTTTATAAAGAATCAATCACACATTTTAAATTTAGGTTGGATGAGAAGGATATTGGATTAAATCATAGTTTATACTCATGGGGTCCAATCCTTTGTGATTTTGGCACTGAATTATAGTTAGATGCTTTACAGTAATTGTAAAAGTCTATGCTCCCTCTATAAAAGTGGTAGATCACCAACGATACGTCTGCTACTTTGGTGTGCTCTTTTGTGAGTCTCAGGTAATTACAGCATCTGTTAAGAGCAAACACAGATTGTTTTTCATCTCCACATGGTCACCGCTCCAGAAAACCAATTACCCAGGGGAATACTATAGTAAATCACAAGGACTGTTTTGTTATTCTGCTGAGACAGAAAAAGTTGGATCAGTAAGACGATGTGGTGTGTTTGTTCACATGCAGCTTAAACACAACAACAGAGAATGACTGTCAATAGGTTTGATTTGAGGTTCTATACGATCTTATCTGGCAGTAAACATGTTTGAGACTTGTTACATTGACAATAGTCAGTCAGTCAGTCAGTCTGACTCTGGGCAAGAGGCGGGGTACACCCTGAACTGGTTGCCAGGCAATCGCAGGGCACATAAACAAACAACCATTCGCACTCACATTAACACCTATGGGCAATTTAGAGTCTTCAATTAACCTACCCTGCATGTGTTTGGGATGTGGGAGGCAACCGGAGTACCCGGAGAAAAACCACGCAGGCACGGGGAGAACATCCAAACTCCACACAGGCGAGGCCGGATTTGAACCCGAGTCCTCAGAACTGTGAGGCAGATGTGCTAATCAGTCGTCCACCGTGTTGCCATACATTGACAATAGTCGCTGGGAAATTACTAAGGATAGTAATACTTATAATGAGAGAGTAATTGTAGCATCAGGGACGATCATCAGGCAACACTACCAGAAAACAACCTTATTAAACAGGCCATACTAGTAGTTTTCCAAAATGCATGCTGCATTTAGTAGTCAAGACTTGCGTGTGTGGTTGACTCATATGCAGAAAGTATGCATGCATCACCTAGAGCTGTGCTGTTACTCATGTTTAGCAGATGCCTGTATTCTGGCTGCTACAGGCTGTTGTCCTTTTCTAAAATGTCATAATTACATAGATTCATTTCATCTTTAATGTGACTTTATACAACCTAATAATTTCAATGACTACATGTTGTGATGTGCACTAATTGTTGATTGTTTCAAGTTAGTGTATCCCTCCCCCTTTCCTTGACCCCAATCTTCCCATGTTTTTGGAAAACTTTTGAGTTTTATTTTCTCCTCTTTCGCACCTCTTTTACTCCAACTGTAATGCTTTGGTGAAAATCTATAAGCCGATTGAAGTTTATGTTTAAAGAAAAAAAAAATCACAGTAAGAAAGAAGAGGAGCTTTATTTTCTTGAAACAGTGCCATATTGCCTTTATAGCAGTGCCTGAACTCTTTTTATGCTGTCACTTCTTTAAACTACCGTGTCTAATTGCGATGGCATTTTTAATTAAAAGTCAAGGATATGTGGTTGTTTGTGAAGGGAGACTAATCTGTTCTTGCCTCCACCTCTCCTCATGCGAGCTATCTTCCATCTATCTGACTAATGAGAAAATAGAGAAGCTGTGGTGCTGGACATGTTGATATTTGCCTTTCTCTCAGCAGATTTGTGTGAATTTACGATTAGCAACCGAGCCTCAGACCGTGCAGCTCTGTTGCTCCAAGACATTATGGATTACTTAAAATAACAATAAACCATTTTCTTTTGGCTATTTACTGTATATTAACATTGACTATCCTATTATAGTCAATATTATATAATATTTTATGTAAAATGTAAAAATCCAGATTCAGTGTCACTGGAGTCGTTCAGTGTGTGCTCATAGTGTGAATGTGATTGTGAGTGGTTATGTGTTCATACTGGATAGACGACTCACAAAACGTTAGGGATATCTGGCTTTCAGGTAAAATTTCAGGATGAACCTAAAATGCATTGTAACCTTTACAGGTGAAAAACTAGCTGTCCTCAACTTGGAGCTAATCAACTAAATTCAGAGCAGGTGTGTGATCCATACATTAAACAAAACATTTTCTGGTTGATTACAAAGAGACTTTCAACTTCAGCATGTAATTAACTGAGTTGTCCATGATAGAGGTGCAGCCAGGGATTTGGGCCCCTGTGAAATAACAACTTTGGGGCCCAACCACTTCAACCAGCAAATTTAAAATACTACGGTATGTTTTTCAGGCCCCTGACAGTCATGGGCCTTGAGATTTGTCATTATCTGTACTTTTCTCCCCTTTCTGCACCCCTTGGTTGGTGATAACAATGTCAAACCCCTATCAGTAGTAGAGTGTTTCTTCGAGTTATTATTATTTTTTCCACAAAAAGGGAAATATCTTTATTTCACGTCACATATAACATTTTTGCCCATGACTCTGTCCCATGCTGTATACATCACAGGGCCCACCAAGTTTGAAGGGCTACAGTTGGGATTAACAGAGAAGGGAAGCTCTTTTCGTTGCTTCATGTAGAGGAGCCAGTGCCGAAATTACAGCTGATAATTTAAAGGCTTGCCTATAGTCAAAAAAACTCATTGAGGTCGCCCAAAATTTCAGCAAAAATCCAAATGATTTAAGGTCACACAACCGTCAGCCAGAACAGACTCGACGGGGTGGCTTTACAATTGGTACTTTTGGACACCTAAGGGAAAATGTTAGCTAATGTTATAATAATGTTAGCATTGAGCAAAAGATAGGTTGAATTAAAGAGGCTTTTCTCTAGTCATTTATTTCCTTCCAAAAATAAACTAATTAATCAAATGCCATTCATAGCACGCCTTTGGTTACTGGTGAATTTCAGAATGTTTCATATGTACAAGACTAAAACGCCAATCATTCCACAGTCTGCAAAGATGAGCCAGATGCACCAAAGAACAGATGGGTTTTTTCTAATTAGAGTCGTTATTGTGAATGCAATTTTGGATTCGCATGTTAACAAGGATTTTTACAAAGCCTTTTCGGTTCCATGCTGCCATTAACCTAAAGTAGTAAGAATCTCACCAGAAATGTGGCTAATTGTAAAAGTCAACAGTAAACTGGCCAATAATGAAAATTGTACCAGTGCTTTTTGTATGCTAGGTTCATTCAGTAAATACTCTAACGTGTATGATGATGCAAGGGCTCTCGGCCGATTGTATCACACAACAAGAATCTGCCAATAAGGTCTGATTCTGGATAAGGGCCTTTATGGAAGTTTGTGTTCTCCTTTTGCGTGCTGGCTGTCAAGTCAGACTTTTAAAATAAATACATTTTACCCCCTTCCTCTCTGTTCCACATTTCTCAGCGTTACGTGTGCACACTCACGGCCGACAATGAGGCCTTAAAGTCACCAGACCAGTGGATTATCTGAAGAGAAGACTTTTGGTTGCCAATTTGCTAACAGCATTTTAGGCAGATAACTGCTGATGTGGACAAAGGCGCTCAAAGGTTCGTACATAACGGGAGAGGGGCAACTTGTCCCAGGGCAACAAGTGCATCACAAGGCCGCATTATAGCACCATTGACAAAGAGTGGGGGAAAAGACCTCTATAGTTTAATCATGTTAGTCCAACCCCAATTCCAATGAAGTTGGGATGTTGTGTTAAACATAAATAAAAACAGAATACCATGGTTTGCAAATCATGTTCAACCTATATTTAATTGAATACACTACAAAGACAAGATATTTAATGTTCAAACTGAGAAAGTTGATTGTTTTTAGCAAATAATCATTAACGTAGAATTTTACGGCTGCAACACGTTCCAAAAAAGCTGGGACAGGTGGAAAAAAAGACTGAGAAAGTTGAGGAATGCTTATCAAACACCTGTGTGGAACATCCCACTGGTGAACAGGCTAATTGGGAACAGGTGGGTGCCATGATTGGGTATAAAAGGAGCTTCCCTAAATTACTCAGTCATTCACAAGCAAAGATGGGGTGAGGTTCACCTCTTTGTGAAAAAGTGCGTGAGAAAATAGGCGAACAGTTTAAGGCCAATGTTCCTCAACGCTTTACCTTTATCTTGTCAAACCAAACACTGTCGGAGGGGCGGAACCAGAAAACGCGGATACACCCATTACCATGGCGACGACAACAACAATGGATCGCGCCAATTTATTGTGTGGGGTAAAAAAGAACAAAATAAGGAAAAATGTGGAGTCGTTGTCGCCAGTGTTTGGGAGAGGAAGTTCATTCAAAGATTGCTTAAGCTATGTTCGCTTGCTTTTAATACGACACGGCTTGCAAGCAGGCAACAAAACGTTATGTAGCCCAGCAAGCTAGTGCTAGCACTAACGGCTGTATGTAAACATGCTGGCGTTATGTCGAATCATGCTCTAAAACTTCGGTAAACATTGGTTTGTGCTCGTGAATAAATGTTGACAACAGCAAGCACGGGAGGCGATGCGCTGATCACGACGTCAAGGTGCGCTGTCGGAGAGTTGTTTATATGTCACACTACAAGGAAGCTATCCAAAAATATCAAGCAAGCTAGACTTTTCATTCTAGGGTTGTAGGACTATCGTTGGGCCAAATTGTTGGTCGTCGATTATGTCACACGACAAAAGTTTTGTCGCTCCTGACATAATATGTCGGGCCCGATCTGGGAAATTGCCCGTGATAGCTAATCGGGCCAATATCGGGGTGAAAATCCTGTAGTCTGATCTAGACATGAGCCAAAACCCCTCAAGCGATGAACAAATTAACAACATTCCAACCTGTTTATTCTCTCTCTTTGACCTTCGTAATGTTAATTTAGTACCATTAGATATGCTGTGCTATCTCACCAGAGTAATATGTTCTGTCTGGCACTTTTTCCAGAAAGGATGAATCATCTGGAATGAATACAGTACTGTGTATTTCTCTGTGTGTGCTTTGTGTGTGTGGCTGCTGGCAGGGTAAGGTGCAGGGGGACAATTTACAGCAGTGTGATCTGTCCTTACTTGGACTTCTGGAACGCTGTATGGTTGAGTGCTGAGCAAGAGGTTGGTAGTATAAATTTGTCAGACTGATTCATTTGCTTCTGCTTTTTGGCAACGAAAGCAGGTCCAGGTGTCAGCTCTTAGCAAATGACTTTGATGCATGTTTGCATATGGGATTCAGACTTGGTAATAAACCAATCTATGTGTGTGTATTAGACAGCTAACTACTGTATAAACCAAAACCTTTTGAGATTATGTGTATATGATTGCAATGACAACATATACTGTGTCCCAATGGGACAGAGGTATTTGCTTATTGAGTGTTGCCTTCTTGCGATTTTTATATAGCAAAGTAAGCTCCCAAATTGTAGTCTTGCTGTAGTCTCAACTGTAATTTCGCTGTCTCGTTGACAACAGGGAGAAAAAGACTTAGCTTTCCCCCCCCCCCATCTCACATTTGGTCCTAGTTCCCTTTGCATCACACTAGCATTTTTAACTTCAGACCAAAATGTTACCCACCAAAAAGCATATAGATAAAGATGCAACTTGATAGGACAGCTGTCAGATGTATTTTGTCTTGAAACTGAAACACAAGCAAACACAATGTTGCTGAAATTTGTGGTGGCATTTTTTTACCATCTGAGGTGGCACAAAGAGCTCATAAAATTCATGTGAACAACAGATGACAATGAGACTAAGTGAACTCACTCACACATATAGTCGCCCAATCAATGTGATTGTTAATCTCACCAGTTAATGGTAATGACCACAAACTTGTGCAACAGAAAAAAAACAGTCTAAAAACCCAGAAAATAATAAATGCAAACCTTACACCAGTTATTGATGCTAAAACCATCACCTTGCACAATAGAAATATACAGAATGATTCAAAATAAGCCACAAATCAGGAATTTTGCATGCAAGTTTATATAACATTGTGCATTTATTTCTCGTCAATATGAAGCAATTAACTTTATGCATCAGCAAAGTTTGTTGTAGTTTTTCTTTATCAGAAATGTCAGATTTTCTCGTTAAACTTTGTAAACTATTTGTATTTTTGTAAAACGCGAAGGCAATTAACAATGTGTGCTTTCAGTGATGCATCAAATCTTAGCAAGTAATGTTTGACCAGCAGTTCCTCATTGCCCTAACAATGGTCGACAGAAGGTGAGAGGAAGCTTAGCATCTAAATGAGGGTAGTTCTGTCATAGGTCAACACCATGCAGCTGATAATAATGAGCGGAAAAGGTGAATCTCTTATTGGAGGTTTTGAGTTTGTGCTGTGTGCACCTATGCCACAATGCCCTTGAAAGAAGAATTCTCATTATGGGCAGTCAGGATGCAGGAGGATAATGTCGTAAATTAAAATGCTTATTAAAAGCGATTGATAAATGGATGGCACGGTGGCCGACTGGTTAGAGCGTCAGCCTCACAGTTCTGAGGTGCGGGGTTCAATCCCCGTCCCCGCCTGTGTGGAGTTTGCATGTTCTCCCCGTGCCTGCGTGGGTTTTCTCCGGGCACTCCGGTTTCCTCCCACATCCCAAAAACATGCATTAATTGGAGACTCTAAATTGCCCGTAGGCATGACTGTGAGTGCGAATGGTTGTTAGTTTCTATGTGCCCTGCGATTGGCTGGCAACCAGTTCAGGGTGTACCCCGCCTCCTGCCCGATGACAGCTGGGATAGGTTCCAGCACGCCCGCGACCCGAGTGAGGAGAAGCGGCTCAGAAAATGGATGGATGGATGGATGATAAATGGATTATGTTTTAATTGGTCTGTTATTGTAAGTGTTTCATTGGCTTGTCCTTCGCAGGCTATTGATCTTAGGACTGAGGTTTATTAAGAATTTCTTAATTTCAAAGTGCAGAGAATAAACGTGTATTAAAATAATCAAACTATAATTTCAATTTAATTACGAGATATTTTAGTCACCATTTTCAACTCTCTAAAATCTATCCCTCTCAAAAATATTTTATATTTTATATATATATATATATATATATATATATATATATATATATATATGTGTGTGTGTGTGTGTGTGTGTGTGTATGTCACATTTAATGTGTAATGTTATAATGATACAAACTGATCCAATATCTGTCATCAAAGTCTTCCAGTAACAGTATGTCAGAGTGCTGTAGATGCAGACACTGGTCCATGCGGCTTTGTGAAAGCAAATGTGACCTCTGACCATGTCTTAGGGGTGAAAGGGTTTGTAAAGCAACAGCATGACCCACATTTCCTGGCTCCCATTATGGAGTCTGTTCAGGTCACACATTTGGAGCTAACCCCACATTCAAATTAACCCAACAACAATGACCTGTGTGATTCTGAAAGCTATTCAAATAATTCAAGCAGTTTTATAAGAGCACTATGCTCTGTGTTTGATGTACATTTATCATATTTTCCAACCAAAAGCACTGACTGCGTCGCTGATTGCTAAACCTCTACTTTCGTTTCGGTCACGAGGACACTGTCCTCTGGCTGCTCCTTGTCATCAGGGCATAGCGTGGTGAAACAAGATACAAAATTTCAAAAGTTGTCACGTTTTATTTTAACAGTAAAATTCAAAACATCTCCAACTGAAAGTGCAGATACCTTGGACTCAAAACCAGGGTCTCTCCCACAACTGGTTTTTATTCCTTCTCAGTGTAAATTGTCAAAGCTTAAACATGCTTTAAATGAAGACAAATCAACAACATTAGTTATCACACGCTGCACTATGACTACATAGATATACAGAAAATGGGGATTCAAATGGGTGAAAGAATTCTGGTACTGTTTCAACTTTTTGAAACGTTTTATTTGACAATAAAAAGTTAATTGTCTGATCAAATAATACAATAATTTATTTTATAGTAAACAGCAGTCTATAGAGCACACTGGTATATAAGCTTCAGCCACTAAATAAGAAAAAATCATCACAGTCCAGTTACCTAAATTTTCTAAGTGATTTGTTTATTTTTAAAATATTTTTTTTGATAAATTACTGTAATTTGCTTATTGTCCACATGCTATTAACATGAATGCCGTGTAGCGATATTTCATGTAGTTACTCATTCTATGCTAAAAACTCACTCCTGTTACTTTCAGTCCTGTAACTCAAATGAGGAGTTTCAGTACAATAAAACAATGACATTAAAAAACAAAGTTGACTGAGATGGGCCAATGAATAGAGATACAGATTTTGAGTAGTTTAATATTTGTTTTATAAGATATAAGGCTCTATTTTCGTAGACTGCGCAACGTGCGCTGGAGCGCAGATGCTGGTCTATCTTGATTTTTGTACAAGAGCAAGGCTCGCTGCCATGTTTGCCAATTTGGGAGACCGGTCTGCATGAAGATGTGGTACTGACTCCTGTGTCTGGGGCAGGTAACCAGTTCGTGACTGGAAGTCGGTCTAAAGTTTTGGCCCAAGGTAGACCACTCAATTCTGGTTAATTTGATCGAGGTGCAGCCAGAGGGATACACGAGCTCCACGGGCCTGTGTCCAGGGGCGGTTTCTGATATAGGCCATTTGGGCAGTCCCCCCCCTCCCCCCCCAGGGCAGCATTCTGTGGGGGGCAGCAGTCGCCAAACAAACCCCCCGTTGACAATCTTCTAAGGGGGCGCATTACGTCCAGGAGCTCCTCTGCCCGTGTCAGACGTATTTCATTCTTAAATAAGTGAACACTGGACAAATTATTATGATTATTATCATTATTATATATTTTAAATCATCTCACGTGCAGCTATGTGTGTCGGTGGGGGTGGAAACAAACAAATTGTTGGAGGGGATGTAGATACATGAGGTCCGCGCCTTCACGGACACATTTAAGTTGCCAGCAGTGTTTCACCAGCTCGTTCTACGTCTGTTTAATAAGGGTACCCGGAAACGTTCATTGCTCCAGTCATGCACGGATCACTACGTCTTCTTCCACATACACCATGCCAGACAATTGCACTACTTTTAAAGAGAATTAAAGAAGCCGCTTCGATTGGACAGGATTAAAGTCAGATGTGAAGATGCCCCAACAGCGCAGACATCCCACTTTTAAATGCGGTAGGGGTACAGTGGTCCATAAAATTACCAAAACTGGGTTAACCAGCCTCCGCGCAAAGTTATGCCAAGCGCACCAATGGATTTGAACTAGTCATGAATATAGAGCCTTTAGAGTTGAGGAAATACTGACATTTAAGTTTGAAACAAGAAGGGGGACCGGAGAGTGTGTTCCAACTACAAGGGGATCACACTCCTTAGCCTCCCTGGCAATGTCTATTCAGGGGTGCTGGAGAGGATTGTCTGTCAGGAAGTCGAATCTCAGATTCAGGAGGAGCAGTGTGGTTTTCGTCCTGGCCGTGGAACAGTGGACCAGCTCTCCACCCTCGACAGGATCCTTGAGGTTGCATGGGAGTTCGCCCAACCAGTCTACATGTGTTTTGAGGACTTGTAGAAGGTGTTTCACCGTGTCCCTCAGGGAGTCCTGTGGTGGGTGGTGGGTGCTTTGGGAGTATTGGGTACCGAACCCCCTAATAAGGGCTGGTCCCTGTACGACCGGAGTCAGAGTTTGGTCCGCATATCCGGCAGTAAGTCGGACTCGTTTCCAGTTAAGGGTTGGACTCCGCCAAGGCTGCCCTTTGTCACAGATTCTGTTTATAACTTTTATGGACAGAATTTCAAGGCACACCCGAGGCGTAGAGGGGATCCGGTTTGGCGGCCTCAGTATTGCATCTCTGCTTTTTGCAGATGATGTGGTTCTGTTGGCTTCATCAGGCCGTGATCTCTCACTGGAGCAGTTCGCAGCCGAGTGTGAAGCAGCTGGAATGAGAATCAGCACCTCCAAATCTGAGACCATGGTCCTCAGTCGGAAAAGGGTGGCGTGCTCTCTCCAGGTCAGGGATGAGATCCTGCCCCAAGTGGAGGAGTTCAAGTATCTGAGGGTCTTGTTCACGAGTGAGGGAAGAATGGCACGGAAGATCGACAGGCGGATCGGTGCAGCGTCTGCAGTGATGCGGACTTTGTATCGGTCTGTTCTGGTGAAGAAGGAGCTAAGCCGAAAGGCGAAGCTCTCGATTTACCGGTCGATCTACGTTCCTACCCTCACCTACGGTCACGAGCTGTGGGTCATGACTGAAAGAACAAGATCACGGATATAAGCGGCCGAAATGAGTTTCCTCCGCAGGATGTCCGGGCTCTCCCTTAGAGATAGGGTGAGAAGCTCGGTCCTCCGGGAGGATCTCAGAGCAGAGCCGCTGCTCCTCCACATCGAGAGGAGCCAGATGAGGTGGCTGGGGCATCTGATTCGGATGCCTCCCTGGTGAGGTGTTCCGGGCATGTCCCACCGGGAGGAGACGAACTAGGACAGCTGGAGAGACTACATCCTTCGGCTGGCCTGGGAACGCCTCGGGATCCCCCCGGAAGAGCTGGATGAAGTGGCTGGAGAGAGGGAGGACTGGGCGTCCCTGCTAAAGCTACTGCCCCCGCGACCCGACCTCGGATAAGCGGTAGAAAATGGATGGATGGATGGAATATTAAAATGAAATTCAGTCCTGTGGCCGCTCTTTCCATTGCACAATGACTTTTTTTCTTCTCCATTTTTTGAATTCGATTTAAAAATAAATAACTGCATAATCATTTATTTGTTGGGTGTTTTTTTTCTTTTTCTTTCTTTGTCCTGTTCGGCTGTTAGGTCAAGCAGAATGGAAAATCTGTATCCCTTTAATGTCGGAACAGTTTTACTGTGTCACAGCGGAGTTTTAAGCTTCCGCTGTTTTTAAGCTTCCGCTGTGGTATTATAATTGAGAATCAGACCTGATCAGTCTTAACAGAACAAAGGGAGAGAGAAACAAAGACAAAAGACAAAGCACAAATTGTAAACAGGATGAGAGAAGTAAATCATTACATTATCTACAACAGTGAAACATTAAACATGAGTGTTGCATGGGGCTGTAGTGCTACACACTGTGAGGGAAGAACAGGACAAGATAGAACAGGACAAGGACAGGAGAAGAAGCATGCAGGACAAGGGTCGTGAAACCGGCTGTACAACTTAAGTGTGGTGGCATTAATTATGTGAATTATAAAAGTCTACAGGACGAGAGTATAAGTGAGGGGATACACAAGTGATTGGCATATTCATGAGTTATTTGTTGCAGTAAGTGCGTGACCCCACACCCAGTGAAAGAGTCCTAGGGATGTGCGTGTCTGCGGATACATGCAAGTGAATTGATACCGTTTTACATGCACAAAGACTGACAGAAGTGTCCAGTAATTGCTGTGGCCGCACCGCGGCGGCTGAGGACCCCACCCAGTAAATCGAGGGGCGGGCTCAGGCCCACGGGTCAACTTGAGAGCAGCCCGGTGGACGGGACACGTCCCATACCGAGGGACTACTGCCAGAAACAGCGGAATAAAATAAACACCATCTTCTTCTCTCATCTTATACTGGGTTTTCAGCTCGAACCACAGCTTTGTTCATACTGAACCTTTGACTTCCACTGAAGGCAAATTCAGTCAGGGCTTAATTGGTCTAGCAGTAGGAGAAGTAGTCATACACACAAGACAAGATACCAGTCTCAAAAGTCAACATTAATGCTCTACATCATCTTTTGTTTGATTATGTGGAACATAGAGTAACAATGGTAATGGACACGGCTATACAATTTTTTGCAACAAAAAAAAAACAGCTGGATTCTAAAACAGAACAGAGAGGGTAAAATAAAACAAAGGTCAAAGAGCTCCATTTAGAGATGATGGAGAGTCGACTCTACCTGAATGTTCCCCGCAGAGCAGTGTGCGAAGGCCATGTACCAGAATAACCTGCTGCTTTGGTGTACTGCTGACTATTTCATTTACAGACATTGAGGTCATAGGGGGGACAAAGCTTGGACTCTGCAAGAATTCATTTCTCCAACCCCATTACCTTGAATAGGAGATTAAGTCCCAAGAAAGGGTAGAATTAAAAGAGCATAGAGAAATGTGAAAGCATCAAAAGCATAACTACATTTGGGCTGCCAAAGGTTAACTCTTAACATTTTCCCAGGAGCTGCTGCAGCATCAATGCTTGATGCCAATCTGTAAGGAGGCACAATCCATTCTTTATGATGTCAGTGACTGGGGAAATTGGAATCATTATCATTCTTTCTCGTTCCTTTTTTCTCTTTATGTCTCTTTCACTGACTGACAGTTTCCTGGCATTGAGGACATGTCTAGCTTGTTAATTAAAAAACAATTGGAAGACTGAGAGACATTTAATTGTGGTAGGCTAAGTATGCATTTTTGGTTGACCAGCTATCTTTTTTTTTTTTTAAGGATAATTATCATTGTGTTCAAATGATGCACATGGTGTTTAATGGTAATCAAAGTTTTTTTTTTAATCTTAAAGTATTAATGGGTACAACTGTTCATCCAGCCGTTGTTTACGTAATATTGTCAAGGTATATTGAATATTAGTAGCATTCTAGAGTGTGCATGTGTGGTCACATTCCGTATTGATGTACATACTGTATTCAGCACAACTGGCCAGTGGGCTACAGTGGCAGTGTCATTCTCTCACTAATTTGGAGTTTAAAGGTGGGCATACACTAAAATTGTTCTGAATTCCAACTCACAGTGTTTGAGTTCATAGCATGTGACAGATTATGTTAGATTAGATCAGGTAAAGGTAATGAGTGGCGTGTTTACACTATAAGGACTGACCGAGACCTACGACTGAACTGCTCACACTGTATGTTTGAGCTGTTGAGCTCTATCATCTGTTGACTATGAATGCCAATGCCAAAAACAAAGCTTGGGTTGTTTTCATCTTTATCTGTACTGAAAACTCAAAGAAAGAGATACAGGTTTATAAGGTATACAGTATATACTGTACGTACAACAGCCTACATCAGTTTCATCATCTATTGACCCAAAGGTGGCATCCTTCAAGATGGCGCCTACCAGTGTGGTCGCCTCGGTAACGCGCTCTCTAGTATTGTCTTTGTTTTTGTGTTTTTTGTGTTTTTCGTCCGTCTTTGGAGACCTTACACGACTCACTTACACAAGGGGAGACCTGCTAACCATCAAGGAGTCTACTCCGGACTTTCTGTCACCAACTTTCGAATATCCGCTCAGTTTTTTCCCCGAGTTACTCACCGGAGCGGCGTCCGCGGTTTTCGGCGCATGGAGACGGAAGCGTCGCCACAGAGGGAAGCGAGCAGGCATTCAGGTGAAACTCCGCAAGAGAGGACACAGATTGGCGTTCCCGTCGATCCACCTCGCGAATGTACGCTCCCTACCCAACAAAATGGACGAGCTTCATCTTCTGTTAAAGACCAGTAAAGACTTCGGACGTTCCGCGGCCATGTGCTTCACGGAGACCTGGCTTTGCAACGCCGTACCCGATGGCGCTGTTATGCTTCCCGGTTTCCATATTCATCGAGCGGACCGCGACATGGAATCATCGGGGAAAACAAAGGGCGGCGGGATATGCCTCTATATCAACGAAAAATGGTGTACGGACGTCACGGTGCTCAGCACACACTGCAGCCCGCATTTGGAGTCGCTATTCGTAAACTGTAAACCATTCTACTCCCCACGTGAGTTCGCATCATTCATTCTCGCTGGCGTCTATATTCCGCCTCAAGCTAACACGAACGCCGCATTGCTGACGCTCGCCGATCAAGTCAACGAAATTGAAAAAAAACACCCCGACTCACCCCTCATTATTCTCGGGGACTTTAACAAAGCTAAACTCAACCACGAACTCCCTAAATACAAGCAGCACATCGACTGTCCTACCAGGGAAAATAATACTTTAGACCACTGCTACACCACGGTAAAAAACGCATACCGTGCTATACCTCGTGCAGCCTTGGGCTCGTCTGATCACTGCTTAATTCACTTAATACCGACGTACAGGCAAGAACTTAAATGTGCGAAGCCTACAGTGAAAACAGTCAAAAAGTGGACAAATGAAGCCAAGATGGAACTTCAAAGCTGCTTAGACTGCACAGACTGGAGTGTCTTTGAAAATTCAGCTGGCAGCCTGGATGAATATACGGACACTGTCACATCAGTTTCTGTGAAGAGGTCTGTGTTCCAACAAAATCATTTTGCACATTCAACAACAATAAGCCGTGGTTCACTGCTAAACTTAAGCAGCTTCGCCAAGCTAAGGAGGACGCATATCAGAGCGGGGACAGGGCCCTGTATAATCGAGCTAGAAACCAGCTGACCAAAGAAATTAACATTGCAAAGAGGATCTATACAGCAAAGTTGGAAAAACAGTTTAGCGCAAACGACTCTAAATCAGTCTGGCATGCATTCCAGTCGCTGACTAATTACAAGCGACGATCCCCCCAAGCTGAGAACAATAGCACACTAGCCAACGACTTGAATACCTTCTACTGCAGATTTGAAAAGGACAGTTTCACACCACACACCAACCCGGCCGCACCCGCGACCACAATCACACCTCTGACCTCTGCGTTAACCATCCATGAACAGGATGTGAGACGCATCTTCAAACAACAAAAGATTAACAAAGCGGCAGGCCCGGATCACGTGTCTCCATCCTGCCTCAAAGTCTGCGCGGACCAGCTCGCGCCAGTCTTCACTCAGATCTTCAACAGATCACTGGAAATGTGCGAAGTTCCATCCTGCTTCAAACGCTCCACCATCATCCCAGTCCCCAAGAAACCTGCAATCTCGGGTCTGAATGACTACAGGCCTGTCGCTTTGACATCTGTGGTCATGAAGTCCTTTGAACGTCTTGTGCTGGACCACCTCAAGAGTGTCACAGGTCCCCTGCTGGACCCCCTGCAGTTTGCCTACCAAGCGAACAGATCTGCGGATGATGCAGTCAACATGGGACTGCACTTCATCCTAGAACACCTCGACAGTGCAGGGACCTACGCGAGGATCCTGTTCGTGGACTTCAGCTCAGCGTTCAACACCATCATCCCTGAACTCCTTTCATCCAAGCTTCTCCAGCTCAGCGTCTCACCTGCCATCTGCCAGTGGATTTACAGCTTTCTGACGGGCAGGACACAGCAGGTCAGGCTGGGGGAGGCCACCTCATCCACACGCAGCATCAGCACTGGGGCGCCCCAAGGTTGTGTCCTCTCTCCACTGCTCTTCTCTCTCTACACGAACGACTGCACCTCAGCGAACCCGACTGTCAAACTCCTGAAGTTTGCAGATGACACCACTGTCATCGGCCTCATCAAGGACGGTGACGAGTCTGCATATCGACAGGAAGCGGAGCGGCTGGAGCTGTGGTGCGGCCGACACAACCTGGAGCTGAGCACGCTCAAGACTGTAGAGATGATCGTGGACTTCAGGAGGCATCCTTCGCCACAGCTGCCCCTCACGCTGTCCAGCTGCCTTGTGTCAACCGTCGAGACCTTCAAGTTCCTGGGAATTACAATCTCCCAGGACCTGAAGTGGGCGACCAACATCAACTCCGTCCTCAAAAAGGCCCAGCAGAGGATGTACTTCCTGCGGCTTCTGAGAAAGCATGGCCTGCCACCGGAGCTGCTGAGACAGTTCTACACAGCGGTCATCGAATCAGTCCTGTGTTCTTCCATCACAGTCTGGTTTGGTGCTGCTACAAAAAAGGACAAACTCCGACTGCAACGGACAATCAAAACTGCTGAAAGGATTGTCGGTACCCCCCTACCCACCCTTGAGGACTTGCACGCTGCCAGAACTAAGACAAGGGCGTGCAAAATCCTCTCGGACCCTCCCCACCCTGGTCACCAGCTCTTCCAGCTCCTTCCCTCAGGTAGGCGCTACCGATCAATGCAAACTAGAACTAGTAGACATTCCAACAGCTTCTTCCCTCTTGCAATCAACTTCTTGAACAGCTAACTTACAATTCCATTACAACAAGCTGGCAATTTTTTGACTTGAGTTCGTTGTCACATTTCTGTATTATGTATTACTCGTGCACTCACTGTAGTTGTCTCACCGTGCTGCACTATTTGCATATAGTGGCCACTCATGCCAGAGTAGCATCTGCTCCATTTGCACACTGATTGAGGAGTATCTGTAACATTTGCACAACCATTGTCCCAGATTATCGCAGTACTCGTCACTTTAAACCGCATACACTCCTTGAAGTCTCAGTGCCCTTTGCACAATGGTCATAGCACCGGACTATTGCGATATTAGCCATTCGAACTGAGGACTCTGCATCTTTTTGCACAATTGTTGTTTGTTGTTGTTTTTTGTCAATGTCTTTATGTCTCCAAAGTGTTCTGTAAATTGACTGTCTGTTGTACTAGAGCGGCTCCAACTACCGGAGACAAATTCCTTGTGTGTTTTGGACATACTTGGCAAATAAAGATGATTCTGATTCTGAGGTGCAGTGGATTGGGAAATGGCTCCGATTTTGCCAAATCTGTTCATAACTCTGCTTCCACTGGTGACCGACCAAATTTCTGACATGTCAGAAATTCATCTAATGTTTTTTTGAACATGACCAATCATCCCTCGTCACATAAAGAAATTTACAAACCCCAATTCCAATGAAGTTGGGACGTTGTGTTAAACATAAATAAAAACAGAATATTGATTTGCAAATCCTTTTCAACCTATATTCAACTGAATACACTACAAAGACGTTTATTGTTCAAAGTGATTAACATTGTTTTTTGCAAATATTCTCTTATTTTGAATTTGATGCCTTCAACACCTTCCACAAAAGCTGGGACAGGTGCAAACAAAGAAAATTTAGGAATTCTCCAAAAACACGTGTTGTGAACATTCCACAGGTGAACAAGTTAATTGAAAATAGGTGAGCATCGTGATTGGGTATAAAAGGAGAATCCCCGAAAGGCTCAGTTCTTCATACGCAAGGATGAGGTGAAGTTCACTACTTTGTGAACAACTGTGTGAGCAAATAGTCTAACAGTTTAAGAACAAAGTTTCACAACATAAAATTGCAAAGAACTGAGGGATTTCATCATTTACGTTCCATAATATCATTAAAGGTTTCAGAGAATCTGGAGAAAACTGCATGTAAGCGGCAAGGCCGAAAACCAACAATGAATGCCCATGACGTTGGATCCTTCAGGCGGGACTGCCTTAAAAACCGGCATCATTGTGTAAAGAATATTGCCATTTGGGCGGCGTTTCTGGGTGTTGTTGATAAATGGCTTTTGCTTTGCATAGTAAAGTTTCAAGTTGCACTTACGGATGTAGCGCCGAATTGTATATACTGACATTGGTTTTCTGAAGTGTTCCTGAGCCCATGTGGTGATATCCTTTACACATTGATGTCGGTTTTTGATGCAGTGCCGCCTGAGGGATCGAAGGTCACGGGCATTCAATATTGGGAAAATATTTCGTCCTAAAACATTTGCTGTCCTGACAGGCTTAAACAAAATATATTGAGAGAGAGAGCAAGAGCAATGGATAATACAAAAATATGGTATAAACTGTACTGCACAAATAAAAAGCTGCAATATAGCTGGACCGCGGAGCAACAACGTCATTTTTAATGAGCAGATTGCTTAATGGACGTTTGCTATGGTGGGTGTGCAGGTTTTTTCCAACACTTTTCCAAATCTCTTATTCAAAGCATCACATCAATCCTGTAGCTAAAGGAAACCTTTGCTTCAGAGATGTCTGTTGCATTTGGTTAGAAGAAGCTGAGAGTGGTGTCATGACAACCCAAGAAGGAAGGCTTATGAACATAACCAAGAGGGAGATGTATTATTACCTCCACCGTATGAGACATTCATCTATCCATCCATTTTCCTTATCCTGACTAGGGTTGTGTGTGTGCTGGCGCCTATCTCAGCTAACTCTGGGCCAGAGGCAGGACAAAAAGGAAGTTACAAGATCTCGAAAATAAATGCATCATGCCACAATCCACAAAAATTGAAGACAAATGAGAAACAAAGCTATTCAAATCTGTCACAATGTAAAAGGCTTTGGGACTCCAATGAAAAATAGTCAGAGATATTATCCACAAATGGCGGAAAGTAGGAACACTGGTGAACGTACCAGGAGTGGTCGGCCAACCAATATTATTCCAAGAGTGCAACAGCAACATCCAAATAACTGGACGTCTCACTAGCCTCAATTAAGGTCAGCGCTCATGACTCAATCATGATAAAGACACAAGGCAAAAATGTCATCCATAGAAAAGTTCCAATCTGGAAACCACTGGTAAAAAAAAAGACACAGGCTCGTCTCACATTTGTCAGAAAACATCAAGATCCCCAAGACTTTTGCAGAAATATTCTGTGGTCTGATGAGACAAACATACCCAGAGTGTGGGGTCTGTTTTATCTCGCCTAAAATATACACTGTACACAGGTGTGGACAGTTCTTCCTGAAAGACCCTCCAATATAAATGAGTTAAAAGAATCCTGGGAAGAAGAGCAGACCAAAATGTGTCCGCAGCACTACAAAAGACTTCCATCCATCCATCCATCCATTTTCTGTGCCGCTTCTCCTCACTAGGGTCGTGGGCGTACTGGAGCCTATCCCAGCTGTCATCGGGCAGGAGGCGGGGTACACCCTGAACTGGTTGCCAGCCAATCGCAGGGCACATAGAAACAAACAACCATTCGCACTCACAGTCATGCCTACGGGCAATTTAGAGTCTCCAATTAATGCATGTTTTTGGGATGTGGGAGGAAACCGGAGTGCCCGGAGAAAACCCACGCAGGCACGGGGAGAACATGCAAACTCCACACAGGCGGGACCGGGGATTGAACCCCACTCCTCAGAACTGTGAGGCTGACGCTCTAACCAGTCGTCCACCGTGCCGCCTACAAAAGACTTATCACCAATTATGGCAAACCCTTTATTTTAGTTATTGCTGCCAAGGGTGGCACAACCAGTTATTAGGTTCAAGGGGCAATTTTTCACACAGCATCTCTCACTGTCAGTGTCCACCAATGAGGCACCAACCACCTTATAAGCCCCATCACCAGGCCTGTGCCCTGAGGAGTGACATGGAGAACCACGTCCGGGCAGGGTAAAACGGCTTCCATTCTTGGTCATTGTCATTAGGGTTTGTGAGCCATGTTTAGTATGGTTCACCTGTTTGCTCAGGTGACTTGACATGAAGCATAAAGCCACCCGACAACTGAACTCCTAGGAACATTTCGACACACAAATTCCTCCACCATGATAAAGTGATGACTCATGGAGGACTATATGTATATAAGCAATTCACTTCACTATAATATTCCCCATTTAAAGCTTAAATTAATCCATATTAAATGTGAGACAAGAAAGACTGTGTTAATGATAATTCTATGTGCCCAAAAATATCTTAAAAATATCACCAATACACATGCTTTTGGGGTTGAAAAGTTCCATATGTTCAATAATATGGAAATATATATGAAAATATAGTATGGAATATAAAGATGCTAATTTTACAGCATGATAGCTGCACAGGTGTGCCTTAGGCTGCCGACAATAAAAGGCCACTCTAAAATGTGCAGTTTTAACACACAGCACAATGCCACATTTTTTTTGTGTGTGTGTGCACTTGAGCAAAAATAAAGTGTTGCATTTACATTTTTGTTCAATATGATGTTATGTGGCGACACGATGGGCAACTGGTTAGAGCGTCTGCCTCAGAGTTCTGAGGACCCGGGTTGAATCCCCGGCCCCGCCTGTGTGGAGTTTGCATGTTCTCCCCGTACCTGCGTGGGTTTTCTCCGGGTACTCCGGTTTCCTCCCGCATCCCAAAAACATGCATGGTAGGTTAATTGACAACTCTTAAATTGCCCGTAGGTGTGCATGTGAGTGCGAATGGTTGTTTGTTTCTATGTGCCCTGCGATTGGCTGGCAACCAGTTCAGGGTGTACCCCGCCTCCTGCCCGATGACAGCTGGGATAGGCTCCAGCACGCCCACGACCCTAGTGAGGAGAAGCGGCTCAGAAAATGGATGGATTCATGGATAATGTCCCGGTGTGTTTTATTTTTTTTTCAATTATTCTTCCTTGTATATTCTAGCAGCTGGGTGCATTCACTTCAACAGGTTCCCAGGCAACTGCTGCTTGCCTTGAAATAGGTCTAACAAAAAATTCCCATATTGGCAGCTATGGCTTATGTTTGACATTTTGAGAAAGCAAATAACCGTTTATCTACCTCTTGGTTAAGTGCACAGGAGTCAAATTGCCCATCAAATTTTTAAAATGAAACTAAATTTCCTAATCCCAGAGGTCTAATGACTGTACGTAGTCTATCATGTAACATACAGTATCTATTTCCTATGATCAATATATATGTTTAGCTTAGCAACCATGAGATGAAACTTTTGCTCTTTTTGAACAACCCCCCCAAACATCTGTCCTCTCCCTGCGCTCTGGATGTAGGAGAACAGGGAAGATGTATGCATTAATAATGCAGTGCTGCCTGGAAACCAAACACACTGCAGCAGAGCACTGTGTAGAATTCTAAAGAGGTATTTGTTTGTACGGATTACCCAGCAATCCCCACTCCTCATCACTTTTCATCTTTATGCCTCCACCCCCACCTCAACAGCCATCCAGATATCAGTGTAAATCTCTGGTTCTTCCTATGAGGCATTATATTTGAATTGTTTCTACCGTCACAACTACAGTATGCTTCAAGTAGATCCACTGAATCTGCTGAAGGAATACTATTTGCTCATGACTGCAGAACAAATAATGAATAAAACTTATTGCTTTCCACTATTTGATATAAAAATTTGTTAGTGGAATCAGTGTTGTTGTAAATGTATTTCCTTTCACACCATCTCAAGACAAAACAAAAACAGTTAAGCACATAATCTATTTTCTATTCTGCTTCTACTGTTCAGGGTAAAATCAATAGAGTTCAGAGTGCACAGCCAGATTTTCCACGTTTTACTTTTTTGGTTTGGGTTGTGTTTAGTTTTGTTTCATGTTTTCCTGTGTTCCATGTTTTTCATGTCTTGTGTGCTCATTTAGTTATTGTGTCCACCTGTTCTCATCAACCTACCTTGTGTTGACCAGTGAGCTCCCTCCAGCCACTCTTTCCTTGTCGTCTCGTCAATCTGTTTGTACTTAGTTCCCTGGTTTCTTTCAGTTCTTGTCGGTTCATTGTCATTGTAGTATGTCTGTCACGTCATAGTCGCCAGTTGTGTCACTCAGTTATATCACCAGTCACGCCTTGTTTTTTGTTCTGAGTTTACCCAAGTGTTTCTTTGTTACTTTGTGTTTAGATTTTGGACTTTGTTAATTTAATATTTCGATTTTTCCATGATCCTTGTTTTCCTTCTTTGTTTTGGGAATTAAATATCATTTGTGAGACTCCTGCACTCCTACCTTGCCGTTCCTACTTCCCTGCACTTGGGTCCTCCACGTTTTTGACTTGGCTTCCTTGCCTTAAAAAAACCCCAACATGACAGAGACATTAGCATGACACAAAATGTTGTTGATGGCGTTGGTACTTCCAGAAATGTCATGTTCTTTAGCAAAAAGATAGCACTGCAATCTTGAAGTCTGAAGGATGTAAGAGTAGAGGCAATTATCAGACCTATTTGAAAGTCTAGAAGCAGCCCTTTGTACTAGTTGGATGTACAAAATGGCTTTCTAATTCTGCTCAGCTCAGAGAGTACTTTTGATCCCGATGTGAAGCAGTGCCTTGACTGTGTCACATTTTGAAGGTCTTGAAAACCTTGGACTAATCTTTAGCCATATCCAGAATTTCAATTTGTTCAGGTCATTATGGTTAACTGAAATTTATTTTTGGTTGTGAGGAATGCTTACTGGTCAAAGTATACTGACTTTCAAAAACCTTGATAATTCTGAATTATGCGTTCATTTCAATTGCAATTAATATCACAAATGAATGTTTTCTCACCACTTAATACTCAGTCCTTTTAAAGCATTTTCATTGTGTCATCATAGTATTACATATACACAACAAATTGATGGATAAGATAATCAAGGTTTTGAAATCAGAAGCCAAGGATAATACATTGTTCAACTATTGTTCAAGTTACTGTAAAAAAGAGTTTGGTAACCAAAAAAATGCTTGCAATATCTCAACATTATTATTAATTACATATGACGATTGAAATTTTGGTCCAAATTTGAGGAAAAGTGCCTTATGTTCATACTGTACAGATGAAGCAAACTGCTTTGTAAACTCTGAGCTTTTGAAGTCAGTTCAATTAGTTTCAGAATGTTCTGAGTTAGTTTGTCGCATTCATATACTTTATGTCCAAAAATAAATGCTAAATATCTATCCATCCATTTTCTGTACCGCTTATCCTAACTAGGGTTGCGGGCGTGCTGCAGCCTATCCCAGCTATCTACGGGCGAGAGGCGGGGTACGGATGAAATAAGTATTTAACACTTCACCATTTTTCTCACGACATAATATATCCAAAGGTGCTATTGTCATGAAAATTTCACGAGATGTTGGGAACAACCCAAGTAACCCATACATACAAAGAAAGTAGAACAAATAAGCTCAGAAATGAGGTTGTGTGTAATAGCACACTCTCGCTGGGTGAGGAGTGGGGGTTGGGTGCCCATGCCCCTCTCTTTGGGACTGGTCGGAGAGCTTCAGTCGGGCTCGGGACCTCACTGGGTCCTGGGGGGGTCGGTGGCGTCCCCCTGGTTGGGTCCCATGCTGGATGGGCGCGCTGACTCGACCCCTCACCCCTTGTGGGGGGGGGGGGGGGCTCACTCATCCTCAATGTCCCGGCTCAGCAACTCCGTACACCAGTTAGCTAACATACATGTGATCTGGTGTTCACTAATACGTTTGATAGACACACTATAGGCTTTAATTACTTGTGCTGGTATCACTAACAACAACACAGGTTATACTAACATATTAACTCACAGGTTCTTACAGGTGTTTAGACACTAAAAAAGAATCCCACCGCACCACTTGTCAAGAGCACTGTCTTGCTCATTTTCCCACATCCTGTCCTGCCCTTTTCTGTCCTCTCTTATCTTGTTCTCTTGGTTAGTTATTGCATGTCCTCACCGGGTGTCCTCCCCCCTCTATCTCCAAATGACTGTTGTAATTTTACTTGTGTACAAATATCAAGACTATCTCACTATTGCTCTGATGTGGTCCTCACCCCTAGTCCCCCTGTTCACTTTATCCCTCTGTCTGTCCCCTAAAACCATTTTCTGTCCGGCTACATTTTCAATAAAGATAAGAATAAAAAAAATAAAAATAAGCAGAGGCAGTATTTAAAACTCCCCTGTTGCACAGCAAAATTGTTCCAGCACAAAGGCCATACAAATGCAGCATTCTGCAAGGCCATGCAGCTGAACAGGACAGGTTCAAACAAACAAACAAATAAATAAATAAATAAGAGATCATCCCCCAAGTGGAGATCAATGAAGGACTGGCTGACGACACTTTCACACCCCACACCCACCCACCTGTACGACAGATGACCACCATCACACATATGACTCCTCGTTCTGCAAAGACCATTCACGAACAGGACGTGCAATAGTCTTCAAACAACAAAAGATCAACAAAGCGGCAGGCCCGGACAGTGCGTCCCCCTCCTGCTTGATAGTCTGGATGGTCCAGCTTGCTCCTGTTTTCACACAGATTTTCAATAGATCTTTGGAATGTGTGAAGTCCCATCATAGATCAAGTGCTCCATCATCCCAGTCGCCAAGAAACCGGCGATTTCAGGACTGAATGACTACCTGTCGTCTTGACATCTGTGGTTATAAAATCTTGGGCTGGGGGACACCACCTCATCCACACGCACTATCAGCACGGGGGACCCCCAAGGATGTGTCCTCTCTCCATTACTCTTCTCTTGATACACGAACCACTACACCTCAACGCACCCGGCTGTCAAACTCCTGAAGTTTGCAGACAACACCACAGTCATCAGCCTCATCAAAGACGGTGACGAGTCTGTGTATCGACAGGAAGTGGAGCGGCTGGAGCTTTGATGCGGCCAACACAACCTGGAGCTGAACACGCTCAAGACTGTAGAGATGATCGTGAATTTCATTAAACATCCTTCGCCACAGCTGCCCCTCATGCTGTCCAACTGTCCTGTGACAACCATGGAGACCTTCAAGTTCCTGGGAATTGCAGTCTCTCAGGACCTGAAGTGGGAGACCAACATCAACTCCTACCTCAATGTAATTGTACTTCCTGCGGCTTATGAGGAAGCTCAGCCTGCCACAGGAGCTGTTGAGGCAGTTCTTCACAGCGGTCATCGAATCAGTTCTGTGTTAAGCCATCACAGTCTGGTTTGGTGCTGCCACAAAGAAGGACAAAATCAGACTGCAACGGACAGTCAAGACTGCCAAAAAAGTTATCGGTACCCACCTACTCAATCTTGAGGACTTGCATGCTGCCAGAACTAAGACAAGGGCATGCAATATTCTCTTGGACCCTCCACATCCTGGTCTCCACCTATTCCAGCTCCTTCCTTCAGGTAGAACAATGGAAATTAAAATCAGCAGACATTCCAACAGCTTCTTCCCTCTTGCAGTCAACCTCTTAAACATTTGACTTACAATTTCATTGTAACATGCTGCTAACATGCATACCAATTTTGCACATCTCTGTTGGGACACATCTACATTATTTGTGCGCTCACTGTTACACCTTGCACTATTTGCATACTGTTGTTGATTAATATTGGCCACTCATGTTTTGAGAACTCTCTGCACCATTTGCACAATGCCATTATATTAGCATCACCACACTAGTGGAACACTTTTATTGCTCAATGACTGTCCATACTTGTGTTTTTATTTATGTCCTAAATTTATATATTGTCATTGTGGCTCTTTGTTGTCATACTACAGTGGCTCCATCTACCGGAGACAGATCCCTTGTGTGTCTTGTAACATACTTGGCCAATAAAGCTGCTTATCGCATTTTAAGTTCCCTTTTCTGATTCTGCTGTTTAACTGCAGCATTGAGAATTGCTACTAAATCAAACTACTATAGGCAGCTTTTTGACATACCTTTAACCTAAATATCTAAAATACTATGACATAGCCTAAAATGGACGCTCGCTCCTCATCCAACACTTGTCAGCATTGACCATTTTCTATTTTATCAGAATAATATGCCATGGCTGCCAGATTTCGCAAAGTATACAATATTACTACATCATGACCAATGGAAATTGAGTCGTATCAGTGTTAATTGTGCCCAGTTGTGTGGAACACAAGGGAGGTACTTAGCTACATGTGTATTTTACTCACACACTGATACTACAGGACCACCTCTTCCTTCTCTCTCCAAATGGCCGTACACTCCTGGGCTTCCAGCTGCACGCAACACCAGTGCCTTTACTTTTTATCTCTTACTTCCCTCCTTGGCTGTTGGCCTTTACTTGAGTAGTACCTCTCATATCCTTGTCCACTGCTATTTGGTAGAAAAAGTATTTGGTGAACATCTGTAGAAGCAGCACAAGAAAGCAAATGTTTGATGATGTCAATGGGTCACAGGCCTTGATGCAGTTCTTGCAAGCAAATGATTTGCAAAGACGTACGTAGTAATCCTATTGCCTTTAATCTATTTGAATATCCATTAAAATATTTCTGCTATCTTCTAAGCTGTTTATCAGATCCAGACTTGAATACCTGGAAATAAAAGCTGAAATTTGTTTTCATTATTTTCAGTCTCACAATTCATCTTTTGTGTGTTACAACCCAAATGTTTTCAGTCTGTAGCGAAAATAAAGAAATTGGCCTCACTGTCCCAATACCTTTTTGTGATAAAGACAAATGGTTGGATAGCCCTTTGAGTCTTTAAATAATACTCATTGTATTGTTTATTATTTATCTATTATTATGTATTATCATAATTGATTACTGTTCTTGTCTCTGTGTCTTATGTAAAACACTAAGGCAAAATTATGTCTTATTTGAGACATACCTATTTTCATAATTTAAATTACACCCAGCAAGTGTAGTCTTGCAAAGTATTGTTTTTAAAACAATTTTACAATTTTATTAATTAGCATCGATTTTCATGAGTTTTAATCAAAAAATATTTTCAGACAGTGCAGAAGAAAGTTTTGCAGTTTTTTTTACTTCAGTTGAAAGCAGAGCATGTTTAAAACACTTCTTCCCATACTAATACAACTTGCAGCCTCCAGAGTCTGTTGTATTTGCCAAGAACTGTGAAGGTGCTACTGGCGCCAGCCCTTAGGGAAACCGAGCGGCAACAAGTGGCACACAGATAGTCTTCCTTGTGTAGCCAATAAACTACGTGGACAGACTGCGGACAAACAAAGAGGAGACGTTAATCAGTTGGCCACAGCGTTTACTAATCAACAATAACTCAAATGGCACATATTTACAATAATAATAAAAAAAAAATTCACAAAATAAATAATATACCATAATATACATTACACAATCTGTATAGTAGTAGTCCTTACACAACACTAATTGACCACTAGTACAAATTTCACAATACATTTCTCTATCTCTACCACACACACACACACACACACACAGTGCGGCGACATCAAACAAAGTGCCTAAAAACGGTGGCAAAACAGTCTCTGGGGAGTCTCCGTGGAAAAGGAAATGGTGGCTGCGCCAAACTTGGATTTGTGATTATTGTACTACTTCCACGGTCTGTACAAACAATCATTTTCATCGCATATACAGACCCTTTCCAAAAAAAATTTGAATATCATGGAAAATTTTATTTATGTCCATGAATCCATTCAAAAAGTTAAACTTTCATAGATTATAGATTCAGGGCCCACAATTGAAACAATTTCAAGTATTTATTTGTTTACTTTTACATAATTTGGGCTTCCATCTCATAAAACCCACAAAATACTCAATTAAAGAAATTAGAATACTGTGAAGAAATCAGCCTAAATTTTGCAGGCCATAAATGTTTTAAACTGAGTGTCACACACTAATCATCTACTAAACTCAAAGCACCTGCACAGGTTTCCCCAGGTGTCATTAAATTGCTTCTGTTTGGTTCAATTGTCTCAGTTGGTTTCAATATGGGGAAGACTGCAGACTTGATAAATGGCCAGAAGACCATCATTGATACCCTCCATAGGATGGGTAAGCCACAAATGTTCATAGCTAAGGAGGGTGGCTGTTCAGAAAGTACTGTGTCCAAGCATATCAATGGAAAGTCTAGTGGAAGGACAAAATGTGGCAGGAGAAGATGCACCAACAAAAGAGATGACCGGGGCTTCAGCGGATTATCAAACAGTGAAGATTCAAGACTCTAGCAGAGATCCAGAAAGAGTGGAATGAGGCGGGAGTCACAGCTTCAAAAACCACCACATTCAGATGCATCCGAGAGAAGAGCTCCGGTTCCTCGCGTCAAACCACTTCTGAGCCTGAGCCAACGTATGAAGCGTCTCAACTGGGCCAAGGAGAAGAAGGACTGAACTGTTGGCCAGTGGTCCAAGGTCCTCTTGTCCGATGAAAGTGTGCCTTTCATTTGAGAATCAAGGTCCAAGGGTTTGGAGGAAGACGGGTGAAGAACAGAACCCAAGCTTCTTGAGGTCCAGTGTGAAATATCCACAGTCAGGCATGATTTGGGGTGCAATGTCCAGTGCAGGTGTTGGTAAACTCTGCTTTCTTAAATCCAAGGTCACCGCAACAGTCTACCAGAATGTTTTAGATGACTTGATGATTCCTTCTGCTGAGGATCTGTATGGCGATGCAGATTTCATCTTCCCGCAGGACCTGGCCCATGCCCATACCACCAGAAGCACCAAAACCTGGTTTGATGCCCATGCTATCACAGTGCTTGACTGGCCAGCCAACTCGACCGATCTCAACCCCATTGAGAATCTATGGGGTATTAACAAGAGAACAATGAGGGGCACAAACAAAGAAGAAATATTGGCTTCCACAACTTCCAGGCAATGCCAGAGGCTGATTGCTTCAATGCCATGGCGCATCGAACAAGTGATTGCAACAAAGGGATTCCCAACCAAGTATTGAAGATTTACATATCATTTTGAAAGTACCATATTTTAATTGATTTAATGTGACCCTAATTTCATTCTTTTTTCCTCCAAAAACTGAGAACTAATTTTGTGGGTTTCATGAGCTGGAAGCCCAAATTATGAAAAAATAAACAAATAAATACTTGAATTTGTTTAAATTGTGGGCCCTGAATCTATAATCTATGAAAGTTTAACTTTTTGAATGAAATTGTGGAAATAAACTTTTCCATGATATTCTAATGCTTTGGAAAGTGTCTGTAAGTACACTCCACAGCTTATAATAGCTTTGAGTATGACCTTTTAACAAAAAAATTTGGCAATGAAGGTGGCGACTCGCCTGTTTACGTTCAAATTAACCTTCAGTACACAACATATAAACGTTTACATAACCCAATTAATTTTACACTTTCACAGCTTAATCAATATCATCATACAATACTTTCCAATAAATTTAAACATGTTTAGGACCAAGATTTTGCTAAAGAGAGCTTTTTTTAACGTACCTGCGAACAAACAAGAGGAGACGTTAATCAGTCGGCCACAGCCTTTTACTTCTGAAGCCACGCCTGCGCATACCCCTCTCGTCCACAGCTACACTTACAGCACCATCTGCTGGTTTGATAGTGTATATACTCATAACAATAAAAACATTGGGCGTGTTTAAATTACAGGGGTGTCTGTTTTAAATGAAACCTTTGATGAGGCATTTTCAATCTTACTACACTCTCCCGTTCTTTAAAAGATGACTCCGGCATCTTGTACCAATGTCTCAAGTCAGGTTACACACAGTACAAAAACATCATATATCAAGATCCTTATAATCCTTTGTCCTATCAACTCACATGTCCAAACGGGTGGAGAGTAATAGTACATGTCAGGTTGTGCTGGGTAGTAGGGCATTTGATAAGGTACACAGGCAAACATCACGTTTGGGCCGGGCTTCCATGCTTAGTAAGATGGCTGTCCAAACTGGTTGTATGTGAGAATTTCCCTCGTTTTCACTGTTCGGATTGATCTCCGTACAGTTGTGATATCCTCATGTGCAATTGAATCTGACACATTATCAAATTGTTCACCTGAAGTATCCGTTTCCAAAATATTGTTTTTAAGAGGAATAGTTTCATTGACGTTGTCCCTTTCATTTGTCTCGTTTGGTATAACATCAGCAGGAACTGTGACAATACGCGCTGGCCTTGGCACTGAATGAACTTCGACAGCTGGGATTGACATGTTTGGGTTTTGCACAACAACTCGGAGTGATGTGATTGGGTTTGGCACTGATTGAATACTTCACCTTCGGGGTTTGAATTCAGGGGCTACAGCTCTGAGTTTATGGTTTGGCAGAGGTTGAGTCCTGTTTCGTTGATTCCCAGGCACACAAGACCAGTAATATGTGTATTCTTCCTCATCAGGTTGTTCTGACTCTAGCTCAGCAGCTTCCTGAGTTTGTCTGTGTTCTTTTCTCTGTGTTTGTCCTGTTTGGCTTACATTTTGATTCCGGTCTTTTTCCAGTGGTAAGTCATTGACTGGTAATAGAAGATTTCTGTGCAAAGCTTTGTGCAAATCTTGGATTTTGGGCTCCTGTTTCTGCTCGAACTCTGTAAATAGGTTTCAACGACTTGGTAGATAGACTTTCCCCAGTAAGCTCTTATTTTTCCAGGTCCTCCACGCTATGAGAGATTCCTGACTAGTACTTGGTCTCCAGGTTGCAAAGGAATGCCTTTTGTGTGTTGATCATTGTACTTTTTCCCTCTAGCTGAGCTTTTCTGACTATTTTCTGAAGCTAGTTTGTATGCTTCCCGCATTCACGGAGCCCATTTATCAGCATATTCTTGTTTTGTTTGGCTGTTACTTTCAGGTTTTACGTCAAAACGTAGGTCAACTGGTTATCTCGGTGTTCTACCATATAGGACAAAGAATGGTGAGTACCCAGTTGATTCGTGTCAAGTACAATTATACCCATGGAGGATGTGTGGAAAATGTTCTTTCCACTGTAATATCTTCTCTTCCTGTAGGGTGTGTAACATTTGTAGGAGAGTTCTGTTCAGTCTTTCAACGGATTTCCCTGTGGATGATAGGGAGTTGTTCGAGAATTAGCTATCCCCGCTAACTGTTGGAGTCTTGTTGGAATAAGCTGTTTTCGAATTATCTGCCCTGATCTGAGCCCTGGTGGAGTTTTTCACAATATCCTAACCTCGGGATAAAATCGAAAAACATTTTATCGCCCACAGTTTTGCCAGACTCAAAACGTGTGAAATGATCTCAATTGTATCACCTCTGAGATTGCAGCATCCTCTTTTTGAAGTGCTCTTATATTTTCAGATGAGATGACAGGAGTTCCTTCAGAGAGTAGGTCACTTTCATTTGAGTTTAACTGCAAAGCTGCAACCCACGGCACTTCACTCTCTCTCATTGCTTTGTCTCCTTGCCAAATGGCAGAGATGACTTCAGGAGGCATAGTCTCTGTGTACTCAGTCATGTGATCTTGCAGTTTAACTGGGTGTCTAGACAGGGTATCAGCATCTGCATTTGATTTACCCAGACTAAAGTTGATGGTAAAGTGAAAACCAGCAAGTTCACCTACCCAGCGATGCCCAACTGCATTCAACTTGGCTCTGCTCAAAACATGTCAGGGGATTATTGCCCGTGAATGCAGTGAAAGTGGATGCGTAATAAGGATAATGCCTGAACTTGTCACAGATCGCCCACTTGAGAGCGAGAAACTCAAGCTTCCCAGCATGAAGGTGAAGTTGAAGGTGACATTTTTTTCAGCAGGCGTGTGCGTCCTAGAACCAACCCCAACCCTTTGTTTGAAGAATCTGTATGGAGGACGAAAGGTAAGTCAAAGTCTGGGTATGCTAAAATAGGTGCAATAGTTAATATGTTCGTGTGTCCAGTAAACAGGAGTTTTGGAAGGAAGCTGACCACTGTTACTTTTCTGCTTAGACTTGTTTCATGGGTTTTTAGTGGGTCTATTTAACTCAGTGGGACTCTCAACAAGCTTAAAAAGTGGTCTCGCCTAGAGAAGTCGTGTATGAATGTCCGGTAATAACCTAGGAAGCCAAGGAGAGCTCTTACTTCTCCAACACTCTTTGGTTCTCTGTCTCTGAGCTGGTTAACAGCTTCTAGGTCTTTAGGATCTATCTGTACACCTTCATTTGTGACTTGACATCCTACATATCCGAGTTGTTTCTTAAAAAGTTCACACTTGTTAGGTCGTAGTTTAACACAATTTTCCCTGTGTTTCTGTAGAACATGTGACAAGTCACTTTCATGGTCAGTGAAAGAATAACATAACGTTGTCTAAGTAAGGAGAACAGCACTCATCTCTTAAACCTTCAAGGACCCCTTCCATACATCTTTGAAAGGCTGCTAGGGCATTGGTAAAGCCAAACGGGAGACGGTTCCACTCATATAATCCCCAAGGTGTGCTAAAGGCAGTCAGGTGTTTCAAGTCCTCGTTGACAAAGCCTTGGTGATAGGCACTGCCTTGGTCGAGAATTGAGAAACATGAGTAGCCTCCCAAATTACCCAGCAGATCTAGAATGCGTGGGAGGGGATGGCGATCAGGAATAGTTTTTCGGTTTAATGCCCGATAGTCAACACCCAATCGCAATGTCATGTCCTTTTTTCTCACACAGACCACTGGTGAGGAGTATGGTGAAGTGGATTTCCTAATCCAGCCATGGTCAAATAGCTTTTGGACATATTCTTTCACTTCCTTATACAAGGGTTTCGGAATGGAGTTGTAGGATTTTTGAACTGGTACATTGTCGGTGAGATTCATTTTGAGTTGCAGACCTGGGATACAGCCGATATCTGAGTCTCCTTTTGTTAAAACAGCCGACTCTTCAAACAACATGTCTGTTACAGTCTTTTGCTGATCCTCATTCAAAAGTGACAAATCAACAGGTGTTATACCATTTTTGTTTGTTAGTGTCATTTAAGGTTTGGCATCGGTCACTGTTTTCATGAGCAGAGCTAAGGTTGACAGAATATGTGTTTACCAAAGTTTGCTGCTCTGACATGTCCAAAACACAGTTAACTGGCATTACTTGAGCAACATCTTCCAATGTTCCCAAAACAGTTCTCTTGGAATGTTTATATCATGTTTGTAGTGTTCTGTACTGGAATTTACACAAGTTTTGATGAACCATTAGGAACTACTAATGCAGGGAACAACTTTAAACCATCAGGACAGTTGTCTTGTACACTAACCCAATTGACTTATTAATTAATTAATGTTTCAGCTAAAAGTTAAATATAGCATTGTTAAAATAGTTATTTGGGACTGTTTCATCGCGTCAAATGGTTTATATGTGCAGGTTTTAACTTGACTTCCTGTTTTAAGCTTGTAGCCTTTAATTTTGACGGGTACGCACCGTAACTCAGCATTTTTGAACGAAAAGAACTTCACACGGCACCAGTGATTTTTAAAGATTGTTTTGGGATGGGACCAAATGCTATGAAACGCTAATTCCTTTCCCTACCCACCGATGAGGCACAAGGTTAGTGTTTAGTGATACTCTGAGACAACGTTAATGTGTATTTTGTCCCAATTCATTGTGATGTAAAGTTGCTACAGTGACGTTTTAGCCCAATGATAAGTTTTTTTTTTTCTGTCATCGGCACTTACGTTGGTTTGAAAACTAAAATAAACGATAAAAACCATCAGTGCCAAAGTGCAACCAACTGTTTACCTTGTTAGCTGTCTCAATGTTGGCATAGACGTATTTTATTGTTTCACTCACCCGATTGACTGAGCGTTGACTTCACTGAAGCTCTGCGCAGTGTAGGCTGAGGCTCGGAGCGCATCAGATGCAAGACATCGTGAAAGCCTCCTTTGCACAATATAATCTTATTCCAAGTGTTGCACTGAGGCGACTGGTCATTCATTTGAACAAAGTTAAGACACACTTTTGTTCACCGCCGTCGCCGTTGGGCACAAGCACGTCTTTGTGCACGTTCTTCTTCGTTGATTTTCGTCACTTCTTTTTCGGGGTGGGCGGACTGTAGGCATCGAAACTGGGAACCGAAATGTTTCAATTTGAACGATTCCGGGAGAACCGTAATGATAGTCCCTGTTCCAATCGGTTCTCGATTCCCAACCCTATTTAGAGCACCTACAAGAGCGGAGGTAGAAGCACGCAGGTGGATTACATCTTGTGCAGATGATGTAATCTGAAGGAGGTTACCGACTGTAAGGTAGTGGTAGGGGAGAGTGTGGCGAGACAGCATAGGATGGTGGTGTGTAAAATGACTCTGGTGGTGGGGAGGAAGATTAGGACGACAAAGGCAGAGAAGAGAACAATGGGGTGGAAGCTGAAACAGAACGAGTGTTGTGGAGCTTTTTGGGAAAAGGTGAGACAGGTTCTCGGTGGACAGGCGGCGCTTCCAGAAGACTGGACCACTACAGCCAGGGTGATCAGAGAGGCAGGGAGGAGAGTACTTCGTGTATCTTCTGGCAGGAAAGGAGAGAAGGAGACTTGGTGGTGGACCCTCACAGTACAGGAAATCATACAAGGAAAGAGATTAGCTAAGAAGAAGTGGGACACTGAGAGGACCGAGGAGAGGCGAAAGGAATACATTGAGATGCGACATAGGGCAAAGGTAGAGGTGGGAAAGGCCAAACAAGAGGCATATGACATGTATGCCAGGTTGGACATTAAAGAAGGAGAAAAGGATCTATACAGGTTGGCCAGACAGAGGGATAGAGATGGGAAGGATATGCATCAGGTTAAGGTGATTAAGGATAGAGATGGTAATATGTTGACTGGTGCCAGTAGTGTGCTAGATAGATGGAAATAATACTTCCGAGGAGTTGATGAATGAGGAAAATGAGAGAGAAGGGAGAGTAGAAGAGGCAAGTGTGGTGGACCAGGAAGTGGCAATGATTAGTAAGGGGGGAGTTAGAAAGGCATTAAAGAGGATGAAAAATGGAAAGGCAGTTGGTCCTGATGACATTCCTGTGGAGGTATGGAAGCATCTAGGAGAGGTGCCTGTGGAGTATTTGACCAGCTTGTTCAATAGAATTTTACCACGTGGGAAGATGCCTGAGATATGGGGGAAAAGTGTGCTGGTGCCCATTTTTAAGAACAAGGGTGATGTGCAGAGCTGTGGGAACTATAGAGGAATAAAGTTGATGAGCCACACAATGAAGTTATAGGAAAGAGTAGTGGAGGCTCGACTCAGGACAGAAGTGAGAGTTTGCGAGCAACAGTATGGTTTCATGCCTAGAAAGAGTACCGCAGATGCATTATTTGCCTTGAGGATGTTGATGGAAAAGTACAGAGAAGGTCAGAAGTAGCTACATTGTGTCTTTGTAGATCTAGGGAAAGCCTATGACAGAGTACCCAGAGAGGAACTGTGGTACTGCATGCGGAAGTCTGGAGTGGTAGAGAAGTATGTTAGAATAATACAGTACATGTACAAGGGCAGCAAAACAGTGGTGAGGTGTGCTTTAGGTGTGACAGAGGATATTAAGGTGGAGGTGGGACTGCATCAGGGATCAGCCCTGAGCCCCTTCCTGTTTGCAGTGGTGATGGATAGGCTGACAGATGAGGTTAGACTGGAATCCCGTGGACCATGATGTTTGCAGATGACATTGTGATCTGCAGTGAAAACAGGGAGCAGGTGGAGTAACAGTTAGAAAGATGGAGGCATGCAGAGGAATGAAGATTAGCCGAAGTAAGACAGAATATATGTGCATGAATGACAGGGGCGGTGGGGGAAGAGTGAGGCTACTGGGAGAAGAGATAGCAAGGGTGGAGGACTTTAAATACTTGGGGTCAAAAGTCCAGAGCATTAGTGAGTGTGGTCAGGAAGTGAAGAAATGGGTAATGTTGTAAAATCCAAACTATTATATTTTTTTGACATTACCTCCTATTATATAGAGTGTAATAGTTGAAGTGAAAATATTAGTAATACACGCACTAACTTGTGAAACAACAAGATAAGCACAGTTAGAATGCCTGTACTTCGATTCCATCAGCAAGGTTTTTCCTATGCCAGCTGTATAAGACAGAGTGCCATTTACCTTTTTTACCCGTAAACTCTTGAAATGGATTTACAAGAAGAAGTGATATAAAAAATCCTGCCAGAAGTGTTGGACGCTATTGGTATCTTTTTTTTATGTTGATGATTTGTAAATTAAACTGAACATTGTGGTTAGTGTATTGGCACAAACTGCTAACCGGTGTAACCTTCAAGGCGGAAACAAATGAATTGATGAAGGGCAGAAACAGGGGTTTAAGAGCAATGAACTATGTGCAGAGGCTCCCACAAATGGAGTAAGACCATGCCTGTGGAAACATGCTGGAGGTCTGGAGGATGGCGGGCGTATGGACTGCCCTATTGAAGTGTCTATAGTGTTTGTGTCAACGTGAAGAAAACTATGTTTCCCCAAAACCCATATTAGATACTGCTTCAGGCAATGTGTGATTCTTATGGAAGGTTCATGGATGTCTTTATTCTACTCAGGTTGAGTTTATGACAAATCCTTCAGGAAGAGCAGAAGCATTTACAGAGCAAGAGGCTACAATTCCCAAGGTAAGCCCTCTCTCAGTGTGGCCCGCAAATCGGTGGATGCCATGTGAATTAGGTCAAAGAGCAGGAGATAAAAAAATTTGGACCTACTTAGCCCATAGCTGGCAAGCAAATGAAGCATTTTGGGTGGAAGTGTCTGTTCTGTGGGTTGGTGTGTGTTGGTCAGACATGCTCAAAAGGCAGCATTGCGCTGCTCGGACTTGTGAAGGGCCATTCTTGCAGATCCCTCCAGTTATGGTGTTCATTTTCTCCATGTTCTCTATCAAGTTTTCTGATGCCTTTTGAATCCTAAGAACTTCCATTCCTTCATCAATTACTGCTCATCCTGTCATTTTGATGCAATATTAAAACCAAGATTTGTTATGATCCAAAACCTTTTAGATTTACATTTTTATAGATTTGATTTACGGATACCAGTTGCTATTTTCCTCTTGTAAACCCTCTATACTTTGTATATCATAAATGGGGATATAATGTACAGGTATTTATACCAAAATAAGATGGATTCTTTCAAATTCATCCACACTTTTTGAAGTCAAATTTAAACTCTTTGGCAATGTTTTCCAAAAGAAAATTAAATGTATTGTGTAATATGTTCTGTTGATCTTGTATTCATAGGCATTTCTTCATTTGCTCAAGCACCCCTAAATTGATTCCTAGCACCCCTAAAATTTGTGTTTGTTTCTTCATTTATTTTGTACTGCATTTCCTTTTTAAGCAAGCTAGAAAAGTTTATAACGATACAGTAATATTTGAACAATTTTATACATTACTATTTAAAGTATTCACCAAAGTCAATTTCTGGTAATGTGTTTTCATGATGTGCATTGCATTTCTTGTCAAAGTCCCAAAAATAAGTTTCAGGTCCATTTTTGGTATTTTCAGTACTAACTATAGAGGCTGGTTTACTCCAGGAAAAAGGATTACAGTTACGGTAATGTGTATGTCGAGGTGCTGCTGTATCGAAATGAGTTGTCTTCCTCCAGGAATTATTGGAGTTACAATATGTTGCTCTTACAAATCCAATCCATTCCTCTTTTGCTGTGGCTCAACATTTAATTATAACCTTAATCAGATTTGATGGTTTAGTCACTGACTTTCCCTCATAAATGTACAAACCAGTGAAAATGTATCTTATTTGTTTAGCACCCCTAAACCTCTGATCTTTGAATCGCTCCTGCTTTTATTCCACTCAACTTCTGAGCAAAAAGAATGAGTGATACTGTATATTGTAACAGTACCATCAACCCCTCACTCCTGTTCGTGTTCCGAATCCATTTTTCATGTTATGGTATAATGTCCATATTTGTTACATTGATTTCTCAGTTTCATATTACCTGACTTGACTTGACTATCTACAGTTTACAATCTCTCAATTAGAAAGATGGCTTTATTGCCTTTGTCTGAGCAAATAGATTCACTTATCCTATTTGCCTTTCCACTTCGTTTGATTGCAGCCCCCCCCCCCCCCCCCCCCCCCTCCTCCCCTCTCTCTCTCTCTCTCTCTCTCTCTGCATGTGGACCCCTGTCTGCTATGGTCTCCGAGCAGGGCCTCCTTTCGAGTCTCTGTCTGTCGTGTCAGCCTGTGAAGCTTCTGTGCTTTGCGTCCTGTTGATAGAAGGCATCCTGTGCATCATCACTACCAGCTGCCTGAAGGTTCAGCTGGTCCAATCTGGCCCATCTGTGTGATCCTCTGCCAGATAACTGGGGTTTGGCACTATATGTACCTCTCCGGATCATTTGCCAGTAGATTAAAGGTAGGGATGGTAGCGAAAGAAACATGCATTCTGGACAACAAGCTTTGCATTTATTGTTCAGTCTAAGGAGAATCTGATTTGCATACTGGCTATGCTCCACTCTCTAGAACACAATGCATTGCTGTTGTTCAACTAAGGACAGAGAACCATCTGCTTAGCAATGGAGAATGTACAGTATAACAACAAGCTCCAGGTGTGGTGGTGACATATCCAATCCTGTGTGACATTTAAATGCCGTGACTACTATTGATATATGGTAGTGTTCCCTCTGGCTTTGGTCCTATTCCAAATGTCTCTGGCCTATTTGGAAGAAAATGTAGAATAAATATGTAAACTGAGCACCTGGCTCAATACTGTATTTTTGCCAAGCCGACCTAAATTCAGTTACTTTTTTTTGTACAAATAGTTTTGAACCTGTGGCATAGTTAAGATTATGGTTTTGGCGCATGTGTATATTCTTTTAGGGGCGCTACATTGTAAAAGTAATGAGAGATTTCAGGTCACTTATCGTACCAATGACAACTGTCACATTAACATAGCCAGCAGAATCAATAGGGAAGAACAACATTGACTACCTTATATTAGTATTTGCCTCAGGTTTCATTAACTCAAGGGACCAGGCTAAAACAGGTAGCCTGTGCCAAAATAATGAAGTCTGCGATTATACATTCTCAATTATTCTTAGACACTACAATAGAACCTGTCTAATTAGGCTATGTTTAAAACCAATACCAGTACTTTAAACTGTATCTAATAGATTTGAGGTGTGGAGGTGTGAAAAAGGTCTAATATGTTTGCATGCAGCAAATGTTTTCTTTGCTCAAAACTAATTTTTTAAACAATTGCTTGTTATTAAAGCATGGTTGTTTTTAACAACTTGATAATTGGATACCATCATTTTTGTCCAGCCCAGTTTCATAATTACTATTATTCATTCATTCATATTCCGTTCCGCTTATCCTGAGTCGGGTCGCGGGCGTGCTGGAGCCTATCCCAGCTATCTTCGGGCGAGAGGTGGGGTAGACCCTGAACTGGTCGCCAGCCAATCGCAGGGCACATCTAAACAAACAACCATTCGCACTCACATTCATACCTTCATAGTCTTCAATTAACCTACCCCGCATGTTTTTGGGATGTGGGAGGAAACCCGAGTACCCGGAGAAAACCCATGCAGGCACGGGGAGAATATGCATACTCCACACAGGCGTGGCCGGGATTCGAACCGCGGTCCTCAGAACTTTGAGGCAGATGTGCTAACCAGTCACCCACCATGTCGCCCATTATTATTATTATGATTATGCTTATTGTTAATAATTAAAAATAAATGCATAAAATAAACCTAGACCTGATTTGCATGACTCATTTCAGCAATTTTCTATTTACTATTGTATTGGAAGGACGTGTGAGAGGAGAAAAAAAATAGACATTTATTGTGTTATTATCTTTGTTTAAACGTCTTCAGAAAACATTCATCCATTTTCTTCTGCTGCTTCTTACGTACAGAAGCCCAAAGTTGCCTCTACCCAGCCACTTTGTCCAACTCATCCAGGTCTTCCCCAGGGCCTCCTCCCAATGGGACGTGCTCGGAATACCTCACCAGGGAGGCATCCAGGGGGCATACTAACAAGATGTCTGAGCCATCTCATCTGGCTCCTCTCAATGTGGAGGAGCAGCAGCTCAACTCTGAGCCCCTCCTGGATGACCGAACTAGGGACGGTGCATTGCTCAAGGGCACTTTGACAGTAGCTAGCAAGCTGACTAACATCTCTCCAACACCAAAATGCCATTTTTACATTTTTGTCCACAGCGGGACTGGAACCTACAGTGGCCTGGAAGTGCAAAATAACTTAACAAATTGTGAAACTCTTTTACATTTCAGAAAACAAATTAACAAAAACCGAAACACTTTCACGTTTCAGAAAACACATTAACAAAAGCAGAAACACTTTTACAAAAGACGAAACACCCGGAAAGGGAATGTCCCATTTCACAGACATTCTTAGAAATCCCACACCCTTTCTCAGCAAGACCCAGCCCGCTTCAACATGATTGGCTCCTGCATAGTGGGAAGGCTACGCAGATGTAACGACATGTCCAAGTATAATTAAAAAAAAAAAAGTTTATTATGGTTAGGTTTAGGACTAGGGTTGAGGTTGAGACAGTTTAGGATGAGTTAAGATTAGGATTATGGTGGTTAAGGCTGGCGCACACCGAGCACCGCCACCAAATCCGACTGAACTATGGGTCAGTGTGCGTGGCTTGGCAACTGTTTTGCTTGAGCCACTGGTTTTGACGCAATTCAAAATTATAATCTTCGTTGCACGGCATCTTCACGTCCCAGTTTACATTCAATGAAAAGGCATAGAAGCTTTCTCCTATGGTGAAAATACATTTCCGGGTTTGCGAGCCGTGCCGCCTCGGCTCGAGCCATATAAATAGTACGTAAAGCATCAAATGTTGTTTAACATCAATGCTAAACTATACTCATAATGTATAAAGTGCCTGTCAATGAGAAAGCACAGTTTGTGACCATAATATATGCAAAGTCGATCCCTTGCTCAATACATTCAAAAAGGAATGGAGCAGGCAGCTTCCTTGCTAATATCCACATTTTCCCTTTAATTCTCGCCAGCATCCTCGTTCTTTTACAACCTGCTTCTTCCTTAAATCGTAATCTTTTTATGGTTTAAGAAATGTGATCAAGTACAATATATTGTATACACAGCATCAAACGCCTTTACTGGCTCGATGTTCAGGGCGTCCATATGTACAATCGCTATTTGGGAGGGACATCTCGTTACATCTGTGTAGCCTACTCTTCCCGCGATGCAGGAGCCAATCATGTTGAAGCGGGGCGGGTCTTGCCGAGAAAGGCCGTGGGATTTCTAAGAATGTCTGTGAATGGGACAATTCCCTTTCTGGGTTTTTCATCATTTGTTTTGTCTTTTGCAAAAGTGTTTCTGCTTTTGTTAATGTTTTCTGAAATGTAAAAGTGTTTCGCTTTTTGTTAATTTGTTTTCTGACATGTGAAAGTGTTTCACAATTTGTTAAATTGTTTTGCACTTCCAGGCCAGCGTAGGAACCGTACCCTCTGGCATTTTTTCAAACAAGGTAAAATAGATTTTTATTTTTTTTTTTTTTTTTTTTTTTAGCTTCGAGGGTGTGGGAGGAGGCAGTCACAGTTTCTTGGTGGGTGTTGAGTTGGTTCTACCTGAGTCTATATTAAGAACTAATGTTTGAAAAATGTTTAGAGAACAAAAAGGTGATTCTAAAACCGTTTAGGCCTAAATGGAGACAGCAATTTAGAATTTGAGTGAGTGAGTCATGAGAAAAATCGACTGTCACACATTGAACTCTAAAATCATACTGTGTAACAAAAGGCTCTTAAAGCATACATGTAAAATTGGTATAATAAATGCAACTATTTTAAGCATGTTAATTCAATGAAAAAATAACTAGTTCTAATATGATGCAGATGCAATAACGAATACTGTAATGTTATTTTGTTTTTTGTTTTGTTTTAGTCAGAACCCTTTGTAGGCCATAAATGGGAGATGTTTGCCTCCAAACATTATATTAAAGGTCAAATACTGTGATGCTTAAGAGGATTTTAATTAAGCTGTATTAGCACCAGAAATGATTGGGTCAAGAGACTGATATTTATGGTTAACAGCCATGAAGGAAGCATACTTAGTCTAAGACTCATCCTCAAGGGAAGTATTCAATGTTAAGCTTTTCACAATGAGCTGCCATAATATTCTTAATGAAGCATTACAGGGGAGAAAGCAGACAAAACACTGAGTAGTTTTCAAGCACTTTGAGGCTTGTGTGTTCTTTATTCACTAATGCATTTCATAACTTAAAACGTGTCACAATTTAATGGAGCCAGTTTGATGTCTTTAAATTTGGAGTAGGACTACTACAAGGCATATGAATACAGTAATGACACTAGACCTAGCACTGTGAGGCCATGGTGACTGCATAGTTGTGAATGCTCCTCATTAATGGAGCCTTAGTAATGAACAGGATTATATTCCATAGTTTTCAAGACATACAGTGGATATAAAAAGTCTACAGACCTCTGCTTAAATGAAAATTTTTTTGTGAAAAAAAAAATGGGTCAGGGAAGTTTGCGTGGTTTGGATTGGGGGTGTCCGGGTTGTGGGTGTCCATTTCCTTGGCGGCCCGCAGCGTGGACTGGGGTGGGCATTTGGCTCGGGGTTCTTTGTGGCTGGTATCGGTGTCGGACCTGAGGGCTGGGGGTAGCTCAGTTGTCTTGGTATTCATGCGTTAGTGTTTCGGCTGGGGGTTAGATGTAGCATTGTTGAGTTGGTTGTTTGGGGCTGTTTCGTCACATCGGGTGGTTTGTCTGTGCGGGTTTTGGCTTGGATTCCTGTTTGGAGCTTGTGGCCTTGTTTCTTTTGGGGGGTGCACGCCGGGGCTTGGCATTTTGGCACAGGGGTTGGGGCTTGTGCAGCTCAATTGAGAGAAGTAAAAAAAATTCAATAATTCTCCCGAAAAGGGAAGTAAAAATAAATGTGGTTGCACAAATGTAGACACACTCCTATAACTGGGGATATGGCTGTGTTCAGAATTAACCAATCAAAAGCCAACCTGTTAAATGAAGTCAAGCACGCACCTGCCATCTTTTTAAATGCCTTTGATTAACCCCAAATAATGTTCAGATGTTCTTTTTGGATTTTCCTGACTTTTTATTTTTGCTTTCTATCAGAAGCTAACACTGACTGGTATTTTGAACTGTTCATAATTTCCTCCACCTTGACTTGGGCCCGAGTTCCAGCTGATCAAAAACAGCCCCAAAGCATGATGCTGCCACCAGCATGCTTTCAGGATACTTTTGAACAATGAGATTCGTCTGATGCTGTAGAATCTGCGGACCTGTACTCTACCATGTGACTACAAATATGTCAGGGAAAGCCTACTAGATCATCAGATGTTTATTTGGCGTTAATTAAAGGCACTTTAAATGATGGTAGGTGTGTGCTGACTTCAATTTAACACGACTTTGAATGTCCATCCATCCATCCATCCATTTTCTGAGCCGCTTCTCCTCACTAGGGTCGCGGGCGTGCTGGAGCCTATCCCAACTATCATCGGGCAGGAGGCGGGGTACACCCTGAACTGGTTGCCAGCCAATCGCAGGGCAGACTTTGAATGTGATTAGTTAATTTTGAACACATAAGAGGGCTTGCACACGTCACTCAGTTGTTTATTTTTGCTTCCCTTCCCCAAAATTAATTTCTTTTCTTTTTTTTTTAAACAATTGATTCGTTCAGGGACAGCACGTTGACCGACTGGTTAGCACATCTGCCTCACAGTTCTGAGGACCCGGGTTCAAATCCAGCCTCACCTGTGTAGAATTTGCATGTTCTCCATTTGCCTGCATGAGTTTTCTCCGGGTACTCCGGTTTCCTCCCACATCCCAAAAAAACAGGCCACAACAATTGCCCATACGCGTGAATGTGAGTACAAATGGTTATTTGTTTATATATGCCCTGCGATTGGCTGGCGACCAGTTCAGGGTGTACCTGCCTCTCGCCCAAAGATAGCTGGGATGGGCTCCAGCACGCCCGCGACCCTAGTGAGGATAACCGGTACAGAAAATGGATGAATGACTGAATCATCACAGGCCTGAAAGATGTCAGGCCAACCTGTTTCAGAAGCTGCTGAGTCCAGATTGCTCAACCGTGGAGGCAAATTCATTTAAGACATGCCATTGATGGTGTCTGTCTCCTAGTTGTGACCACCTCCATCCTAACTTTAATTAGGCCCATAATTGATTTATTTGAGGGAAAAGTAATAGAACATTAAACAAAGAATGAAAGAAAATACTTATCTACATCCAAACCCCAATTCCAATGAAGTTGGGACATTGTGTAAAATGTAAATAAAAGTATTTGCAAATCCTTTTCAAACTATGTTCAATTGAAGACACTACATGGGCAAGATATTTAATGTTCAAACTGATGAATGTTTCTGTTTTTATATTTTTTTAAATTTTGTTTTTTGCAAATATTCTCTGCCTGCAACACTGTCCAAAAGAAGCTAGTTTGGAACATTCCATAGGTGAACAGGTTAATTGGAAACAGATGAGTGTCATGACATGACTAGGTATAAAAGGAGCATCCCCAAAGGACTGTTTTTTTTCCAGTTGATCACAAGGAAGGATGGGGTGAGGTTCCCCACTTTGTGATTTGCAAATCTGCAAATCATTGTATTTTGTCCCAACATAATTGGAAGTGGGGATTGTACAAAAAGCAGAGACACAATACTTAGGCCACTAAACCAGACCCCTTTAACGCCTTGGCTGTGCCTAGAAGTATCAGAATCAAGAGAATCAATGACAAAGGGCAGCCTTGGCGGAGTCCAACCCTCGCTGGAAAAACCAATCTGACTTACTGCCGGCAATGCAGACCAAACTCTGACACCGGTCATACAGTAACTGAACATCATTAGGGATTCTGGTACCCCATACTCCCGGAGCACCTCCACATGACTTCCCGTGGGACACGGTCAAATGCCTCCTCCATGTCCAGAAAGTACATGCCGAATGGTAGGGCGAGATCCGATCCACTCAACAGTACACTGAGGGTTGAGAGCTGGTCCACGGTTTCACAGCCAGGACGAAAACAACCACTAGGGTCGTGGGCGCGCTGGAGCCTATCCCAGCTATCATCGGGCAGGAGGCGGGGTAGACCCTGAACTGGTTGACAGCCAATCGCAGGGCACATACAAACAAACAACCATTCGCACTCACCGTCACACCTACGGGCAATTTAGAGTCTCCAATTAATGCATGTTTTTGGGATGCGGGAGGAAACCGGAGTGCCCGGAGAAAACCCACGCAGGCACGGGGCGAACATGCAAACTCCACACAGGCGGGGCCGGGGATTGAACCCCGGTCCTCAGAACTGTGAGGCTGACGCTCTAACCAGTCGTCCACCGTGCCGCCTTATGACAGTTAATCAAGCCAAAAGTCTCACACACGCAGGTACAGACTGTTTTCATTTGCATGCTTGTACCTTTCAATGTGCCATCACTCTCTCCCCACAGTTGCTCAACCCCCGTCCCCCGCCCTGGCTGTGTCTATTGTGCAGTAAGGCTGTGTCACTCTCGTCAGTTGTTACGTGCCCAAAACCTTTGTTTTAAAACTTGTACTCAATAGTACAGCAATGTGCACAAACACACAGTAACATTTGCACCCAACATGACATTCAGTTCTTCTTTAATAATGTTTTATGTCGTGCCGATCGATGTGCTTTCGAGTGAATCCTTCACATCAATGGCTCGTGTCTTCTGCAGACCTATTGTCTTAACATCTCTTGCAATCTCTTACATACCGTTTGGATGGCCACGTAGGACCACCATGTACAATTAATGAATAAATGGCTCCCCAAGGTACTTTCTGCTTGATTTACAGCTCGTTGTTTTTCTATAAATTCTTGATGCAGTGAGGTTAGTATGTTTTTAATCTGACTGTATTTCTGCCGGCCAGAATGTACAGAAGAGGTGACATGTACACATGGCCATATACTGTAATGGCTTCTCACGTAAACACTGTGGATCCGACCTTGAAGCTTTCATTAATTTTTTCACAGTATTCCTTTAATCACCAAGTTACTTTTATCATAAATAAAAGAAGATAGAGGTCATCTTTTTTTGCAGTGAATAAAGTGTTGTGCAGATGGAGGACCAGAGGCTCACATGAGAAATATTCATCCCACTGTTATCTAACAGTGATCCCAATCATGTGATCAGCTAGGATGGCCTTAGTTCCAGAGCGAAAGAACCACTTTGGGATATTAGCGTTTGGAAATTTCATGTGCCACACTGCTACATTGATTGACTGCTTGTTTTTTTTTTTGGCTACTTTGAGTATGCCAGTATTGATGAATGCACAATGCTATAACAACGTTATAACAACATTAGAACATTAGATAAATGAGACTTGCTTAACGGTACAGTGAAGAAGCAGCAGGGGTGCTGTTTGTGTTTGACAATGTGCCCATGTGCTACAGACACAACTAGTGAATTCCTAACTGTGCAAATTAAAAAATGCTTTCAATGTCTGTAAGGTAAGCACACTCACTTTTTTCCAAGCAGCCAGCGACCGGGAACATTTGCCACTGAGCAAGGCGGAAGAGGAAATGGAGCATAAGATCCAGCCCACCACTTGTCAATCTAACAAATCCCCTGCAGTATATGACACGGGATAAGGGCTAGCTCACTTGCATGAAATGGCCAGTCCCTAAAAATTCTTTATTTTTGCAACAAGGCAAAACAGGTGTAATAAATGTGATATAGTTTTTTATCCTTGGGGTAGCTTGATGAAATTATGCCACATAGATGTTATTAAGACACATGGGAAGTGTTTTAAATTGTGAAAAAATGTGTCCTATAAATGAATGTTACCTCCAACATATTTCACTGTCAACAATTGTTTTTCTTATTTAATCATTGCAACACCTCTAATGCGTCATATTTAGAACATAATTAACGGTCCATGCATTTGCCGTAGTTCCTAGAATACATTTAAAACACCATCCATCCATTCATTTTCCTCCGCTTGTTGTGGGTTATGGGTGGGCTAGAGTCTATCCCAGCTGACTTTAGGCAAGAGGCAGGGTACACCCTGAACTCATCGCTAGTCAATCATGGGGCACATATTGACAGAACAAGAGTGACACTTGCATTCACACAAGGGAGAATACTGGAGAAACCCCATACAAACACGATACAGGTCTGAACTATGAATCAAACTCAAGAACCTCTCTGGCTGTGAGGCAGATAAGCCCCATTTCTAGCACTATTTTTCAAGCAATTGAATTGGTTAATTTCTATCACACGAAATAACTCACTTAATTGAATATTTGACACTTGACAAAAGGTGTATACAAATATCATTGCAGTTCTCAGCACCTAATGGTGCCTTAGAATTGTTTTTTTTCTCCTATTGCAATTAGTGAGTGGGCAGCTTATTCCAGATGGAACATGATGAAACGTGAATGCCCGTTGAATACATTAAGAGGCTGTGAATTTCATCCGTCGCCATTGCAAGTGCCTCATTGAGCGATGGTCTTGCTCTTAATCTTTTGAGGAATACACGGTTGCAAAAAATAGAGAACTACAAAAAGATAAATAATGCCAGCAACTTGAAGGTGAACACCATCCATTAGTCCCCCATGGAAATAAATGCAGCTTTCGCTCATAAAAAGAGCACGACAACCCAAGACCAGATGAATCATACACTCTGATATCAAGAGGAACAAACTAAATGTTAAATCGCAGCAGCTTGACATCAGGCCGTTTGGTATGCGTTTCAAACTCTGCTAAAGGATAAGTCATATATTGTACAGTGACTGAAAGCAAAAAATAAAAAATAAAAGTGTTGTTTGTGGGCCACTCAATATGTCAGATATTTTAGTTGAAATAATGGATGCGCTGGTACTTTAGAAGTAGGGATCTCATAGGCATGGGAAAATGTTAAAGTGGGACATCTCTAGGGATGGAACCACAACAGCGTCCTTAGGTGTTTGGCTTTCTTCCTTCCTGACCTGGAGTCCTCTGCTCTGCTCCTCATGATGAATGCTTCTATACCACAATGTGCCAACTTGATGACAGCCAGATGAGGTTAAACCTTGAAACCAATTGCATTTAGACGGCTCACTTGTGGAACATTAACTGCACCCTCTCTCATGTTGGCATCACAAGGATGACCCCTGAGGAAAAGGGAGGAGCCAGACTAGGTGGAAGAACCTGCAATTCTGTGTGTTATCATTGGCAGCATTGTGGCCCATTGTTTTTAATACTGTGCTTAACAGGGCATACACTGAGTTTTTGATTTTGATTTATTGATTTTATATATATATAACTTCCTTTCATTATACACTATATTGCCAAAAGTGTTTGATCACATGCCTTAACTCATAAATTTAAGTGACCTCCCATTCTTAATCAATAGTGTTTAATATGACATCAGTCCACCCTCTGCAGTTATAACAGCTGAAACACTTTTGGAAAGGTTTTCCACGAGGTTTAGGAGTGAGTTTATGGGACTTTATGACCATTTTTACAGAAGCGTGAGGTTACATACTGATGTTGGACAATAAGGCCTGGCTCTTAGTCTCTGCTCTAATTTATCCAAAGGTCTTCTATAGGGTTGAGGTCAAGATTGTGCAGGCCAGTCAAGTTCATCCATATCAAACTCTCTCATCTGTGTCTTTATGAACCTTGATTTGTGCACTGAAGCGCAGTCATGTTGGAACAGGAAGGGGTCATCTCTAAACTGTTCTCACAAAGTTGGAAATTTTCACAAAATTACCCCCTGAGCTCCAGTGAAAGGAATTTTGACTGTTCAAAATCGCTTGGTATGCTGAAGCATCATCATACCAAGCGATTTTGAACAGTCAAACAGTTTGGGGATTACCCCTTCCTGTTCCAACATGTGCACCTGTGCGCAAAGCAAGGTTCTTAAAGACATGAATGAGAGAATTTGTTATGAATGAACTTGATTGGCCTGCACAGAGTTCTTCCCTCAAGCTGCTAGAATACCTTTGGGTGATTTCAAGTGAAGAGTGAACCAGGCCTTCTCATATGACATCAGTGTGTGACCTCACGAATATGATCCTGGAAGAATGGACAAAAATTCCCATCAAATCATTCTGAAACCTTGTTGAAAGCCTTCCCACAAGAGTTGAAGCTGTTATAGCTGCAAAGGGTAGACCAACATTATATTTAACCATATGAATTTAGAATGGGATATCACTTAAAATCATATCTGAGTCAAGGTGGGTGAGCAAATGTTTTTGACAATGTAGTATATGTGCATTAACAGAGAACAAATACTTAAGAAATGCCAATTTTAACCCCCCACCTCCACCCCCAAAATAGTGTTCTACATTACAAAGCTATTTTATTTTTAATGGCTTTTTACAACATTCATATTTATAATACAACTAACAAATAAACAAACACGATTTACCAAATAGGGTTTCTTGCCGTATATCCTGTTAGTTTCACCAAGCCTTTACAACTCAACCCTCTTCACATAATTTAAACCACATCACCATGCAGACAAATCGGCTCCTCAAGATCTTCTGACCCTAGTTGTCATATCACATCACATATGTTGGGTTCTCACACCAATGTTCTTTACTGACCTATCTGCATGGGTCGCGTTGATAACTATGTAGTTATTACATAATTGGCTCTGTGGAAAACAAATGTATGAGCAATATAAAAATACAACATTTCGCCAACCAAGATGGCTCCTACCTGTGTGGACATGCCTTAACTCATAAATTTAAGTGACCTCCCATTCTTAATCAATAGTGTTTAATATGACATCAGTCCACCCTCTGCAGTTATAACAGCTGAAACACTTTTGGAAAGGTTTTCCACGAGGTTTAGGAGTGAGTTTATGGGACTTTATGACCATTTTTACAGAAGCGTGAGGTTACATACTGATGTTGGACAATAAGGCCTGGCTCTTAGTCTCTGCTCTAATTTATCCAAAGGTCTTCTATAGGGTTGAGGTCAAGATTGTGCAGGCCAGTCAAGTTCATCCATATCAAACTCTCTCATCTGTGTCTTTATGAACCTTGATTTGTGCACTGAAGCGCAGTCATGTTGGAACAGGAAGGGGTCATCTCTAAACTGTTCTCACAAAGTTGGAAATTTTCACAAAATTACCCCCTGAGCTCCAGTGAAAGGAATTTTGACTGTTCAAAATCGCTTGGTATGCTGAAGCATCATCATACCAAGCGATTTTGAACAGTCAAACAGTTTGGGGATTACCCCTTCCTGTTCCAACATGTGCACCTGTGCGCAAAGCAAGGTTCTTAAAGACATGAATGAGAGAATTTGTTATGAATGAACTTGATTGGCCTGCACAGAGTTCTTCCCTCAAGCTGCTAGAATACCTTTGGGTGATTTCAAGTGAAGAGTGAACCAGGCCTTCTCATATGACATCAGTGTGTGACCTCACGAATATGATCCTGGAAGAATGGACAAAAATTCCCATCAAATCATTCTGAAACCTTGTTGAAAGCCTTCCCACAAGAGTTGAAGCTGTTATAGCTGCAAAGGGTAGACCAACATTATATTTAACCATATGAATTTAGAATGGGATATCACTTAAAATCATATCTGAGTCAAGGTGGGTGAGCAAATGTTTTTGACAATGTAGTATATGTGCATTAACAGAGAACAAATACTTAAGAAATGCCAATTTTAACCCCCCACCTCCACCCCCAAAATAGTGTTCTACATTACAAAGCTATTTTATTTTTAATGGCTTTTTACAACATTCATATTTATAATACAACTAACAAATAAACAAACACGATTTACCAAATAGGGTTTCTTGCCGTATATCCTGTTAGTTTCACCAAGCCTTTACAACTCAACCCTCTTCACATAATTTAAACCACATCACCATGCAGACAAATCGGCTCCTCAAGATCTTCTGACCCTAGTTGTCATATCACATCACATATGTTGGGTTCTCACACCAATGTTCTTTACTGACCTATCTGCATGGGTCGCGTTGATAACTATGTAGTTATTACATAATTGGCTCTGTGGAAAACAAATGTATGAGCAATATAAAAATACAACATTTCGCCAACCAAGATGGCTCCTACCTGTGTGGACGCCTCGGTTACGCGCTCTCTAGTATTGTTTTTGTGTTTGTTGTTCGTCTTTGGAGACATTACACAACTCACTTACACAAGGGGAGACTTGCTAACCAACAAGGAGGCTACTCCGGACTTTCTTTCACCAACTTTCGCAAATCCGCTCAGTTTTTTCCCTGAGTCACTCACCGGAGCAGCGACCGCGGTCTTTGGCACATGGAGACGGAGGCGGCGCCACAGAGGGGGGAGCGAACCGGCATCCAAGTGAAGCTCTGCAAGAGAGGATACAGATTGGCGTTTCTGTCGATCCACCTCGTGAATCAACGCTCCCTACCCAACAAAATGGACGAGCTTCATCTTCTGATAAAGACCAGTAAAGACTTTGGAGGTTCCTAGAACACCTCGACAGCGCGGGGACCTACGCGAGGACCCTGTTTGTGGACTTCAGCTCAGCGTTCAACGCCATCATCCCTGAACTCCTTTCTTCCAAGTTTCTCCAATTCAGCGTCTCGCCTGTCATCTGCCAGTGGATTTACAGCTTCCTGATGGGCAGGACACAGCAGCTGAGGCTGGAGGAGACCACCTCATCCACACGCAGCACATCTGGTTTGGTGCTGCTGCAAAAAAGGACAAACTTCGACTGCAACGGACAATCAAAACTGCTGAAAAGATTGTCGATACCCCCCTACCCACACTTGAGGACTTGCACGTTGCCAGAACTAAGACAAGAGCATGCAAAATCCTCCACATCCCGGTCACCAGCTCTTCCAGCTCCTTCCCTCAGGTAGGCGTTACCGATCAATGCAAACTAGAACCAGCAGACATTCCGACAGCTTCTTCCCTCTTGCAATCCACTTCTTAAACAGCTAACCTACAATTCCATTGCAACATGCTGCCAATTTTTTTTTTGTCTTGAGTTTGTTGTCACATTTCTGTTGGGCCAATTATATATGCTTGTGCACTCACTGTAGTAGTCTCACCACGCTGCACTATTTGCATATCTGTTGTTGACCAATACTGGCCACTCATGCCAGAGTAGCATCTGCCCCATTTGCACACTGACTGAGGAGTATCTGCAGCATTTGCAGAATCAACATTGTCCCAGATTATCGCGCTACTAGTCACTTCAAACTGCAGACACTCCTTGAAGTCTCGGCGCCCTTTGCACAATGGTCATTGCGCCGGACTATTGCTATATTCGTCATTCAAATTGTCAAAAAACATACAAAAATAAAACATTTTAATATGGAACGGGCATTACCAGATAACTAGCAACCCTTTATTGCTCAGTGATTGTTTTTCTCAATGTCTTTATGTCTCAAAAGTGTTCTCTGTCAATTGACTGTCTGTTGTCGTACTAGAGCGGCTCCAACTACCGGAGACAAATTCCTTGTGTGTTTTTGGACACACTTTGCAAATAAAGATGATTCTGATTCTGATACAAATACTTCCACTGTTAAGTTGCAGTGCTTTAAGCTGCACTCAAAGTAGTAGCCTACATTCAGGACTGTTGGTGGTGGTTTGTGTAAAAGTTGTTTTCACACCAAAAGTTGTTTCTCACGCTTCCCTTTTCATGATGTTTGTCATTGTGTACACAATCACCCCTCCGCTATCTATATCTGTTTTGCAAAAATTTGATTTTGCTGTTCAGACTTCAGAAAATCAAGATTCGGTGCATGCAGTGTGAATTTAAAAGAAAACGATAAAATAATCGCACTCTTCTTTTGTTTGGGTTTGCAGGCAAAAGTTATGGGTTGATTGAAATACAATAATTATGCGACCAAGCATAATTTGGTGAACAAGCTTTTTTGTTGTTGCTTACATTTTTCAAGCAATACTTTATAAAAGATTGGCTGAGCTAGTGAGCTGTGATTATACTCACAGCTCACTAACTCAGCCATTTGGGGAGAAAGTCTCAACAACAAAGTCGTTTCAGTTCAGAAGCAACACTGTTCTTTAGATTGTTTCTTTTCTCAGCAGGCGGAGACTGCACTATGTGGGGTCCAGCAACCTTCCAAGATATAGCTACCATTACATTTTCCAATCAATGTGGCCGCTCAATTTTTTTAGGGGACATTGATGGGTGTTGTTGGTCTTTTTTTTATACTGCTATAAGGCATGCCCAGTAATGTACGGCTAAGATTCCTGTATACTACTACTGTATCATTTTCCGACAGTGCTTGTCCTGTGAGCTGCAGCCTATCCCAGCTTGCGTGACCCTGCACTGGTCACCAGACAATTGCAAGGCGATCACACATAAAATGTCTCTTTGGAAGAATGTGAATCTGATCAGGAGGTTGGTATGATGCCTTTTTTAAAGTGACTGCATTTGACTAATATACATGTCGTAGACACAGATTTATGTACACTTGCGCAAAACAAAGGCTGTATTTAAAAAAAATCTGCCTTTACACAGATAGAAAATACTTAGTTTTGTAACAAAGGTACTTTAAGTCACTGCAAACTACAACCGTACTAGTAAACCTAATAGATGAATACTTCTCTGGCAATGTCAATCCAAACTGAGTTTAATATCCATGGGAACAATTCTTGTGTTAGCATTTGACTGACCCTCGGGAGACCATTAACAATTATACTACTCTAACTTCTGGAATTGTAATTCAAACTCCTCTTTCCTTTTTCTTCATCCATTACATACAATTCTCTTAATTGACTTCCTAATACACGTAGATTGTGTGTCTGATAAAGAATGTCTTCCCTCACTGACCCTTGCAAGGCTAAAGCCCTTTCAAATCAAATAAACACGTTCTTGTAACTCACTCTCCTATTTCATCTTTACAGTATTTCCAGGTTCCCTGCAAGCTAAAAGCGTAACCTAGCCACCAGGGGTCACTGTGGTCTTTACAAGTCTAACAACTCATGTCTCTGATAGAACAGGCAGGATTTACGGGAGGATGCTAAAAAATGCCTTCAAGCATCTCAACTTTTTAACTATTGCATGTATACTTAAAAAATATTTGAAGCAATGAGAGAGATGTTAGATAAACCAATTTATATATTTTTTTGTGGAAGGTTTAGGTTGCTCGTGTTCAATAATATCTCTAACCGTGTTGGAAAGCTGCTCTCAGTATAAATTGAGAGAAATTGTACGTTTTATTTCTTAAGTTAAAGCCAAGCCTTCAGGTATTATCCAAGCAAAATTGTATCTGAATACAATGGCAAGTCACCCGTGATAAATTATAAAGATTGACAGACATTTAATGAATAGTGTCATAGTGAATGATTGTATGCAAGCATTATAGGAACTATAGCTTCCATATGGCCTATATTTCCCTTACAAGTTCTCTTTATGTATTTTTCCTCTGTAAAACGAAACTGGCAACCCTTTTCAATAATATCAATCCATTTTGGAGTGATCAGTAAATAACTAATTGCCCTGGGAACACCCCTTTTACACCGCCATGCCTTGGATTGACATCAGCGATAGAACTGGAGACCAAATTAATTGCATAGCCAGTGTGGACAAAGGAATGTACTATACTATAAAGTGACAGTATCTATTCATATTTCATATATTGTTGCTGTCGGGCGGAAATCCCCCCACCTCCAAAATGACAACTTTTCAGGAAAAAAAAGCCTGTTTGTGTAACACCCCAAAAATATGTTCAATTTAATGTTAATTTAATGTGCAAATAAATTCACAATTTATTTTGCTGTCATTGATTAAAATCGTACAAACATGGCACTGTGATAGCTGGTGTTCGCCGCGTTGACAGCCGTGCCCATCAAAAGCAAACACCTTTGTTACGTCATCTTCCCAAACTTTTTTTTTTAGAGCCATTAGCAATGCAAGCAATAAAACAATGAACTGAATAACCCCTTGTATATAGGCTGAAATGAATCTGTGCGCACTTACTGCTTTATGGCACACGGATTGTGCGCGTGTGTGTGTGTGTCTGTGTGTGTGTGTGTGTCTGTGTCTGTGTGGGCGGGCTAGCTCATGGGGGCATTTAGCTACTTTATGTCTTTCTGGTTATGTCCATATGTTCATGTTTGTATCTGCTCCATTAAACTTGAAAACTGTGAGACAAATCAGTGACATCTGCACCTAATAACATCATTAGTTTCTGTACTCCACTAAGGCTTCATGTACACTCAATTAACTGAACATGCAAGGTCAGCCTGCCCTGCCTAGCTATAACAACATAGGTTAAAAATATTCGCCACTGACTTGAGCTGCAACTATTTGGGTAAAATAGATGAAATTGTAAAATGTTTTTCTTTTGCCATTTGTTGTGGATACTTACAAGCTGTCATTCACTGTTTAGCAGAGTTCACATTCACCTTTTCACTGAAGACGGGAAGCAAATGCTATTAGTAGGCTTGTCAGCAATTTGCAATCAGGAAATCCTGTCAATGTGTGAAGGCATTTCACGCTGTAGGGACAAATCTGCTAAGAAAGACATGGTGAGGTTAGTAAGAAGGGCAGTAATGGAAGGATGGAGGCAGAGATAGAGAACATCAAACCCAAGTAAATCAATGTGACCTATTCTTGTCGTGGTTATCGGGCATGGGAATGATTAAGTTAATTGGGTAAAGATCCTCAAATGCAAGCTTGTGCTTAATCTAGTGTGCTGCTGTTAAATCCCCCCCAAACACATACTTGTAAACATCTGTGGTGTGGAACCTGACGTGAATTCCAAAAATATCACAAACCACATACTCTACATTTAAAAGCCATTCAGCTGTCAATCTATTTTCTATACTCCTTGTTCTGTTTTGGGTCACAGAGATGGCAAGAGGTGGGTACATCCGGGACTGATCCCCAGACCATCACAGAGCTCACATTTATAGACGACACCTTACATTTAGACTTATGAACAGAGTGCTGTGAAATTTTGTTAGCAATACTTGCACACCTCCAACTCTGCCAAATTTGCACCACACCATCCCCACAGTGTCAGTTTCGTAACACACGTTCACATGTGCTCTAGGTGGTAGCTTCATAACATTTCTTTGTGTCCTGGCATGACATGAGACAATATGAGACAATAACCAGAGATAGAGAGCACAAACCGAGAACTAAATACAAACAGACCAACGAGACAACAAGTCACACCTGGACAAGACATGAATGGATGGAGAGAGTTGACTGCCTGTTACACGGGGTTCAGAACTGATGACACCAGGTGAAGAAAAAGACATGATGAGCAGACAGGCGAAGAAAAGTCTAGATAAAACAGAAGACAATCCCTAACAACAGGAGAAATAATCTATTCCATTGTCAAACTCAAAACCAATAGCAACATTCATCACGACAGAGCCCCTAATTAAGGGACGGCCTCTGAAACTAAGAATCAATGTTCAGAGAACCAATGTTTGTAGGGGGATGGGCCAGCCTACTTTTCTGAAAACGTCGACAGGCAGCAATACAAGCAGGCGTGTGGGGATGTGACAAAAGCTCAGTCCAGGACTTACTGTAATGCAATGAAAATGTGAAAATATTTTCCAAAAATTGCTGAATGTAATATTGAATTAAGACTGTTTGATTGTATTCATTCATTCATTCCTCCAGGTAAGGCAATTGACAACAGATTCTTATTGGTATTCCAACCTCGCTGCATGATTTCTTGATTTTATTATTTCAAATATAAATATTTTGCAGTCACTGTTTTATTCAGGTAGTATTAAATTCTGAAACTTACTTTTACACACACTCTCATGGTTACAATGCAATAAAAGTCGATCATGCGGCTGTAATGTTTTCAATTGCATTTAGCCACATCAAAAAATCCAAATGTCATTAAAAGAAACTTTAAATTAATCTACACTGTTTTTGCATTCCAGGTATTATAATTTCCATACAGAAACAGTTGTTTGTTTTGTCAGTGTTAATAATGCCATAATTGTATCAATCTATCATTTTCAATTTGTCAGTATTTAAAATTTTAAAAAGTACTTTCATTTTATTCATTGCATGATCCACAGCAACAAATCAAGTCTCTTCAGCATGCTGTACATATTTACAAGTTACTGAAAACATATACCCAGGCAGCGAGCGAGGAGCGTGGGAGGTTGAGGCTGGGAAAGCCCACTCACGATCGATCTCTGCTATGAGCATATGATTGTAGAGACTTGTAAATATGTATACAGTGCACTGCAGAACTGACGAGACCAGGTGGAGACAAAGACATGATGAACAGATAGGCACAAACAGAAAACCCAAGAGGTGCATCTCATGTGTCTTATTTGCAACCCTCTTTGCTCCTTGTTCCTCGAAGGTTCAACAGTGACCCGGAACGTGTGCTCACGGTGCCATATTACTGAGGATCCCAATGGTCTTAAATGCACACCAAGGACCAAGGATCAAGGCTCGCCAGCGGAACTATACACATACACCTATCTCTGGGGGGCGGTGTATCGTGGGTGGGGGGGGTTGGCTGTTAGGCAATAGTGCCTGGCAGCCCTGCCCCCACCCCCTCGGCTCACTGACCTCTCCAGATTTTAATGCACCACACCACTCAGGGGGGTCACTGATACACTGGGTAGGGCCAATGACTGCCACTCGGGGACTTGGCAGGCTGGATGACTGCTTGGTTCCCCCCCTTATCGTTCCCTTGTCGGGTGCCCCTATCCGACCTCCTTTCCAACAAACAAGGGACACTCTCCCGCCCTCGGGCTGGGCGGACACGGGCTGCATTGTGGGCCCTCCGGGTTGGGGGGGGGGCATCTTGCTCTCCTTGGCTGGGGGGGTGGCATTGGGTCCCTGTGGCCCCCACTGGATGGCCGGTTGTCGGGGCGCCTCGGTGAGGCCGGCGGAGCGCCCTGGGTCCCTCGGTGTGGGATGTCTCCCGTCCGCCGGGCTGCTCTCGGGTGGACCCCTGGGCCTCATCTCCCCCCTCAATTGACTGGGTGGGGTCCTCAGCTGCCGCGGAGCGGCCACAGCAATTACAGGGCACTTCTGTCAGTCTTTGTGCATGTAAAACGGTATCAATTCACTTGCATGTATCCGCAGACACGCACATCCCTAGGACTCTTTCACTGGGTGTGGGGTCACGCACTTACTGCGACAAATAACTCATGAATATGCAAATCGCTCGTGTATCCCCTCAGTTATACTCTCGTCCTGTAGACTTTTATAATTCACATAATTAATGCCACCACACTTCAGTTGTACAGTCAGGTTCACAACCCTGGTACTGCATGCTTCTTCTCCTGTCCTTGTCCTGTTCTATCTTGTCCTGTCCTTCCCTCACAGGGTGTAGCACTACAGCCCCATCCAACACTCATATTTAATGTTTCATTGTTGTAGATAATGTAATAATTTACTTCACTCATCCTGTTTACAATTAGTGCTTTGTCTTTTGTCTTTGTTTCTTTCTCCCTTCTAGAAAGTTTGTTCTGTTCGACTGATCAAGTCTGATTCTCAATAAACCTCAATTATAATACCACAGCGGAAGCTAAAAAACTCCACTGTTACACAGTAAAACTGTTCCGGCATGAAAGGGATACAGATTTTCCATTCTGCATGACCTAAAAGCCGAACAGGACAAAAAAAAAGAAAGGAAAAATGGGAGAGAGGCTGGCATAATTAATTCTGAGTGCTATTTTGGTGGATTTGTACTGTAAACGGCAAGGGGGAAATGGAGGAAAGCACAATAATTGCGGTGTCCCACTATTCTGAACTTTTGGCTAACAGTAAAATATTATACCAAAACGTCTCTGTGGGAGGCTTTCAAACTCCCTTTCAGAACTCACTGCACAGCCTAAAATACACCTCGAAGCACTCTTCCTGGAACTAAAAAGCCGCGAAATTAGTATGGGATATTTCCATTCCCTTCCCTTCCATTCCTTTTTTTTTTTTTTTTTTGCCTCTGCGTCACCTCCTCTTCCTTAAAATAAACAAAGTTAGGGCTTTCTTTTCCAACACTGACAAATACATATTGCAGAGTAGCAGTCCACTCAGCGGGGAAAGTCTCTCTTCCTTCTAGGCTATGTCGTCACAACTTCCGAAAGGGATGGCTTCACTTTCGTTGCCAACGTCGTTGTGCTTTGACGCGGGGGACCTTCACACTGAGCAAGTGCAGTGTGAAAAAGCCTCAACTCCTCGACGAGGTCTCTGCTGTAGGGAGTTAATGTGTAAACAGAGAAGCAGGGACAGAGGAGGGTGCCAGTGTTGGTGAGTCGCTAACTACATGTAACAAGATTATGTAATTTAATTACAAAATGCATGTAATTATAATCCATGACATTACTGGGAGAAAATGTGTAATTAAATTATTAGTTGCTCATGGAACTTTCCATGAATACAATTTTAGTTAAAAAAATAGCCACAAAAGCAGAGATTTCTTTTTTTTTTTCATAGAACTTCAGCTTTCTAAAGCTGACACTTGTGATTGTCTTTCTCTGGTCATGTGCCATTTTGCTGTAGTCTCAAACATGACATCCATCCATCCATCCATTTTCTGAGCCGCTTCTCCTCACTAGGGTCGCGGGCGTGCTGGAGCCTATCCCAGCTGTCATCGGGCAGGAGGCGGGGTACACCCTGAACTGGTTGCCAGCCAATCACAGGGCACATAGAAACAAACAACCATCCGCACTCACATTCACACCTGCGGGCAATTTAGAGTCTCCAATTAATGCATGTTTTTGGGATGTGGGAGGAAACCGGAGTGCCCGGAGAAAACCCACGCAGGCACGGGGAGAAGCAAACATGACATATTTTTCCAAATATAACTTCACAGCGGGTTGCGGCACGGTGAACAAATGGTTAGCAGATCTGCCTCACAGTTCTGAGGACGGGGGTTCAAATCCCGGCACCGCCTGTGTGAAGTTTGTATATTCTCCCTGTGCCTGCGTGGGTTTTCTCCGGGTACTCCGGTTTCCCACATTCCAAAAACATGCATGGCAGGTTGATTGAATACTCTAAATTGCCCGTAGGTGTGAATGTGAGTGCGAATGGTTATTTGTTTCTATGTGCCCTGCGATTGGTTGGCGACCAGTGCAGGGTGTACCCCGCCTCTCACCCGAAGATAGCCGGGATAGGCTCCAGGACGCCCGCGACCCTAGTGAGGATAAGCGTTACAGAAAATGGATGGATGGACTTCAAAGCACCACATTGTGGCGCAATCTGTTAGTTTGTTTGAGATTTTGAAAATGTTAGACTCATAGTTGCACTTTTGAACACATAAAAGAACATTGACTTTTGAAAATAATAATAATAATTTGGACTCTTATGAAACATTCAGTTATCTGGTTTGTTATATGAATCACAGTATTGTCTAAATTGTGCACATTTGTCATTAGGTCATGGTATCATGTTTTATAAATGCTGTACACATATATTCTGTATGTAAATGTATTTAGGTATGTATAATGCAACAAATGCATTTTTATTATATATTTACAGTTCATCACATCTTTTTATCAGTGTATTATTTGTGTAAAAAAAAAATATATGTGGTTAATTCCAAAATAATGATGTGTGGTTTTAATCCACTTTTTTTTTTCCTTTTTTTTTAAAGAGTAAACAATGGTTCTGTTGATGCATTCATTCAAAATTAATCAAAGTCCATCCACATTTTTTTCTTTTGCTTTGCTTGATTTGGAATATGTAAACTCTAGGTGTGAATGCAACAAAACAATGGTGAATAATAACAAATTGGATGAAAAATTGCATGATGCGCCACATTATGATAACAGAATAAGGGAAAAAAAAAGCAGCCCAACTTAATTAAATTTTGTTTTCTTTTTGGCTAGTGTCTTTGTCAAAAGCTAAATACAGGTATATCATTTAATATATAATTATGATATATCTAACCACAAATAAAATCTAAACATCGGATATTCTCATCTTTGGTGGCACTGTGGGGAAATTTTGTATTAAACAAAATACATTGTAGATGTTCGTACTGGTGCTTTGTCGCGGTCTTGTGACATTGACCCGTGCAGGAAGGAAGTGCTTAGACCGAATTTTCCAAATGCAGAAGTTGGTTGCACATTCCCCACTGTGTTTATACTACGGATGGAGAGGTATTGGTAACAGGCAGATACCGGCCTTTTTTTCAAGGCACCGGGTACGATACCAGCCACCGATACTTAAGGCAAAAAAATCTTACATTGATTAAGTCCTCCTCATCACTGCGGGAGATTGACACATTGGCGAATCATCATGTGTATCAGAAAGAAAGAAAGGTCTTTGTTCACAATCATCTGTCATTGTATTCATTGAAATTTTATGTATCAAAAGTTATAGTGCTATGGGTACTTGGGCTCGGTATTGGTGAGTACTCAAACTGAATACTCACAATGGTATCCATCCATTTTCTGAGCCGCTTCTCCTCACTAGGGTCGCGGGCGTGCTGGAGCCTATCCCAGCTATCATTGGGCAGGAGGCGGGGTACACCCTGAACTGGTCGCCAGCCAATCGCAGGGTACATACAAACAAACAACCATTCGCACTCGCATTCACACCTACGGGCAATTTAGAGTTTTTAATTAACCTACCATGCATGTTTTTTGGGATCTGGGAGGAAACCGGAGTGCCCGGAGAAAACCCACGCAGGCAGGGGGAAAACATGCAAACTCCACACAGGCGGGGCCGGGGATTGAACCCGGGTCCTCAGAACTGTGAGGCTGACGCTCTAACCAATCGGCAACCGTGCCGCCACACTGGTATCGGTCTGGGAAAGAAAAAAAAAAAAAAAAAAAAAAAAAAAAAAAGGTATCAAACATCCCTTCTTTACATACAAAATAAGAACATCAACCCCCAAAATTTTGATTTATGAGTGTATCACTTTTGGCTGGAAAATATAGTAGTTTTGAAACTACGACTAGAAGTAATTGAATTGCCATAATTTTCAATGATTTGTATTTATTTTATTTTGTTTTACATTTCTATTGTTACTTTTCTAATTTGTCATATTTTATTTCCAGGCCCAATGACTGACACAAGTCAGCATGGAGAATGAGTTGTCATGTAAGGGAACTTGTTTTGTGGATGGGCTGACTGTGCTGTTCTCCTACAACTTCAGTATCAGCAAGGTGCAGCTTGCACGCTAGAATTCATCCATAGTTAAGAACTATTCCACATATACCGTAATTTTGGAACGTAATTTTTACCATTCCAATGTTCATGTGCGCAATAGTCACATTGTGGATCCTACTATGTACCACGGTATATTGCCTTCAAAATGTCTTTTTAGTACATGTTTTTCCCCCCCTGAGTGACTGTCAGCAGTTTGACAGATAGCAAACCATTTTCCAAATGAGAGGCAAAACGTGCTTGATTTAAGTTGTTTGTCCTCACAATTGTAGCTTACTGTGAAACTTGACACATTATACACAGAATTAAACAACGAAGGTCAGCTACCTTAATGTTAACATACAGTGATGCAAAAATCTATAGACATGCTAACCGAAATAAACACAGATTTTATGGTAATTACAATCCCAAACGGGCGGAACGGTGGCCGACTGGTTAGAGCGTCAGCCTCACAGTTCTGAGGACCCGGGTTCAATCCCTGGCCCCGCCTGTGTAGAGTTTGCATGTTCTCCCCGTGCCGGCGTGGGTTTTCTCCGGGCACTCCGGTTTCCTCCCACATCCCAAAAACATGCATGAATTGGAGACTCTAAATTGCCCGTAGGCATGACTGTGAGTGCGAATGGTTGTTTGTTCCTATGTGTCCTGCGATTGGCTGGCAACCAGTTCAGGGTGTACCCCGCCTCCTGCCCGATGACAGCTGGGATAGGCTCCAGCACGCCCGCGACCCTAGTGAGGAGAAGCGACTCAGAAAATGGATGGATGGATGGATACAATCCCAAACGGAGCAGCGCAGATTGTTATGTAGTTATCTTCTTCTATGATAACAATTAATGAGGACCCGGTAAACAATTGCTTACCTACATATTCAGAATGGGAAAAAATGCATCTCCCAACAGATTACATTTGTGGTAGATGGGGTTGGGCTACGGCTATTTTGAAGGGACAAACTTAAAATGTACACAACAACCAGTGTTGCGTTAACTAATGCATTCAAATATGTAATGCATATGTTAAAACATATGTACATGTAAAACAACTGATTAAAAACAAATGATTACTGTTAGGAATGTGCTAATGGCTTTACAGTACGTATTACTGTATAACTGGGCATGTAAAGAAAATATTTTTTGACCTTTATTTATACAGATTGATTGAGAAAATATTCTCATTTGCAATGCCACCAAGGCTGCAGACAGCAGAGTAAAACAAAGCAAAATAAAAGAAGAAAAGTAAGCTTCAAAGGAGAGTTTGACTTTTTTTATGGCAGGACTATTAACCTGGTCAACACAAGAGTAGATTTAAATACAGGTACACCTTAATATACCTCTGTGCTCAATTGAGCATAGCTTATTTTCTACTGATGCTATTATAAACTATCAAAACAATAAATCTGAGGGAAAAAGAGAAATTGGTTCTGTTTTTCACGTCTTTTTTCCTTCATTTTTTTCCATTCCACAATATACAGTGGGAGGAAAAAGTAAATGAACCCTGAGGAAAATGTGGTGTGATCTTCATCTAAATCACAACAATAAATAGTCTGCTTGAACTAATGCCACACAAATTACAGTGGAACCTCGGTTTACTAACGATGTTTTAAAGGAAAATTTACCTCAGATTACATACTATTTTTGGTTTACGAACAGTCTTGGCATGGCGGTGGAGGGCTCAACTTTTTTTCATGCTGCAAAACTACAGTGGCTCCGTTACACGACTGGCCATCATGAGGTTAACAACGGTTGTTCTACCTAGGGAGTGAGTACAGTACATAACAGACCAACTGTCAACTCAACACTTTGCAATGGCTGTCCAAAAATTGAATTTGTATATGATATGTTATTAAACACATGTTGACTGGCCTTATTTGGTAGATTTTAAATGTTGCCCTTTGAACTGTTAGACATATTTAGACAAATAAATGTCTGACAGTCCCTCGGGCCAACAACAGCCCACTGTTAACATCATGGCCAGTCAATGTGTCCACTGTATTAATAGATTATCACCTGAGAGACTGATTTTTGTTGTTGTTTTACTAGAAGCTGCGCTGAGATACAGTCATTTTTCTTTGTGTTGCAGTGTCTGGATGAGCAATGGTGGGCGTTGACATCGGTGACGCACCTGCGTGAATTATAATCATCAGCCTTTTTAAGTGCCACCGTGACAGTGTGTGGGCGTCAGAATATTCACCGTTTTTGCCCCATGTTCGCCGCCGACGTTTGTGCTCTGTCTCATCTTATTTACTCTACGAGTAGATTGTTTACCACTCGGACCTTTTGTCGTGTCCCCCTGTGTTATTCTTTTTTGATTCTCTCTGGTTGCGCGTCTCTTTGGCTTAGTACGTCTCGCCCTCGCAGGCTCTTTTGTCAAATTAAAATTGGTTTTGGACCTTTTGTCTAGAGTCTATTTTTGGGATCTGCTTTTACGGCACAGCCATCCATGACAGAATATTCCGACCAAATGGATTCCACAGACTCACTCTTTTCGCCACGTGTTGGCAAATCAAGGACAATTGGTAGGAAGACACGAGAAGTCGTTACACGAGCTCAGGGAGGCAGTTACTATGTTAATGACCCATCTCAGTACGCTAAGTTTTCGGGTTGATCAGGTGTGTGCGCTTGGATCACCTCCTGTTCTGACAGACGCACCCACCAACGTGGTGGCAGCGGTGACACCTGGCCAGGAAGCTTGTCTCCCAAATCCACCTCGTTATGCTCGGGAGCTCAGATAATTTATTTATCAATGTATTTGACCAACAGCCGGTCACGTATGACAAGGATAAGGCTAAGGCTAAGGTTGCGTTTATGATGAGTCTACTTATGGGTCAGGCGGCAGCGTGGGCTATGGCGGTCAGCAGCGCCAATCCAGCATTACGTTCCTCCTTTCTGCCATTCGAATCTGAACTGAGGAGAGTTTTTGATCACCCAGTCAAGGGCAAGGAGGCCGGTTGTTGGACCTTTCCCTGGGGGACTTATCAGTAGCCGAATACTCCATTACGTTCCGCATCCTGGGAGCAGAGAGTGGATTCGACGATGTTGCGTTAAGTGGCATTTTTCGTCGGGGACTACCGTCAAAGATGAGTTGGCGGCCCGGGACGAGACTACTAATTTGGAGGAGTTGATCGGACTAGCCATTAGACTGGCCAACTGATTAAAGGAACGGCATCACGAGCGGGCGGCTGAAAAACGCATGTTTTCCTTTAGTAACAGGGGGGGAGGTTGGTCTCACTTAGTTGCATGGCGGTGCTCCTGAGGCCGGGCCCCCCCGGGCTGAATGACTGCTTGGTGTTGGGGCTGACCTCTCATGGTCCGCGGCTGCTCCTTGGGTTCCCCCCCCCCCTTATCGTTCTCTTGTCGGGTGCCCCTATCTGCCTTCCTTTCCAACAAACAAGGGACACTCTCCCGCCCACGGGCTGGGCGGGGACTGGCAGCATCGTGGGCCCTGTGGGTTGGAGGGGGGGGGCGTCTGGCTCTCCTGGGGGTGGGGTGGTGTGGCTTGTGGGGGCGGTGTGGGGGGAGGGGTGGGTTGGCTGGGGGGGGGTTGCATTGGGTCCCTGCGACCCCACTGGGTGGCCAGTTGTCGGGGCACCTCGGTGGGGCAGGCGGACCACCCTGTGTCCCTCGGTGTGGGACGTGTCCCGTCCACCGGGCTGCTCTCGGGTGGACCCCTGGGCCTGATCCCGCCCCTCAATTGACTGGGTGGGCTCCTCAGCCGCCGCGGTGCGGCCACAACAATTACTGGACACTTCGTCAGTCTTTGTGCATGTAAAACGGTATCAATTCACTTGCATTTATCCGCAGACACACACATCCCTAGGACTCTTTCACTGGGTGTGGGGTCACGCACTTACTGCAACAAATAAGTCATGAATATGCAAATCGCTTGTGTATCCCCTCACTTATACTCTCATCCTGTAGATTTTTATAATTCACATAATTAATGCCACAACACTTCAGTTGTACAGCCGGGTTCACGACCCTTGTCCTACATGCTTCTTTTCCTGTTCTTGTCCTGTTCTATCTTGTCCTGTCCTTCCCTCACAGGGTGTAGCACTACAGCCCCATGCAACACTCATATTTAATGTTTCATTGTTGTAGATAATGTAATGATTTACTTCTCTCATCCTGTTTACAATTAGTGCTTTGTCTTTTGTCTTTGTTTCTCTCTCCCTTCTAGAAACTTTGTGCTGGTCGACTGATCGAGTCTGATTCTCAATAAACCTCAATCATAATACCACAGCGGAAGCTTAAAAACTCCACTGTGACACAGTAAAACTGACAAACAGTCAAACACACATATACAAAATGGAAACACTCACAAGCAGCTGCATTAGCGCAAACCTCAAACCCAGAGGCTCACAGAGACTAACGTGCCATGACGTGACATCACTTGACATCACTCACCAGGGCATGCCTCCTGAAAAGGCACACAGCTCAGGTACACAGTTGTTGTTGTGATTTTCATGCGGGACTACGTACACTAATAATGCTTTATAAAACCATTTCTTGTTTGTGATGCTTTTATTCAATACAGTGCTATATTCCTTCACCTAATTTTTAAAAAATAAAATAAAACAAATTTAAAAAAAGGCAAAAATGTTTTCGGGGGCTGGAACAGATTGCTGGAACTTCAACTTCATTTCAACTGAATTTTTTATTTGATGTAGTGTCGGAGTGAATGTGAATTGTTGTCTGCCTCTACATGTGCCTTTAGACTGACTGGCGACCAATCCAGGGCATGGTCCACTTTTCGTCCAAATTCAGCTGGGATAGGATCAAGCCCCCTATGACCCTAAAAATGGATGCATGTATGTATGGATGGTTTACTTTGTTCACACACTGGCTAGCCTTACTTGAACCTCCTTCCCTTGTCTTGACATTAAAGCGTGAAGACAATAAAAAAGTGCGTATTAAGTAAAATACAATATAGGTAATAGTTTGAATAATTTTTTTAAAATTAAACCAATGAGCTAATGTCTCTATCCTTAATTGTAGCTTTTTGTACACTACAAGCAGTGGCGGTTTTGTCAATGTGGAACATGTGTGGCAACACAGAGCGGCATATCTTTGAGCCACGCCCTGAAAATTTTATGTGAAATGGTTTTCAATTGACATTGTGACATTTAAATCATTTGTTTGTTTGTTTGTATGGGGAATTTGGGCTTCCTTGGAGAGCCGCCCCCTGTAGAATTGATTGCTTTTTCAAAGCTCCAGTTAATTAAAAAAAACACTTGAGGGCAACCATGTCCCATGAACGTTCAACTGGCCTCAGCATCATAAGCATTTGGGGAGCCGATATCATAGAAGGATCATAGATGATTTTGCATCAAGGGAGGTCAGAAGGCAATAAATTATGTAATAATCCAATCCTTAACATTAAAAGAAAACAAGCATGCTGGCATACAATGGGAAAATTCTTACAATAAGTTCCTCTTAAGGTTTATTTAAATTTTTTTTTATATGTATTTCATGTCACGGAGCATAGTAGGATGTGAATTGGATTGGACCCAAGAGCAGACTGAGGCGGAGGGAGTAGATTTAGCGCACTGGTGGAGACAGGCTTGAGCAGAGACACAGGAAATGTGGGATGGATCTTGAGAGACTGGGGCAGCTTCAACTGTATAGAGGTGGGATTGATTGCTTTGGTGACCGGCAAAGGTCCAATGAAACGCAGCGTGAGCTTACGTAACCCGGTTTGAAAAGGGAAATCTCGGGAGGAGAGTCACACCATCTGACCCACCTTGTATACAGGCTCCAGCACTCCCCCGATCCTAGTGAGGATAAGCGGCTCAGAAAATGGATGGATGGATGGATGGATATTGCCATGATCAATCTGTGCTTTCTAAATGCACGGGCTGGAATAATCCCTTCCATCCACCAGTCAGGTCGTTTTAGCAGATCAAAGACACTAAAACTCCAGATTAGGTGGTTTACATTGTGAGATTTATGTGTGATAGGATATTTATTGTACCAGTACCTCTTAGTTTATTGATGGCTTTGCATTTTCATTACAACACCTGTCTCTTTTCTCTTGCGCCCCAAATTAGAGTTGTTCTCCATTAGTTAAATTCTGCAGCAAAATGTTAGCACATTCCTTGTTACAAAACTCATTAAGTGGACAATAATGTAGTGTCAGCTCATTATACGAAAAGTTTTGTACAGTAAACACATTGTTCAAGTAATCAGAGTAAATGGGAGAAAAAGATGATGAGCAGATTTTCCAACAAATGAGCAAAACAAAGAATTTGTCCATAATGAATCCTCCAATGGTGATGCACAAAGTAGATTGAGGCAGGCTAAATGATGTGGCGGAGGAAAAAAGTAAACAGGAAAAAAAGCTGTTCACAGGTCTTTGCATCTGATTTTCATTTGAACAAAGGCATATTATGCATTGTTTTCACAATTTATATAAGAGTTTCCAGGTGGCTTAATAAAATGTCTGTGAAATGCCTTTGTCAAAATACCATAAAGATTAAGAATTGCAGTATACTTTACACACTCTATTTTTGGTCTTGCTGAAATGCACCTGCTTTGAGGGGGACGCATTGTCTCATGCAAGCGAGCAACTGTTATAACCAAATCCCCCCAACTCCACCACCACCCCTATAAACTGCTTTGGCAATAATGAGTACGGATTTCATTCTGAGGTGGACTAGGGATGGAGCTACATGGCTGAATGTTGAGTCCTTGCTCTTAAAAAAAACAAAAAAAACAACTGGGAACACGTGACCCCCAACAAAGACAACATGGAATCTAGTTCCCTGCAAGTCAGCACTTCATCACCAAGTTGCCGTACTACACTTGTCAAGCAGTGCGTATTTTGTCCTTGCTGTAGAACAGTGGACTCGCTCAAGAACCTCAGCAGGGTACTGGATGGTGCACGGGCGTTTATGGAAAATGTTCCACCATGTCCCTTCAGGGAGTCCGGCTGTACGGGATACTAGGCCATTTGGTCCCTTTTTTTTTTTTTTTTTTTTACCTGTCCTGCTCAGCTGCATGGCCATGGAGACTAAAAATAGGAGACTAAAATAGCACCGTAAAGTACATACTGTAAATGCACTCCTTTTTATAATGCTCCTTTTAATTCAAAGTTCACACACTTGCCTGTGGTTTTCATCCTCTTTTCCAGCCTCTCTTTCCATTTCTCATTGCCTCTCACTATTTCTGCTGACGGAGAAAGAACTAAAAAGTGCTAACCATGTACTCTCTAAGCCTTTACTCGGTGCGCAGACTCAATGTAGAGTTTATCTTTTATTTTCTGTGACTTTTTTGTTAAAGGAGATTTGTAGAAGGTGACTTTTATTCCTTATGGGGGAAAGGGACGCACTTATTCACACAGTGCTGAAATCGGGTCACTCGTGGGGATAAAAGGAAAAGCTATTGCAGGGGACCCATTCGCTTAGCAACCGCTATCTTTGTGTTTGACTCCTGGACTGCTTACTTGGATGAAAGCAAGCACAGGGTATAATAAAATAGTAAGATGCATTCAAGGATATACATGATAGAACGAGTGCCGCCTTAAGTCTACACTCTGTGTTTAATTTCTATTGTCCCACAAATGTATGACCCACAATATTATCATTCAAGGTGAGAGGAAGTGTGGTTTTATCAACACAAAAAATACAGAACAATCATCACAAGATTGTGCAGTAGATGGAGCTTTGTGGTGAACAGGCTCTTCTTTGGTGTCAGAGGCCTCCATTATGAGTAAAGTTCATTAACTTGCGAATGCAGTGCTACACTCCTTGAGCTTCTATTGTAGAGCTGATCAAAAACCTTCAGCATAGAGCATGTCTGACCAAATCATTGCATCTTTTCAAATGGGGACACCTTCCCGGGAGCTTGGCTCTGAGTCTGCCCTCAGGGTCATGGTGTGATGAGGCACAGGGATGCTTTAAAATTGTGATTAGCCCATTGGGTCAAAGAAGAGTTGATCTGCAGTGCAACCTGAAGACGAGCTCAATATACAAGTCCCTGGTGATTTTCCTGTTCTCCTTCATTTCCCCTTTGCAGTGTCCACACAAGTACCATGAAGTTAATTTACTTTCTGTGAGCTTCATATACAACCCCAATTCCAATGAAGTTGGGACGTTGAGTTAAGCATAAATAAAAACAGAATACAATGATTTGCAAATCATGTTTAACCTATATTTAATTGAATACACTACAAAGACAAGATATTTAATGTTCAAACTGATAAACTTTATTGTTTTTAGCAAATAATCATTAACCTCGAATTTTATGGCTGCAACATGTTCCAAAAAGGCTGGGACAGGGTCACGTTTACCACTGTGTTACATCACCTTTTCTTTTAACAACATTCAATGAACGTTTGGGAACTGAAGACACTAATTGTTGAAGCTTTGTAGGTGGAATTCTTTCCCATTCTTGCTTTATGTACAGCTTCAGCTGTTCAACAGTCCAGGGTCTCCGTTGCCGTATTTTACACTTCATAATGCGCCACACATTTTCAATGGGAGACAGCTCTGGACTGCAGGCAGGCCAGTCTAGTACCCGCACTCTTTTACTACGAAGCCACGCTGTTGTAACACGTGCAGAATGTGGTTTGGCATTGTCTTGCTGAAGTAAGCAGGGGCATCCATGAAAAAGACGTTGCTTGGATGGCAGCATATGTTTCTCCAAAACATGTATGTACCTTTCAGCATTAATGGTGCCTTCACAGATGTGTAAGTTACCCATGCCATTGGCACTATCACAGAACCATACCATCACAGATGCCCGGAGGACACAACGTTCACAATTTCCAAAAACGATTTGAAATGTGGACTCGTCGGACCACAGAACACTTTTCCACTTTGCATCAGTCCATCTTAGATGAGCTCGGGCCCAGAAAAGCCGGTGGCGTTTCTGGGTGTTGTTGATAAATGGCTTTTGCTTTGCATAGTAGCGTTTCAAGTTGCACTTACGGATGTAGCGCCAAACTGTATTTACTGACATTGGTTTTCTGAAGTGTTCCTAAGCCCATACGGTGATACCCTTTACACATTGATGCAGTGCCGCCAGAGGGATCGAAGGTCACGGGCATTCAATGTTGGTTTTCGGCCTTGCCGCTTACATGCAGTGATTTCTCCAGATTCTCTGAACCTTTCGATGATATTATGGACCGTAGACGATGAAATCCCTAAATTCCTTGCAATTGTACGTTGAGGAACATTGTCCTTAAACTGTTTTTTGTCCTTAAACCAGATTTTGGGGAACGTGTTGCAGCCAAAATTCTAAGTTAATGATTATTTGCTAAAAACAATAAGGTTTATCAGTTTGAACATTACATATCTTGTCTTTGTAGTGTATTCAATTAAATATAGGTTTAACATGATTTGCAAATCATTGTATTCTTTTTTTATTTATGTTTAACACAACATCCCAACTTCATTGGAATTGGGGTTGTAGTTTATTTCATATACAGTATATATTACATTGTGATGGAGGAGATTGGAATGCACATAAAATCTGCTTGGGGTAAAGCTGATACATCAGTTGGAATCAATTATCACATGCTCCAATTGTATCTCGAATCCAGTGATTTCCAACCTTTATGGAGTCAAGGAACATATTTTACAATTGAAAAATCTCATGTCATGCCAACAAACAAAAATGTCACAAAAAGTGGAAACATTAATTACTGTATGTACTTCTTGCCATCTAATAGAAGAGCATTTATTTGTTCTGTCTGTCACTATGCCTCACTGTCATAAGTAGATGAACAAAGATACAGTATTTCTTGTATATAAAACATTTTTCAAGTAATTTAAAATGGAATAATTTTCCACGACACACCTGAAGAGCGCTCACAGCACACTAATGTGCACACTGGTTGAGAATCACTGCTCTAATCATTATTTTAAAAAAATACCCATCTACATACAGTATGTAATGATACATTCCTAAATTAGAATGTCTGTTGAAATTCACAATGCCGATCTCCCTTTCACTTGCAAGTTGTTGCTATGGGAACCCTTTGCAAATTATGTATTCTGCCATTTAGTCATAAGGACATCTTAACACATGTCAGCAAGTACTGTTTAGTGACATAACTGAAGTGAGTCATTTTTGGTTCTTTTATTTTGACATTGTTGCTGTCCTGTTTGCTGTGTTGTCTCTCCTTTTTTATCAGGGCTGGCGTGTGGTCAGGTGTGCTGAGCTCTTGACGCAGCTGTGCCCCATTACTCATCACCCTCTGTATTTAACCTCCGGTCTGACTTCCACGCCTCACCAGAACGTCCTCGTTACTGTCGCATTCAGTATATATGTGGGTTCAACAGACAGCAAGAAGTTGATCTTTTTCCTGCAGTTCTTTGTTTTCTTCTTCTCCTCTTTCCACCCTTCAAAATAAAAGCATATCAGCAAACCATTACAGTTACACAACAGCTCCCTTTTTTTTGTTCTTTTTTTTTTGATTGCACAAGTCTACAAGTCCAGTCTCTGCGGTTTTATCACCAGTCTACCAGACCTAGTTCTGGTGGGACCTGGTGTAAAGGTATTTCCTGACTGTTTCAGCCTTTCTGAACTTTCGAGTGAAGAGAATACCTCTGGTAAAGATGGAGGACCGGGAACTTGACTGTCACCATCTTCCTCTCTCATGGGTACCATATGTCATCTGTTTCTCCTAACAGTACCTTCAGGACTATGTACCAGATATGAACGTGGAGTGCCATGAGCTGACAAAATAGTGCTTTGGGTCTTTGTATCTGTGATCCACACTGGCTGTCCTGGTGCTATGTCTCCTGTTGAACACTGCTGTGTCCTTTACCTTCTTTTCCCTCTCTCTCCGTACAACAATAGCATTATCAGGTAACTCTGGACGGAGTAAAGAAGGGCATTGGGGGACCGGTGTTCGAAGCCTCTGGCCCATAAGCAACTGGGCGGGGCTGTACCCATGTAGCCAGTGGTTTAGCTCTATATGATAAGAGTGCAAGATATGGGTCACTAGCTTTTCTCAGCATGCGTTTCACAGTTTGAACATGACGCTCTGCCTCACCATTGCTCTGAGGAAAACGTGGGCTACAGTAATGTGTTTAAACTCATACTTTTTTGAAAAATCTGCAAATTGTTCACCTGGAAATGGTGGCCCATTATTGCTATAGAATAGCTCAGGGATGACGTGCCTTGAAAATATAGTCTTTGAATACTCAATCACATCCTCAGATCTAGTAAGTGTTAATTTAGCAATCTCCACATTTCGCGAGTAGCAATCGACGACTAGAAGATAGCTTGACTTGTCAAACGTGAATAAATCTGCTGCCACTTTTTGCCACAGTCTCTCTTGAAGCTCGCTGGATAACAGCGACTCAGCGGTTGGCCCGTTCTTTAATGCATGTGCTATTTGTTACCATCTCTTTCAGTTGGCTACTCAGGCCCGGCCATCACACCGTATCTTTGGCCCTCTCCTTACATCTGGTCAGTCCTTGATGTCCCTCATGAAGGGCTGCCAAAACAGAGGTGTGCATCGCTGTGAGAATAACAAGTCTACAACCTTTTAGTAACAAACCTTGCACGGTTAACAATGCTCTCTCTGACCAGTACTGTTTGACCGTACCTGTGAACCTACTATACTATAGTTCGGCCACTTACTTTGGCAATATGACATAACTTGTGAACAAGCAGCATCCTCTTTTGGCTGGTCTCTCAACTGTGTCTTGTACATGTCACTTGCTGGCATGTTGTTTACTAACTCATCAATGTAGATGTTTGTCTCTTCATATAAATATTTGTCTGGACCTGTGTTTGAGGCGACTGGTGCATGTGACAATGTGTCAGGTGGGTGTATAGCTTTGCCTGGTGTGTGTGTGATGTCATAGGTATACCTCATTAGTCTAAGTCTGAATCTCTGTATTCGTGGAGGTAGCTCTGTTAGTGCTTGATAACCTACCAGACTACCTAATGGTTTGTGAGCCGTCTCTCGGGAAAAATGTCTTCCAATGAGAAAGTCTCTAAACCTTTCAAACGCCCATGTCAGTGCCAACGGTTCTTTTTCCACTTGTGCGTATCTCTGTTCAGTGTCCGTCAAGGAACGTGATGCGTACAAAACCGGCCTCCACTCATCCCCCTCTTTTTGGAGCAGAACTGCATAAGACGACGCGTCCAATGACAGTCTCAGCTCCATATTGGGGTTGTAAAGTGTCAATACCGGGGTTGAGGTTAGGTCGTCTTTAAGTTGGTCGAACGCTTGCTGGCGTGCATGGCCCCAATGCCACTGATTCTCCTTAGATAGGAGGTCCCTCAGTGATTTATCCTTTTATCCCAGCCCTGGGATGAACTTCCCTAATTGGTTAACCATCCCTAGGATGCTCTTAACTTCACTTGTGTTTGTTGGTTCTTTCATCTCCTTCACAACTTTTACTTTATCCGGGTCTGGCTGCACACCCTCTGCTGACAGGATGTGTCCCAAAAACTGAACTTTCCTCTACTCAGTTCACACTTGCCCATGTTGAGTGTGACACCGGATTCCTGGAGCTTGTGTAGCACTGCATGAAGCCTAGTGTTGTGTTGCTCTTGGTCTCTTCCCCACACGCGAACATCATCCATGTGACAGACCACACCCAGTAGTCCGTCGAGAATCATGGACATCCGCCGCTGGAAATGTTCTGGTGCTGAGGCTATTCCAAAAGGTAACCTGTTGAAGTGAAAACGTGCAAACGGTGTTATGAACGTTGTGTACTTAGCTGACTCTGGGGACAATGGTATCTGCCAGAATCCTCAATTTGCAACCAACTTGCTGAAGACCTGTGCACCTGCGAGTGATCCGAGCGTGTCTTTGACAGAGGGCAAGATGTACTTCTCTCTGCAGACTGCTTCGTTCAGACGGGTGAGGTCAACGCAAATGCGCACACAGCCATTTTTTGATGGCACCGAGACCATTCCAGAACACCACTCTGTTGGCTCTTCCACCTTTTAAAGTACTCCCATGTTTTCCATTTTCTCCAACTCCTCTTTCAGTTTGCCAAGTAAGGAAATAGGAACGCGTCTAGGCTTTGCTAATGCTGCTATTGCTGGTCTGAGCTTGATGGTGTATGGTTGCTCAAGCATGCCTAGACCTTAACACAGTTTGGGGTAAGACGAACACTTCCTTGTTGTTGCTATCGGCCTTAGCAACAAAGTTGAGTTTCACGCATGCCGGTCTACTAAGCAAAGCCATTTGTAGGCCTTTTATTACATATACTGGTTCTTGAATCACCTGCTTGCCTACACATTGATGCCGTGTATTTGCCTATTACTGAGAATGCTGTGCCACCCAGGCCAATCAACGGTCTGTCCATTTCTGTAAGTTTGGCGTCATTATCAGCAATGATGTGATATGTCTGTGCTGAAATAGTTGAGACAGCTGCTCCTGTGCCCATCTTAAATCTCACTTTGTGGTTACTGATGGTCACATCTGTGTACCAGGGATCTGTGTCAGCCTGTAATACTCCCAGGAACAATGCTTCTTCTCGTCTTCCTGTACCAGCTTCCACCACATGCATAGCTTTGGCTGATTTGCACACTTTACTGTAATGTCCTTTTTTTACACATGTGGCATGTCACATCTTTTGCTGGGCACTGAAATTTTCCATGTAATAGGGATTGCAAAGTCACTGACGGTGTAATGGTACACTCGCCTGACTTTGGTGCAGGCAGCGTGGGTTCAGTTCCCACTCAGTGACGGTGTGAATGTGAGTGCGAATGGTTGTCCGTGTCTATATGTGCCCTGCAACTGACTGGCGACCAGTGCAGGGTGTAGTCCGCCTTTCGCCCGAAGTCAGCTGGGATAGGCTCTAGCGTCCCGCGACCCTATCCAAGATAAGTGGTGTTGAAAATGGAAATGGATGGATGGGGATTGCAGAGTCCTCTAGCACTTCGAGCAGTTCGAAAGACTAATATTGCAATAGTCTGGTGCAATGACCATTGTGCAATCAACTTCCTAAAGACCTAACCTACAATTCCATTACAACATGCTGGCAATTTTTTGACTTGAGTTTGTTGTCACATTTCTGTGGGGCCAATTATACATTACTCGTGCACTCACTGTAGTAGTCTCGCCACGCTGCACTGTAGTAGTCTCGCCACGCTGCACTATTTGCATATCTGTTGTTGACCAATACTGGCCACTCATGCCAGAGTACCATCTGTTCCATTTGCAAACTGATTGACGAGTATATGCAACATTTGCAGAATCAACATTGTCCCAGATTATCACACTACTCACTTGAAGTCTCGGCGCCCTTTGCACAATGGTCATTGCACCGGACTATTGCAATATTAGTCTTTCGAACTGCTCTAAGTGCTAGAGGACTGTGTATCTTTTTGCACAATTGTCAAAAAAAATAAAATAAATGTACCGGCATTATTAGATAACTAGCAACCCTTTATTGCTCAGTGACTGTTTTTGTCAATGTCTTTATGTCTTAAAAGTCTTCTCTGTCAATTGACTGTCTGTTGTCGTACTAGAGCGGCTCCAACTACCAGAGACAAATTCCTTGTGTGTTTTTTGGACATACTTGGCAAATAAAGATTATTCTGATTCTGATTTTAAAAACCTGTAACATTCCTGGTCTGTTGCCGTTTTTGTTGAAACGATGTCTTCGGTGTTGTTGGCACTGCATCTATTTCTATTTTTGCCTCCCCTCTGAGGTCTGTCTGCTATCTCTTAATCACTTCTGACTGCCTTGCTATATTAACAGCTTTCTCCAGCGTGAAATCCTTCTCTAGCTGCATCTGCTCAGCTAGGCTAATGTCTCTGAGACCCACCACGAGGCGATCTCTTATTAATTCATCGTGGAGTGGTCCATAGTTACAATTTTCAGCCAGTGAATACAATGCAGTGACAAACGAATCCACTGTTTCACTAATCATTTGCACACGGTTAAATCTAGCTCTCTCGTAGATTACATTCATCCCCGCATGAAGTATAACTCAAACGTGTTCCTGATGTCATCATACTGTTGCCTCTGTTCTTCGCTTAATGCTTGACCCCGCAGTATGTCGACTGCTTCATCGCCCATGAAGTAAACCCATGTGTTTACCTGGTTGGCTTGTGAGCTCAGATGCATCTTGCTGGTGTGATGTGCCTTTGACATCTTCCCCATCAATTTTTTATTTTAATTTGATTTAGGGTTAGGGTTATGGTTAGACCCTGCCAAGGCGGTTGTGTTTGTTACTGGTAGACTACCCAAACATTATAAATATTTGTAATAATTTGCACATCATAACATAAATAGGTCACTGATGGTGTAGTGGTACATTTGCTTGACATCGGTGCAGGCAGCTTGGGTTCAGTTCCCACTCAGTGATGCCGGTTACTCCAAAAATCCACCATTTTGAGTAACGAGCGAAGTAACGCATTACTTTTCCCGGGAAAGTACTTCTTCACCCCAACAATAGTTATTTTGGGATGATCAATGTCTCTTACCAAACAGTAATTTGTTGCTGGTGACAAAGACCTGTCCAAGTGTGTGGTAGCATTTAACCAAGACCACCCTTTTTTCTAACGAATAGAAGAAAACGATTGGGAAGTGATTGTTGATTCTACAATGCACAGTGAAGGTGCAGTACCATGAAAGTGCGAAGAAATGCACGATTTCACTGTCACCACACTATTATTTTTATTTTCCTGAGTAAAAAGTGTATTTGATTGTTGTTACTTTTTTTATTTACACAGTAAGAATCCAGTTATACTGGCGTGTTCAACATGCAATGCATTTTGGGTTAATTAATCATACCGAGTGCACGATCATCAATCGGTCATGGAGGGTAAGGACTGACTCACTGAAGGATTTACAATACAATTAGCTTAGACAAAAGGAAGATGCCAAGTTATTGTTTCTTGCTTGCCGTCATTACTACAGCATTTTTTATGCTCTCACGCGAGGTTAGTCTTCATCTGCCAATAGTCACTTATCGTCTCTCATTTTTGGTTGGAGGTAAGACTGTGATTTTCTGTTTCTGTTTTTCTCTGCCTTGTGTAGGTTGTTTTAGTTCAGTGTTTTTGTTAGTATCGGTATCTTCCTTGCGTGGCTCTGCATCCACCTTCTTTTGTTAGTTACATTTTACACATTGACCTTTTGTTAAATTTCACATTTGTATTATCTTCACGCTTGCATGCATCTTTTGTTCAATAAATTCTGTAAACTCTGCTCTATCTTGTGTGTTTGTTTTGGAACTCACCACCAGCATATAGCACTTCGATGTCCTAACATGGAAGTGTTAGGACATGGAACATGGAGCCTATCTTGGCTGACTTTTGGCAAGAAGTAGCATAAGAATCCAAGCAAACATGAGGACATACAAACATAAAGAAAGACCCAAAGTTAGATTAAAATCCAGAGCCTTTTTAGGGGCAATCTCAAATCTATCGTTTAGCTCTTCCACTTCATTTTCCCCTTCCCCTTATCCCATTGTTTGGAGGGCCAAGATGAAAGGTTAAGATAATGTCCCTTAGGAATTGGGATGACACTTGAATACCGCCACGTCATCACCTCTCACCACCTGCTGGCTGTGTGGTAGGCAGATGCAACAATTGTTTACATTCCAAGATGCCATCTTGTGTCAAATGAATTATGAATTGCTTTTTTATTTTTATTTTTTTTCTGGCAGTTTAAGGGTACATGCAGTTTCTAATGGTGACTGGTATTTTAAAATTGTTTAGAATAAAATGTTTCCAAAGAAACTGACTTTTATGGCCTAATATCAGCCAATAAATAAAACCAATAAGAACCACTACATAACATGGATAATCAAACATTTGTTTAAATAAATTTGTAAAAAATTGCAGCATTGCAGGAAAACATAAGAAAACAATTATCAAAAAGACACTTATTTACAGAACATAGTTATTATTCACATTTAGGAGAATGTCCATATTATATTTATACCAAATAGATAAAGGATCAAACATACTGTACATCCATCCATCCATTTTCTGTACCGCATATCCTCACTAGGGTTGCGGGCGTGCTGGAGCCTATCGCAGCTATTTTCCGGCGAGAGGCGGGGTCCAACCTGAACTGGTCGCCAGCCAATCGCAGGGCACATATAAACAAACAATCATTCACACTCAAATTCACACCTATGGGCAATATAGAGTCTTCAATTAACCTACCATGCATGTTTTTGGGATGTGGGAGGAAACCGGAGTGCCCGGGGAAAACCCACGCAGGCATGGGGAGAACATGCAAACTCCACACAGGCTAGGCCGGATTTGAACCCGGGTCTTCAGAACTGTGAGGCAGATGTGCTAACCAGTCGACCAAGGTGCCACATCAAACATACATATGAAATAGAAACAACAATATCATTTTAAAAACATAAACATTTAAATACCTACATTTCAGCTTGAAAGCTAAAAAAAAAAAGAGGTTTCTGTCTCAGTTTCATGTCGTTTTGTTCATGTTACTCTAAAAGGAACTCGAGAACAGCATTTTGTGTCTGTGTATGTGTCTTTTTGGCACTAGTTGGGTTTGAAGTCGTGGAGTGCTCTGTGCTGTTGTAGAAGGCGGCTGTCTTGTGGTATCCCTGTGGAGCAAAATGCGTCCGGTTATTATGTTGGCCTTGCGTCTTTAGTAAACTCGATGTCAGAGAGTTAACGTCTTCATGGCACTGAAATACTGTATTACATGAGTGATTATACAGCTAAACTATATGGAAAGCGAATGTCACAGTACTCAGAAGCGACATTACTAGCGAACCCACATGAGCTAAATAGCTTCTGAATGTGACTAAACTGTCTAATAATTCTGTCAAATCATTCATAAAATGCAATAGATTGCAGTGAAGTCCATTTGCTGTGAATTTGTCACCATAGTCTGACAGTAGACTAGCGATGCAAGAGCTCAACATAACGAGTTATTTATCAACAATTTAAAACATGGCTAATATATACATTGATAAAAATGTGACTGTCATTACTATGAATATGAATCATTATACTTACATTTATGTACTTCCTTCCTTCTTTGTCAATTTCTCCATTTTGTAAGCAAGCTCTTCGTCAGTCAGTGGGGGCTGATTCCTAATCCCTTCGCTTTCAAATGAGGTCCCAGACCACACTTGGTTTGAAGCGTATGTAGCCCTTTGGCTTAGCCCTGTCCTTAAGTCTTAGAGGGAATTGGGACACCCCTTTGTTCTCGTGAACACGCAAAACCAAGGGCGAAGGGGTGAAATGAGGGCTACGGGGTAGAATTGGGATTGGCCGTAACTCTGAGGTGACTCATTAGCAGCATAGGTGACACAGAATACAGCAATAATGAGGTAAGAGCACTAACCACTCTGATGCCCAAGTATTTATACATATATTACTTTAATTTAAAGGCGTATATTATGACTAGAGTTAGTGTTGTTTATTATTTTCAATAATTCAAGCAATATTTTGTTGTATACAGCTACACCATTCTCCCATGTCCATGACTTTTTCTTAATTGCCTGTTAAGAAGACATGGTTATCGACAGCTTAGCTGCTGACTAGCCAGTCTTATGGTGTCTTACAGTGTTGTTCTTGCACAGTTGCTCCTTCACATATTGTACCCCAGCTAGGAACGTACGTACTAAGGCAAGATAGTGTGAATTCAACTCCATTCAGTGAGAATCAGTGCACTTTATCATCCGCATGTTTTGGTCTTGAGGCGACGGGTTGACTCTAAAGACTTTCTCTTTCTCTGGCCAGATACCCTCCCATGTTCAGATAAAGATACAGTGGCCTTGTAAATTGCTGGTATAAAGCCAGCAAAGAAAGTGCTGTTTTACTTGTATTAACACCATCCATCATCTTGCAATGCTCAATTGTATTCTTAGTGTTCAGTCGAGGAACTTTCACAACGTTTCAGACTAATCTAGGTAGCTTGCTATTCAAACCCTTCAATTCTTATGCAGTTTACAGTCGGAAAACTCCAAAGCTTGGACATTAAAAAAAGAAAACAACATTTCTTTCTCAACACACACGCACGTACACTTGCATGCACACAAAAACACACACACAAGGTTTAGTAAACAAAAATGAACGAAATGACAAAATAAATTTGCAAAAAACATTTTTGTAAATGAAATAAAATAAAAACAAGAATAAAAAAAAAAAATACCGGAACTGCAAAACTAAAACTAACTGTAACTATAGCAAAAATGTCTTTCGTTTTCATCTTTGTAATTTCATTTCATACATAAGCTTTCGGCACATCTGCCTCACAGTTCTGAGGACCGGGGTTCAAATCCCGGCCCCGCCTGTGTGGAGTTTTCATGTTCTCCCTGCGTGGGTTTTCTCCGGGTACTCCGGTTTCCTCCTACATCCCCAAAACATGTGTGGTAGGTTGATTAAAGACTCTAAAATGCCCGTAGGTGTGGGCGAATGGTTGTTTGTTTATATGTGCCATGCGATTGGCTGGCAACCAGTTCTTGATGTACCCCGCTTCCTGCCCAAAGATAGTTGCGATAGGCTCCAGCACGCCTGCGACCCTTGTGAGGATAAGCGGCTCAGAAAACGGATGGATTAATGGCATTGGATAAGATAATGTTCCAGATGATTTAATATAGCAGGTGTAACTTCCATTTTATACTAATTCAGCTTTATCATTCAATTGTGCTGCTGAAGTGCTTCCATACAAATTGTGACAATTGTCTTGTCTTCACATCTATCAAATGGAAGGATGAGGTTTTAACAAAATAAACTTGTGAATATGTATTAAAACTAGGCATGCTTTATAATATGCATGGGATAATAAATTGCAGTAATAAAACAACAGCTTTCAACTCTTTGCTCTTTTATTTGGTCAAATTCCAGAGCTACAGTTCTCTATTTTTTTTTATTATGGAAGTATACTAATATGTTTTTGTTGATTAAAAAAAATTGCATCCTGGATCATGGCATCAAAATTCAGCAGAAAGAATTGGAGCTCACAAGGCGCAGGCATCATATCGGATCCTGTCATACATGAAAGTTGCTCGGAGGGCAAAGTGGACAATCTAAGGTCAGCGCAAATGGATTCATGTTCTACCTGACTGACTAAAGTCACACAGGTGACTTTTTGGGATTCCCAGATACAGTATACTGAATACCTCTGTAGTTTCTCTCATGACTTTCTTGGCATTCTCTCACTGAGGTTACCAGTATGTCTTCATATGCACATTTGTCTTTTTTTTTTTTTTGGCTTGGTTGTGCAACTTTGTCTCAATCAAAAAATTAAATACAATCATGAATTGGAACTTAAAAATACAGTATATCTTTGTCCAATATTTTCCAATTTGATGAAATTTGATATGCGTGTGCAAGGTCAGAAGCAATAATGTCAAACCAAGTTTCTAGACCAGATAGCTTAGTAGGCTGCAATTCATATTAAACATGGAAAAGCTCAATTTACATTTCTAGGTATTCATACCTCTCAGATTTATCAGATTAAGTAATTTATTGTACTTTTGTCAGTCAACCCTTATTTCATTTTGTCCTTTTGGATTTCGGGAAATTTCTAGGGATGAACTCTGACCTCTTTTGAATGATCACTGAGTGATCTCATTCCACATACACAGGAATTACTCAAGATCAAAGACACAAAATAATTTCTCTTTATGATGAACCAATATTCCTGGTCGTTTAATCAACAGTATGGCAAGTTAAAGGACCTCTCCACAAAGCACATGATTCAAGCTTGTTGGCACATGGAATATTAAAACTAAGTTTTGGGTCCTTACAATTCAATGTGAAAATAAACAAAATATGAATAATGAATGTGTAGGGTGCATGTTTCTCTTTTTGTATGTTTTGATTACCGGTATTCCCTTTAATTGCATGCTATGCACATTGTATTTTAGGCATTTTTATATGCAAAATGATTGTGGTTTATATACGCAACTGGATCTATGCCGCTTCCCAATATTCCCACCTCCTCCCATTAATCACTAAATGACCTGGGAGCACAAAGGCGAGGTGGGTCACGCCGATACATTTGCCATTTTAGAAAGCTTGCATTAGTCCTGCTTTCTTTGTGTAATTCTGCATTTGGGGTGACTCATGTCTCAACTGGACTATGTTCACATACAGACAACAGCAACGTTGTCATAATATTTTACCACACAGACCTACCAAGAAGGCAGAAAATGCTGTAATTTGTATGCTGGTCCAGTAGTTGGCGATTTGCGCTTTGTAAGGATGCGCTATGCACAGCCACACCAGCTGCTGAATTCACTGTGAGTATCAGGATAAAGACAAAATGTATCTGATTTGGATTGGTGTGCAAGGCCTACAAAGACAAACTGATTGGTTACATATATTTCAATCTGTAGTAATACGCACATTACTATAAAGTGTCCATAGGTCCCTTGGCGTGTGACTCTTCCTCAAGTACCAGCCTCATAAAAAAAACAAATGCAATCAATTGATGGAATGCACGCTCACATCTCGTATTGGACACATTTGAAACAGAAAGAAGATTTGCTGTACAGCCCAGTGAGTAATACGCAAATTAAACAACACAAATAAACTGGAAATATAGAAAACCCTGCATTATAACTTTTACTTTAATAATTATCAGGAGCTTCTACAAAGCTTTAATACACCAGCAAATAGCTGAGTGTACTTTAGAAGCACAGCTCGAGGACATTATGCTCATTCACGTGTGACCTGAGCTGAACCTTTTTTTACCCTATGTGCTCCAATCTGTGCGGCAAAAAGTGCCCTCGGAGTGCCAAAACTGCCCCTGAAATTTTTCGCTCAGCACCAATACACCCCCAACCCAACCAAGCCAACCCCCCAACTCCCCGTCGCCGATTGGATTCGGACACAAAATTTTCGATCAGCACCACCAGCCCTCCCCACCCCAACCACCCACATCGATGTTTGGTTTTCAGACAGAAAACTTTTCGATCAAGGTTTTTTCTCTTTCTTGAATGCATTATCCATCCATCCATTTTCCGTACCACTTATCCTCACTAGGGTCGTGGGCATGCTGGGGCCTACACCAACTGACTTCGGCGGGAGTCTGGGTACACCCTGAATTGGTCGCCAGCCAATCGCAGGACACATATAAACAAACAACCATTAGCACTCACATTCACACCTACGGTCAATTTGGAGTCTTCAGTTAACTTACCATGCATGTTTTTTTGACGTGGGAGGAAACCCACACAGGCACGGGGAGAACATGCAAACTCCACACAGGGGAGGCTGGGATTTGAACTCCAGTCCCCAGAACCGTGAGGCAGATGTGCTATTCAGTCCTCCACCGTGCCGGCTTGGTTATAATTACTTGGCCTATTTCTACCACTGCAGGGCGCAGTTAGCTATGTCTATACTCTGAAAAACGGAACTTCCCTGGATTCCACAATTTACAGAACAGCTCTATGTCGTATAAATTCCCAAGTGTTATGTATTTGGTGATATTCGGGCTCCTACAATAATGTAAAATATAAAGCATCGTGGGAATGAAATTGAATGAAACTCGGAAGCATGTGCTAAAATGTGAGCCACAGGCTGAATAACGTGTGCCGCTGTGTTATAAACAGTTACATTTCCATGAAGTGTTTCTGTTATGTAGGCCCACATATCGACACAACACCAAGCTAGGTGGTAACGTATTGGATGAGCCCTTCGCTGGTCTGCGACTTCCAGAAGCCTGTTAGCCCGAGAGCTAGTTCATTGCTTACGCCTTTCGCAGTGCCGAGGTGAAGCACCTCGACGCTACGCGATATATTCCAGTCACCAGAGGCTTTAACTGGATATATTTTCATGGCACACACATGTAGGGATGTGTAGACATATGCTAGACATACGAACATTTTTGATTGACAATTGAAAATTGAGCGGTGCATGTTTTCATATTCAGCAAACACACCCACAGCGTCTGAGAGCTGAGAAAAGATGTCAATTTTTCACGATTTTGAAGCCTTGTTTTATACTTCGGGCTTATGTACAATACTTGGGGATTTCTACACATCATAAGGGTGCCACTTTGATCAAAGTGGTGATTCACTGTAGGTCATTGAAAATGAATCAATATATTTCTAGGAAATGTTAAGGATGGCATATCGGTCAGTTCACTTATTTACATGGTTGCATATTACGGAAAGGAACTCTGAGCTAATGCTGTCATGAACGGAACAGAGGATAGGACCAAAAAATGCACGACTCCAAAACAAATGGACAGTTTCAAAAAGAGAGGTTTAATATACGGCCGAGGTCGGTACACAGGCAGTCAATCCAAAAAGGCAACAGTATCCAAAAACGTGAGGCAAAAAGGCGAGGTCGATAATCGGAACAGGGTCAAGTCTTACTGTGAGTCTGTGACGTGGAAACAAGGAATGCTGGAACGCGACGACAAGGTACCATGAAGTGGCGACTAGAAAGAATGAGACACGAGATTAAATGCAAGGGGTAATTAGGGTGAATGAGGCACAGGTGGTGAAGATGCTCACAGGAGCAGGTGTGTACGAGACAGGGGGAAGACAACAACCAGAACACACACCCATGACAAAAGCTCACTGGCACGATAATATAACCTTAGTATTGATCAATGTCATCATAATTTTCTCACGACCCAATGCATCAAATGTGAACAATTTACATTTTGAGTTGTCTTTCATCTGCCTCAGTAATCTGTAAATTAAAACACTGCTTAATGCCAGTGTGCCTCTGGTATAACCCTACAAACCCACGTCGAAGAGGTCATCTTCACATTGATTGTTCACACAAACGCGCGCACAATCACACCCCCACACACACACACACACGCGCGCACACAGGCAGAAAACAAGTTACTGCTGGAGTGTTATCATGGTCGCAACCCCAGTGAAAGAGGATAGATGCAGAGAATGTGGGAGGAATGGACTCTTTAAAACCACACATCCACATTTTGACTTTTCTTTTTCAAATTCAGTTTCAATTTGTTTTTAGAGCAGGTTTGTTAGTTTTTATCATTATTAGTATTCTTTTCTTTTCAAAAATGCTTTTTTTTAATTAGGTTTTTGTCAGTTTCAGAATTAGTTTTTTTTTTTATTCCGAGTATTTGTCAAGTTTGAGATTAAAAAAAAGATGAGAATAAGTATAGTGTAATGAAAACTCAACAAAAAATATTATTTAAAAAAAATTATTAACTTACAAACAGTCCACAGTTTCAAGTGCAATAAGTGCAGTACATAATACTGCTTTTAAGGTTCGACTAGATGCATCATGGCGGCACGGTGGCCGACTGGTTAGAGCATCAGCCTCACAGTTCTGAGGAGGTGGGGTTCAATCCCCGGTCCCGCCTGTGTGGAGTTTGCATGTTCTCCCCGTGCCTGCGTGGGTTTTCTCCGGGCACTCCGGTTTCCTCCCACATCCCAAAACCATGCATTAATTGGGGACTCTAAATTGCCCGTAGGTGTGAATGTGAGTGCGAATGTTGTTTGTTGGTATGTGCCCTGCGATTGGCTGGCAACCAGTTCAGGGTGTACCCCGCCTCCTGCCCGATGATAGCTGGGATAGGCTCCAGCACGCCCGCGACCCTAGTGAGGAGAAGCGGCTCAGAAAATGGATGGATGGATAGATGCATCATAATGTGGAGTAAAGCCATTCATGAGACATGCTGTAGTATGGCCTTTTTAAAAATGTTTGCGTGTGTGCGTGCATGCGTGTGTGTGTGTGTGTGTGTGTGTGTGTGCGTGTGTGTGTGTGCGTGTAAAAAAAAAAAGAAAATAATTTCTTTTTTTTGGGGGGTGTGGGATAGTGCAAAATAGGCTCCTGTTATACGGCCTCAGCCTTTGTCCTTAATGGAGTTTTTTCCCATCTTGCATTACTTTTGCTTTTATACTTTAACATACTTTACTAGTTTTTAGTTTTGAAACCATTACTTTTACACTTTCACTTGAGTAAAAAGCTAGAGTTGATTATTCAACTTCTACAGAAGTCTTCTTCAAACCTATTATCGACTCTTCTTCTTGAGTAATAAACATGAATACTTTTGAAACATCTCCTCAGTCAGCTAAAATACCTTGCAAAGTGCGTAAAACAAATTGTGTGCTCAATACATTCATGATGCAGGACTGCCAGTATTTGCTTTGTCAAAACAAAATAAAGGAGACCAGGTATCAATTTCCGCGTGTGTTACACAAGTTGTGAGCTTTTCCTCGTCTTCAAAGAAAGCCAATGGGAAAAGTGTGGTCTGAAGCACAAATTTGTCTTTGAAAGACTGTCGTGGTTGCCAGCTGGAAACTTAACATTACTACATTATGAAACATTGTGTGATCGATTGTTGAGCTACATCGTTGTAGTACATGCAGGACAACGTGGAGAAAAATCATCATACCAAGTTATCAGGAAGCAACATACTGTATGTACAGTGCATACAAACACAAGTGAAAACAACCTCTGTTCTGTCTGGCGGAGATAAATTTGACAAGTCTTAAAACTCTGTGACTACGAATCACAACAGTCTTTTAAGTTTGATTTCCCTTCAAGCAATCACTTATTCATCTGTAGTTATTACCATGAATTTTCCCCTATAATATAGAGTTTTCAAGTAGCCAGAACAAATGTACAAAGCCTGAAAGACAAAGACACTAATGTGTGTGACAGTGTTGCCACAGTGACATTACTGATTACTTGAGCTTAAAAGTAACTTAGTTACTCTACATTACATTACAAGCCCTGTGCCATGTCCCCTCTAAATTTTCATGTGCCTGAAACCTTTTGTGGTTATTCTAATGTAATAAATTAACAATTTTCATCTATAATGGTTAATAATCAAACGCTATTACCATGAGTAGTAGAAATGCTAATAAAAACTGTGTAATTATATATTTTACAGAGTTATGGGAATTTTTACAGTATCACATGCTTGTGATACAGCACACATCATTATGCAAAATCTGAACGTTTTAATGTGGACAAAATTTTATCTCTATAAGGTGTACATGTCTCAATTCTTACAGAGCAGGGGTCCCACCCTGACCCCAGAAGGACGACCTTCACACCCATTGTGAAAGTAGCAGATGGGGGGTTTCGACTGGGACAAAGTGTGCAACCATCGGAGAAGTGAGAAAAACAGGAAAAAATAAGGTGAAATTTAAGTACTCAATCATATTTGTGCTCATCTAGTTTCATTTATTACTGTAATCTAATTACTTATATGGATACAGTAACGCGTTCCGTTGCTTGTTACTCAAAAGGGAAGCCATTTGGAGTAATGCATTACTTTGTTACTTTATAACGCATTATCGGCATCACTGGTGACAAACCCAATATAATGTACAACAATGTGGCAGAAAATATGAACCAAAATATTGTATATCGACACATAGTTTGTGCCTTTCAAAAGATGTACACGTGCATTTGCTCTCAAAATAGGTTTTGCAGTGGCACGGTGAGCGACTGGTTAGAGCGTCTGCCTCACAGTTCTGAGGCAACAGTTCAATCCCCGGCCTCGCCTGTGTGGAGTTTGCATGTTCTCCCTGTGCCTGTGTGGGTTTTCTCCGGGAACTCCGGTTTCCTCCCACAACCCCAAAACATCCATGGTAGGTTCATTGAAGACTCTAAATTGAATGTGAGTGTGAATGGTTGTTTGTTTGGCAACCAGTTCAGGGTGTACCCCGCCTCCTGCCCGATGATAGCCGGGATAGGCTCCAGTGCTCCAGCGACCCAAGTGAGAAGCGGCTCAGAAAATGGATGGATGAATATGTTGTGCTGTGGTTTCAGTTTGCAAAGAATGTCAAGGTACATATTTAGTTGAACCAAATGTCAAGGTACTCTTAATAGAAGGTCTACAATTAAAGGCTTTCAAATACATTGAAAGACGAAGACTGCAACTAATTTCTTTTTTTCCCCTTTTTTTTCCAAGAACTGGTGTGGATAAAATGGCAACCTCATTCACTGTATGTACATTGATGCCAAAAGTGTCGCCTGTGGCTGTGGGGAACAGTTTGGTTTAGCTGAACATGAGTCACACATCCAAAGAGAAAAAAAAGCTGTTAGAATTTTTCAAGGCTCTGTTTTGACCTGACATTCTATGTTCCCTCAAGGATCACGGCAACAGATGTGTATTTGATGCATTTTTTACCACACTCATAGTGGCTGCTGGATCTAGGTTGAATATTGACAGTTGTTGCATCTCGTTGTAAGCAAAGGTTGTAAGGTTAATCTCACCTACTCATCCAGTTTTAATAATGTACCTTTAGCCACTTGAATTCTGTTTCACTTTACCATCATCATCGTCATCATCATCATCACAATGATTGAATGACTTGAGCATCAAAGAACGCTAACGATTCCTTGAACATAAATAGTACATTTGAATAGCTGCAACAAAAAATATTTAAAAATTAAATTTTAAACGCAAACCGCTTTAATGCTATCATTTGTATCCATTGTAGTTCACTGCATTTATTTCATTTGAACGCAATGCAAATACGAGGGGTATTGTTTTCATCATTGTTTTGTTAGTTAGCAGCATAATGCAAAAATGAATTTCATTACATTTTTGAAGGAGTTGCACAGTTGCTGAGCATGAATCCATAAACTGTGGTGCATATGTGGATAAAAATGCAGTCATTGGAAATGAATTTCTTTTTGTCACTTTTAGTCTTGGAACTGTTGCCTACCCCACAATACTAACATACGGACAGACAGACAATCTACAAAGCTCCAAAATGTTTCTGTTTTGTTACAGGAATTGATTTTGTCTTTTCGCAGTTTCAGTAACATTGGATGTTCCCTATGACCGAATAAAAAATCTCCACACGTTTCTGTTGATTCTTTCCATGTTTTCATTACCGGATTATTCAGTTTGTTGCACCAGGAGCTAACTAGCAGTTAGCAGGAGATCCCTGCATTTTATATTTCTGCGTGGGGGGGGGGGTCACAAAACGTGTCACTCATTGCCATTGACTGCCTTGTTTTTTTTCAGAGCTTACTCTGCTGATTGCAGAAATTCCTGCTTGACACAATGTACAGTGGTCAGACTAACAAGAATAGATGACTACACATTTTTTCACGTGTGAAATGTAACCCTGGCGGCTCTAGTAAATCCTGCATTGTCTTTATATTTAATTTATACTTTCACAGTTATATCAATTCAGAACATTTAAGTTTGAACAAAAGAGTCAATACAGTTACTTTCACTCTGTGACTTTTTCTCCTATGCTTGAGTTGTGTGACTGCTGTAACATTACATTGTTCCATCGACCTAACCTAATGCCCAGGTCAAACCATTCTGGCACATCTCACAGGCATTATCTTTTAATCAGACTCTGCAGCCTGAGTGACTGCTACCTGAGGGTGACATTTAGTGTCATACATTGACCGAGGAGAGGGTGAAAAGTCTTTTGCATCAGCAGGTTCCATGTCCTACATGTTGGTTCCTCGGCAGCTTCCCCATCTGTTTCCCTTGAAATGCAATTTGCCTTTAATTTCCTAATGTTCCTCTAATCACCAGTCCATGTGCACAAGGGATAATAGTGAGGGTCACAAGTTTAAGTCTGTCCTGAGGAATGGATTTAATGCGGGCCAAAGAATGCAACCTGCATTGTAAAGCAAAACTGCTCGTGCCTCACAGTAAGCCAGTCTTTGTCAGTCTGTAAGTCTCATATTCAGTGATTCTTACTACTCAGTGGACTTGCAAGTCAGTCTTCAGCAATGTGTGCTGGATTTAAATTTGTCCACACTTTTACCACAAATCCATGGTCCATGGAGAGACCTAAATGAGTTTTGTGTGGAAGAACAAGTCTCTCATTGATACACTCCATCTTAATTTAAAACATTTGGGATGAACTAAAACACATATTTTGAGCCAGATCCAGCAACATGAGTGGCATCTGACCTAAAAGAAATTCCCACAGCCACACTCCAGCATCTCGTAGATTTTTTTTTCTCAGAAGCTGTAAACTTTTATTGCTCCAAAGGGGGCACGCTCCTTGTTTTCTTTTCCAGTTTCTGCAAGTTTGGTGGGCAGATCTCCTATTAGTAGACTAGGCATGTACCTTTCAGTCAACAACCTTACATACCCACAAGGACATCCTAATGCTGGATGTTATATCAGTAGGACACACCCATTAGTATTAGTTTGGAAAAGCATCTACTCTGATGTGCCAAAATAAACTGTGGTTGCATGCTTCTAAGTGTACTTTCATTTAAAGATACTTGTGTCAATGCAACCAGAAAATTGGCACAGAGGGTGGCAGTAGCTCAGTCCTCAAATATTTGACTTGAGCTCCAGATGGCCCAGAGCTGAAATCCTGCTCTGGAACTCAATATGCAATGTTGGATTGTTTTTGGAGTCACCACTTTATGAACACTGTCGGAAATGCTTTTTTTTTTTTTTTTTTTTTCAACCACACACACACACTCTCTCTCTTGCTCTTTCTCTCTCTCCCTCTTTCTTTCTCACACACGATCCCCACTGGATTAAGCTGAATCAACCACATACCGACTGATCTGCTCATGTTTGCTAAAATATACTGAAATTCAATATTGACTTGCACTAATACCTATTCACTTCAGCACCTTATTTTACACCGCTAGACATCTGTATATGCTGTAAATATGATATAATCATATACCATTCCACTACCCTTACATATTAATATTCCTAACATATTGCTCAGCACTTCTGGTTAGATTCATTATACATTTCATTGCCTTGTACCTGTGACATGTGCAATGACAATAAAGTTCCATCCATCCATTTTCAACACCACTTATCCTGGTTAGGGTCGCGGGGCGCTGGAGCCTATCCCAGCTGACTTCGGGCGAAAGGCGGACTACACCCTGAACTGGTCGCCAGTCAGTCACAGGGCACATATAGACACGGACAACCATTCACACTCACATTCACACCGTCACTGAGTGGGAACTGATCCCACGCTGCCCGCACCAAAGTCAGGCGAGTGCACCACTACACCATCAGTGACTAACAATAAAGTTGACTCCAATCAAATCGAATGGGGATTTCCACTTGTGTATCAATGCGAGATAACAATAGTCTAAGTCCATGGCTAAAAGAAGCGCACTGGTATTTGTTATACAGTGTTCCCCTGCAAGGCGGCACGGTGGCCGACTGGTTAGAGCGTCAGCCTCACAGTTCTGAGGTGCAGGGTTCAATCCCTGTCCCCGCCTGTGTGGAGTTTGCATGTTCTCCCCGTGCCTGCGTGGGTTTTCTCCGGGCACTCCGGTTTCCTCCCACATCCCAAAAACATCCAATAATTGGAGACTCTAAATTGCCCGTAGGCATGACTGTGAGTGTGAACGGTTGTTTGTTTCTATGTGCCCTGCGATTGGCTGGCAACCAGTTCAGGGTGTACCCCGCCTCCTGCCCGATGACAGCTGGGATAGGCTCCAGCACGCCCGCGACCCTAGTGAGGAGAAGCGGCTCAGAAAATGGATGGATGGATGTTCCCCTGCATTTGTCAAAAATATTACCTCTGACAAATGCAAATTCCAAGTTGGGACATTGTGTAAAATGCAAATAAAAACAACACAATGATTGGAAAATCCCTTTCAATCTATATTCAATTGAATACACTACTACAAAGAAAATGTTTTCAAACTGATGAATGTTCTTTTTTTTTTTTTTTTTTTAAATATACACTCTTTGAATTTGATGCCTGCAACACATTCCAAAAAGTTGGGACAGCGGCAAGAAAAGACTAGTAAAGTTGAGGAATGCTAAAAAACAAAACAAAGGACCTGTTTGGAACATCCCACAGGTGAACAGGTTAAATGGAAACAGGTCAGTGCCATGACTGGTTATAAAAGGAGCAATCCCCAAAAGGCTCAGTTGTTCACATGCAAGGATAGGGCGAGATTCACCACTTTGTGAACAACTGCGAGATCAAATAGTTCAATAGTTTAAGAACAACGTTTCTCAACATACAATTGCAAGGAATTTAGGGATTTCATCTACGGTCTATAATGCAGCCCAATGGGGGCCACAAGCCAGTGCAAACTGTAGGCCGGTCCCAAGCCTGGATAAATGCAGAGGCTTGCGTCTGGAAGGGCATCCGGCTTAAAACTCTGCCAAACAAATAGGAGCGTTCATCCAAAGAATTCCATACCGGATTGGTCGTGGCCCGGGTTAACAACGTCCGCCACCGGTGCCGTCAACCTGCAGGGCGCCGGTGCAAATTCAGCTACTGTGGGTTGAAGTTGAAGAAGAAGAGGTGGAAAGCGGGTTCTTCGGCAGAAAGAGAAGAGGAAAGCACAAAGCCTATAACTGAATGTGGGGACTTTGAATGTTGAGACTATAACAGGAAAATCTCAGGAGTTGGTTGAGATGATTATTAGGAGAAAGGTTGATATATTGTGTGTCCAGGAGACCAGGTGGAAAGGCAGTAAGGATAGACGTTTAGGGGCAGGGTTTAAATTATTTTACCATGGTGTAGATGGGAAGAGAAATGGAGTCGGGGTTATTTTAAAAGAAGAGTTGGCTAAGAATGTCTTGGAGGTGAAAAGAGTATCAGATCGAGTGTTGAGGCTCAACTTGAAATTGAGGGTGTTGTGTATAATGTGATTAGTGGCTATGCCCCACAGGTAGGATGTGACCTAGAGGTGAAAGAGAAATTCTGGAAGGAGCTAGACGAAGTAGTTCTGAGCATCCCAGACAGAGTGACAAGTGATGGGTAAGTACAGCATCCAGGAAAGGAACTTGGAGGGACAGATGGTGTTAGACTTTGCAAAAAGGATGCAAATGGCTGTAGTGAACACTTTGTTCCAGAAGAGGCACGAACATAGGGTGACCTACAAGAGCGGAGATAGAAGCACGCAGGTGGATTACATCTTGTGCAAACAATGTAATCTGAAGGAGGTTACCGACTGTAAGGTTGTGGTTGGGGAGAGTGTGGCTAGACAGCATAGGATGGTGGTGTGTAAGATGACTCTGGTGGTGGGGAGGAAGATTAGGAAGACAAAGGCAGAGCAGAGAACCATGTGGTGGAAGCTGAGACAGGAGGAGTGTTGTGCAGGTTTCGTGAAGAGGTGAGACAGGCTCTCGGTGGACAGGAGGAACTTCCAGAAGACTGGACCACTACAGCCAAAGTGATCAGAGAGGCAGGCATGAGAGTACTTGGTGTATCTTCTGGCAGGAAAGGAGAGAAGGAGACTTGGTGGTGGAACGTCACAGTACAGGAAATCAAACAACGAAAAAGGTTAGCTAAGAAGAAGTGGGACACCGAGAAGACCGAGGAGAGGCGAAAGGAATACATTGAGATGCGACATAGGGCAAAGCTAGAGGTGGCAAAGGCCAAACAAGAGGCATATGATGACATGTATGCCAGGTTGGACACTAAAGGAGAAAATGATCTATACAGGTTGGCCAGACAGAGGGATAGAGATGGGAAGGATGTGCAGCAGGTTAGGATGATTAAGGATAGAGATGTAGATATGTTGACTGGTGGCAGTAGTGTGCTAGATAGATGGAAAAAATAGTTCGAGGAGTTGATGAATGAGGAAAATGAGAGAGAAGGGAGAATGGAAGAGATGGTGGCTGTGGAGATTTTGACCACCTTGTTCAATAGAATTCTAGCACTTGAGAAGATGCCTGAGAAATAGAGGATAAGTGTGCTGGTGCCCATTTTTAAGAGCAAGGGTGATGTGCAGAGCTGTGGGAACTATAGAGGAATAAAGTTGATGAGGCACACAATGAAGTTATGGGAAAGAGTAGTGGAGGCTAGACACAGGACAGAAGTGAGTATTTGTGAGCAACAGTATGGTTTCATGCCTAGAAAGGGTAACACAGATGCATTATTTGCCTTGAGGCGCTACCGATCAATGCAAACTAGAACTAGTAGACATTCCAACAGCTTCTTCCCTCTTGCGATCAACTTCTTAAACACCTAACCTATAATTCCATTACAACAAGCTGGCAATTGTTTGACTGGAGTTTGTTGTCACATTTCTGTGGGGCCAATTATGTATTACTCGTGCACTCGCTGTAGTTGTCTCGCCATGCTGCACTCTTTGCATATACTGGCCACTCATGCCAGAGTAGCATCTGCTCCATTTGCACACTGATTGAGGAGTATCTGTAACATTTGCACAACCAACATTGTCCCAGATTATTGCACTACTCGTCACTTTAAACCGCATACACTCCTTGAAGTCTCAGCGCCCTTTGCACAATGGTCATTGGACCAGACTATTGCAATATTAGTCATTCGAACTGCTCTTAGTGCTAGAGGACCCTGCATCTTTTTGCACAATTGTTTTTTGTCAATGTGGTACTGCATGCGGAAGTCTGGAGTGGCAGAGAAGTATGTTAGAATAATACAGGACATGTACGAGGGCAGCAGAACAGTGGTGAGGTGTGCTGTAGGTGTGACAGACGAATTTAAGGTGGAGGTGGGACTGCATCAGGGATCAGCCCTGAGCCCCTTCCTGTTTGCAGTGCTGATGGATAGGGTGACAGATGAGGTTAGATTTGAATCCCCGTGGACCATGATGTTTTCAGATGACATTGTGATCTGCAGTGAAATCAGGGAGCTGGTGGAGGAACAGTTAGAAAGATGGATGCATGCACTGGAAAGCAGAGGAATGAAGATTAGCCGAAGTAACAGAATATATGTGCATGAACAAGAGGGGTGGTGGGGGAAGAGTGAGGCTACAGGGGGAAGAGATAGCAATGGTGGAGGACTTTAAATACTTGGGGTCAACCGTCCAGAGCAATGATGAGTGTGGTCAGGAAGTGAAGAAACGGGTCCAAGCAGGTTGGAACGGCTGGAGGAAGGTGTCAGGGGTGTTATGTGACAGAAGAGTCTCTGCTCGGATGAAGGGCAAAGTTTATAAGACCAGGCCAGCCATTTTGTACAGATTAGAGACAGTGGCACTGAAGAGACAACAGGAAGCAGAGCTGGAGGTGGCGGAATGGAAGATGTTGATGTTCGGTCTCGGAGTGACCAGGTTGAATAAAATGAGCTCATCAGAGGGACAGCCAAGGTTCGATGTTTTGGAGACAAAGTTAGAGAGAGCAGACTTCAATGGTTTGGAGACGTCCAGAGGAGAAATAGTGAGTATATTGGTAGAAGGATGATGAGGATGGAGCTGCCAGGCAAGAGAGCTAGAGGAAGACCAAAGAGAAGGTTGATGGATGTCGTGAGGGAAGACATGAGGGCAGTTGGTGTTCGAGAGGAGGATGCAGGAGATATGCTTACATGGAAAAGGATGACGCGCTGTGGCAACCCCTAAATGGATCAGCCGAAAGGAAAAGAAGAAGATCTACGGTCCATAATATCATCAAAAGATTCAGAGAATCTGGAGAAATCCCTGCCCCTAAGCAGCAATGCAGAAAACCAACATTGAATGCCTGTTACCTTCGATCTCTCAGGCGGGACTGCATTAAAAACACTTCAGAAACCCCGTGTCAGTTAACACAGTTCGTCGCTAATGCCACAAATGCAAGTTAAAACTCTACTATGCAAAGTGAAAGCCTTATATCAACGCATACAGAAATGTCACCAGCTTCTGGAGGCCCTAGCTCTTCTGAGATGGTCTGACGCAAAGAGGAAACGTGTGCTGTGGTCTGACGAGTCCACGTTTCAAATTGTTTTGGAAATCATGGACTTTGTGTCTTCCAGGCCAAAGAGGAAAAGGACGCACGAGATTGTTATCAGTGCAAAGTTAAAAAAACCAGCATCTGTGATGGTATGGGGGTGTGTTAGTGCCCATGGCATGGGTAACTTGCACATATGTCAAGACACCATGGAAGAGGGTGGCATGCCAGCAGTCCAGACCTGTCTCACATTGAAAATGTGTGGCGCATTATGAAGCAAAAAATATGACAACGGAGACCCCGGACTATTGATCAACTGAAGTTGCACATCAAATAATAATGGGAAAGAATTCCATCTCTAAAGCTTCAACAATTAGTGTCCTCAGTTCACAAATATTTGTTGTGTTGTTAAAATGAAAGGTGAGGTAACACAGTGTTAAAAATGCCCCTGTTCCAACTTTTTTGGAACGTGTTTCAAGCATCAAACTCTAAATGAGTGAATAATTCTATAAAATTTATCAGTTCCAACATCATATCTTTTCTTTCTAGTTTATTCTATTGTGCTGTCATGATTAGTGTTTCCATGCTGTCTTTCAGTCCATCTTTTTCCAGCCACCGGTATGCAGCTGGCACAGAGTATCTCCTTGGAATATGCCAGGTTTGATGTTCACTTGTGCAACTGGATTTGAGTTGGCATCCAGAGTTGTCTTCCACAGCTTCAAGCTCTTGAAGAAGGTTCTTAGGACCCTGGTGGTGCCAAGGCTATTATAGTAAAGGAAAATGAACAAAATAAAGTATTTTTTTTTCGTGAAGGAAAGAAATTAAAAATTAGAATGTATCTTAAAAAAGTTAACTAAAATGACAATTTACATTTCCAAAATTGTAACAAACTGTAATTATAGCAAAAATATCCTTCGTTTTCAGCTTTGTCAATTACCGTAATTTCATACATAAGCTTTCAACGCTGATTTTGAATGTATTGCTTTCGGATAAATACAGAGATACAGAACGGATACGGAAGGAAGGTCGAACAGCCATTTGGAAATTGTAGTTCACTTACTGTGTGTCTCCTCAAAGTGACGTATACACACACACACACACACACACATGCACACACACACATATATACTTTTATATTAAAATGTTATGTTGGAGGCTACCTGTTTAAGCTGCATATACTGTATGCCCATTGAAAATTATCCCTTTTAGTTGGGCAACAATGCAAATACATTAAAGAACCATATGTAATACTGTGCATTAATGTGTGTTTCATGGAGCGGAAGATATGATGACTAGTTATTGAAAATATTGTACCTTTCTTGGAAGGTAAGTGTGGATCTAAAAGAATTTTCAACTTTGAATCATAGCCAAACCATGTCATGTCTTGGTGTGTACCCAGCCATAGCAAACACAGCAAATTTACAATTAGCTAATGCTCGTACATTACTGGGTCACTACAACATTTTGTAAATAACCGACTGATCAAAACGAAAACAATAATTTTGCACGATTAACTTACAAGAATTTGATATAGTAATAATGTAAACCTCAGTTTCAGTTTACCTCAATATGCTTTTTGAAAGTGGACTGCAAGTTTTTGAAAGCCATTATCTGGTGGTAATTGGGTTTTCAGTGAATTCAAGGGACTTGTTTTGGCATCCAACCAGTTTGAAAAATTCTTATAGTTATGGCCAGGGGATGTGCAAGGTTTGGCGGCCTTTCTGGCTATTTGCCTCCTCACTGCTAGTAATCGGTAGGAACCTTTGTTTTGAGTTCTCTGTCATGAACATCTTCAGGGTTAGGTTATACATCTGTCTGCTCTCTATGTCCTAGTGTGATGATTTTTCTTTGATTTGTTAATTGATTTGTGTCATGTGAAGGTGCAATGGATTGCATGTACAGTAAATTAAATGGGTGTCGGAATGGTATATTGCTTTATACTTACCATAAAACCAGAATTAAAATCACTTTATCCTGGTGCGATTTATCCAGATAGTTTTTTTTGTGTGTGTGTTTTGAACAATGACAAGCCAGAATTAACACAATCCAAAATTAATTAGGAGGCTTTTTTAAAGTGTTAGGAGTAGAAAGTACAGTATAGGTACCCAACATTTCTACAAGGTAACTTGAGACCTCTGTGATTGATGCATGCTAGTCCAAATTAGGTGGCTAAATTAATAAGCTACGACTTATTATGATTTCACTGTAAATGTATCAATGCATCTCTTTGCTGATGTCATTGGCTTTGTGGAATGGAATTGAATTCCTATTAGGGGTGGGTATAAATATCGATTAATCGATGCATTGCAATATCCCCCTCAATATCAATACAGCAAATCCTATGAATGAATTCATCTCCTGGCCAGTGGGGGGTGCTTTGTGCACATTCTGAACACAGTAAATTGACCAAAGAATGGTCGTTTTTAAGCTGTGCTGTGCAGAATTTTATTTTCATTGCAATTTCCAAGAGGAAATAAATAATATTTAAGTTTACGTGCACTTTACTTTTTCAGTGTTTATATAACCTTCATGTTTTGTTTTGTTTTTTACTTTTGTTATTTTGCAATTTTTTATTTTCTGTTTAATTGCTCTAAAATGTGAGGTGACATACCACAAATTTTCATATACTGCCTGCAGTTCCATTATTGTAGCCGGGAGGGCGCTCTCTCTCTCCTCCCTTCTCTGTTTTCAGCACCTGTCTCTAATCAGCCTTATCACCACCGGTATATAAACCTGCCTGTTCCAGGAAATCCTCGCCGAAGTATTGCAGTTACTTTCAGTGGTACCACGGCCCTTTTACCTTTTTGACTCCTGTGTGTCCTTGTTCCAGTGTGTTTTTCCCCCGTATTCCTGATGCACATAATTCCTGCCACCAAACCAGCCGCCTGTCCTCACCACTGCCTGCCACCTGTCCACACCGCCGCCTGCCAACCCACCTAGGACCAGCGCCATTACCTTTCATCAATAAACTATTCATCCTTTCATATCTGCCTCCGACTGCTCTTGGATCCAGCCACTCTCTATTCGTGTCAGAATACTTTGGCCATTATGGACCCAGCAACTCCGGAGGCACTGATGAACGCACTCACTCTCCAAGGAGCCCACATAGGAAAACAAGAAAAGACTCTCCAAGAACTCACGGAATCCCTACACTCCATCACACAACAGGTATCCCTCCTTTCTTCGACGATGCTAGCTAACCCTCCACCTGTAAGTACGCCTTCCGAGCCTGCAGTCTCAGCGCCACTATGCCTCCTGTATAAAGAACCTCATGTTCCGCCGCCCGAGCTTGACTCTGGGGACCTAGGTGCATGTAACCACTTTCTACTCAATTGCTCACTCGTTTTCAACCTTCAATCATACAGTTATCCTACCGAACAATCCAAAGTAGCGTATGTCACTAACCTCCTCTGCGGCAAAGCAGCTAAATGGTCCACTTCCTTATGGCTAAACTCCTGCCCGGTACTCCACTCATTCAATTCCTTTTCCGATGAACTTCGTAAAGTGTTCGATCACCCCGTTCAGGGCAAAGAAGCCACCCGTCGTCTCCTCACGGTCACGCAGGACGCTAATTCTGCAGCGGAATATTCCGTAGAGTTCCGGATATTGGCGGGTGAATGTGGGTGGGATGACGCGGCACTTCGGGAGATTTTTTCCAACGGCCTTTCCGAGCAGCTCAAGGATGAGCTAGCAGTCCGGGACGAGCCCTCCTCTCTCGAGGATCTTATCGGCCTTTCCCTCTGTCTGGATAACAGACTGCGAGAGCAGGGGGTTCGCTCGCCCAAAAACCCTCCCACTCCGAGCGCTGCGCTGTCAGCTTAACACCCGCCTCCAGCAGAGTCTTTCGCCTTTCCGTCACTCCCCGTAACAATTGAAGAGCCCATGCATGTTGCTAAGACACGGTTAGATCCACAGGAGCGTCAGCGTCGTATCGCCCAGCGGCTGTCTATCTACTGCGGTCAAACCGGTCACTTTATTTCCTCATGTCACAGCCCTGGATGGCCATATCATCTCCGCTGTGTTGTAAAATTGCTACGGTGCAGTTTTAGCCCAATGTTAAGGTTTTTTTCCCCTTTTTTGTCATCGGCGCTTACGTTGGTTTGAAGACTAAAATAAACGCTAAAAACCAACAGTGTAAAAGTGCAAGCAACCGTTTACCTTGTTAGCTGTCTCAACGTTGGCATAGACTTATTTTATTGTTTCACTCACCCAATTGGCAGAGTTGACATTACTGAAGCTCCGCGCAGTGTAGGCTGAGGCTCGGAGCACGTCAGATGCTGCACATCGTGAAAGCCTCCTTTTCACAATATAATCTTATTCCAAGTGTTGCACTGAGGCGACTGGCCATTCATTTTAACAAAGTAAAGACACACTTTTGTTCGCCGCCGCCGCCGCCGTTGGGCACAAGTACGTCTTTGTGCGCCTTCTTCTTCATTGGTTTTTGCCACTTCTTTGTGGTGGGAGGACTGTAGGCATCAAAACTGGGAACCGAAATTCTTAAATTTGAATGGATCCGGGAGAACCGGAACATTAGTCCCAGTTCCAATTGGTTCTCGATGCCCAACCCTGTTCGTAGTTTTACCATTTGTCTCACACATTGCCCATGCCCAGAGCCATTGTATTCAAGTATTAGGTGCAATATATAGAACCTTCTAATAGCCAATTTCATGCATGGGTGATGAAGACAATAGTGGAGAGTTATTAGAAGAGAGAGAATATTTTGTTGCCTTACCTTATACCTTATACCTTATAAGTGAACAATGATAACTATGGGAGGATGTAGAGTTTTATGACAGTGGCAAGGGATCAATGTAATGTAGTAATAAAATAAAGTTACGACCGGGCAGTGGCATCTCTACAGATTAGAAGACTTACTAAAAGCTTATCATGCAAAGCTGAGGATTGTTTTAACATTTGAAATGTTTGAATCAAAGCACAAATGGGCTTTCACTGCAAAGCACTGTGCCTCCCTACATTACTGGTACACCATAGGTACACCCATTATCCTTTTTACATGAATTGTTGTATGCCATACATCTCAGGAGCACAAAGAACAAAGAAAACCCAAGTGATGGTACAAAAAAAAAGAATTTCCTTCCTTAAAGGAGAAAAAAATGAAAGAAATGTGAGAGTGAAAATTTACAAGTGAAAATGACAATGCTTTTAACTTTTCCACCTTGACATCTGCTTTTTTCCCACACTCCAACGTGTCTGTCTTGTACTGATACTTACTTTTTTTTGTAAGCATGAAAAGGACTTTTCTGATCTAATCTAGGAGTCCACCTCAGAGAATGAGCTTGTGCCACCCACATAAATGTGATTTGTGCTTTACAGCTTCGTAGCTTTTCAGTCACTGGTTAACAATGTTGTACGCGAGTATTTACATTCATAATTTTTGTGGCTGTGTAAGTGTTCTGATACAGCAGCAATATTCATATTTTACGTTGGTTTAGACAAAACGAAAGGTTGTCACAACACTTTATTAAGCATTTTGGAGGACCACAGCTAAGCGTATGTTCATATAGGTTTGGATTAACCATCCATCCATTTTCTATACTGTTTGTCCTCGTTAAGGACATCAGAATCAGAATCAGAATGGGCTGGAGCCGATCCCACCAGAGTTTATTCCATGGCGGGGTACACACTGGACAGGTCGCCAGCCAATCGCAGTGCAATAATTATGTTGTATGTAAACATGTGAAATGACACAGGGAAAAAGTATTGAACACATGAAGAAAGGGAGGTGCAAAAATGCATTGGAAAGCCAAGACAACAACTTAAATCTATGAATAATCAAAGAGTAATCCAGCCCCTTGTCAGTACAAATGAATATCAGCTGTTTCAGTCCTAATTGATGGCCTACAAAAAGGTCTCATTGTCAAGGTGTGAGTCAAGACACATCTCATGATGGGTAAGAGCAGAGAGCTGTCTCAAGACCATCACAAACTAATTGTTGCAAAACATAATGATGGCATTGGTTACAGGTGCATATCTAAGTTTCTGAACGTTCCAGTGAGCACGGTTGGGGCCATCATATGTAAGTGGAAAGCCAATCATACCACCATAGATTTGCCTCAATCAGGTACTCTTCGCAAGATTTGTGACAGAGGAGTGCAACTAATAATCAGTAGAGTTCTCCAAGAGCCAAGGAGAATCTGTGGAGAGCTTAAAGACCTGGAATTAGCAGGTACTGTTGTCACAAGGAAAACAGTGAGTAATACATTCCGCCGCAATGGCCTGTTTGCACGCTCACCACACAAGACCCCATTGCTGAAAAAAAGCATGTCAAACCTTGTTTAAAGTTTGCTGAACAACATTTGGACAAGCCAGTTAAATACTGGGAGAATATAGTCTGGTCGGATGAGAACAAAATTGAACTGTTTGGATGCCATAATGCACACCACATTTGGAGGAGAAATGGCACTGCACATCACCCTAAAAACATAATACCAACAGTGTAGTTCGGAGGCGGGAACATGATGTTGTGGGGCTGCTTTTCAGCAAATGGTACAGGTAAACTTCACATTATTGAAGGAAGGATGAATGGGCAAATGTACAGAGACATTCTTGACAAACGTCTGCTGCCATCTACGAGGGTGATGAAAATGAAACGAGGTTGGACATTTTAGCAGGATAGTGATCCAGAACATACAGCCAAGAAAACTCTCAATTGGTTTCAAAGGGAAAAAAATAAAGCTGCTAGAATGGCCCAGCCAATCACCTGACTTGAATCCAATCGAAAATCTATGGAAAGCCCACGGAAGACCTTGAAGATTTGAAGACTGCTTGTGTGGAGGAATGGGCCAAAATCACACCAGAGCAATGCATGCGACTAGTTTTTCCATTCAGTAGGTGTCTTGAACATGTCATTGCAAACAAAGGCTTTTGTACAAAGTATTAAATAAATACCAGTTGGCGTGTTCTATCCTTTTTCCTGTGTCATTTCACATTATTACACACAACTTAATATTTGAGCTTATTTGTTCTACTTTCTTTGGATGTATGGGTTACTTGGGTTGTTCCCAACATCTAGTGAAATTTAATGTCAATATCACCTTTGGAAATATATGTAGTGAGAAAAATTGTCACATGTTAAATACTTATTTCAGTTGCTGTAAACAAACAACCATTCAGAAAGTTCAATGATGTTTTTGGAATTTGGGAGGAAGCTGGAGTAACACAGGGAATAGATGCAAACACAGGGAATAGATGCAAACTCCACACAGGGGGGCCTGAGTCAAGTTTCAAACCTAGAACCTCTCCACTGTGAGGCAGAAATACAAACTACTATACCACTGTAATTTAGCACATACAACCCCAATTCCAATGAAGTTCGGACATTGTGTTAAATATAAATAAAACAGAATGCAATGATTTGCAAATCATGTTCAACCTATATTTAATTGAATACACTACAAAGACAAGATATTTAATTATGCTTTTATTTATGTTTAACACAACAACCCAAGTTCCAAAGGAGTTGGGTTGGGTTGGTACATCGAGCATTTAGATGATATATATTTTTTTCTTCCAGCTATTTTTTGTATTCCTTTGATGATGAGAATGAATGACTGTGCTCCTTCCAGGGTCTCAAGCAAAAAGGAGCCACAGTTTACTACTAAAAGGCTGCAACCATCAGGTGGATGGTAGATTGACTGGTAAATTTTGAGTTTCACCCTCCAATTTGCCAGGAAATGAACAGTTATTTTGCTCTTACTACAGGAATGTTGAAGATCTGTGTTTGCTCATCATTTAATTATAAGGCTCTTAGAGCAGAAGCTGTGGAGATTCAGCAGCAAGATGGTTTTTTCTTTTAACATTTCTCTATGTAAGGTTGAGTTAAGATTGCTCTACCCAAGTACAGTATTTAGGAAAAATAAAACCAGGACACTTTTATCACTATAAATCATTTTAAGAATGTATTATTTACAATACAAATGTACAGTAACAGTTAAATTGACGTGTTGCAAAGTGACGACATGTTTGAGAGGTGATGGAGTTACGAGACAGTGTTCACGTGAGAGTTGAATTAAATTAACAGAGGCCAGTATCAGAATCCCTTTATTGTCATTGTATTAAATACAACGAAATTGGAGTGCTGCTGAAGGTGAGGTCCTTCATCCATACTGCAATAATCTCAAAAACAGCATAGCATCAGTAAACACACTTCTCACATATAAAACGTTGCAATATATTTAAATAACGTGCTCAGCATTAATAAATGTGCTTCATCCCAATAATCATTCATTTTTGTCACTGTTTAAAAGAGTCGCTGCTTTTGGAAAAGAAAAAAAAATTCTAGATCTGCTAGTCCTTGCTTTGATCCACCTGTGTCGCCTCCCTATGGGGAGTAGTTGAAACAGTGCGTTGGCAGGTTGAAAATAGTCTTGTGATATTTTGATGGCTTTAGGAAGTCTACAGTTTGCCATTTCCTCTCAAGAAGGTAGAGGACAAGTAATGATTTTCTGTGCTGTACTGATGACTCTCTCTAAGGGCTTATTTGTCTGTTGCAGAGCTTCCAGTGAACCACACAGTCACACAGTACATGAAGATGTTCTCTATGGTGGCATGGTAAAAAAGCACAAGCAGTTTCTTACAGACTTCAATATTTTTTAAGTCTAAAGAAGTGTAGTCACTGCTGCGCCTTCCTTGCAACTGTGGTGTTGTCTGTCCATGTCAGCCTATCTGAGATGAATTTGAAAAACTGTTTTCCCTCTCCACACAGTTGCCATTGATGGATAGAGGGGGGTCAGCACCATACCTCCTGAAGTCTTTAATGAGTTTTTTGTTCTTTTTCTGTGTTGTGTGTCAGATTATTTTTGTTGTTCCATGTGACCAGTCTGACCACATCGTCTCGGCATCAAATAAGTCTGACTAGGGTGCTATCGTCTGCAAACTTTATGATGGTGTTACTAGGGTGGGAGGAGGTGCAGTCGTAGGTGTGCAGGGAGTAGAGCAGAGGACTAAAGGGGAGAGCCTGTGCGCAGCCTGAGAGTGAGGGTGGAGGACAAGTGGGCCGAGCTTCACTGTTTGGGGTCGGTTGGTGAGAAAATCTAGAATCCAGCCGCAGATATGGTGTGAGAGGCCAAGATCACACAGCTTCCTGATCAGGATGTCAGAAATCACGTTTCCGTTCATGCCATCACATTCACTCCAAAAAAAGTACAACTTCCTGAGTCTTTTTGTCCAGTGAAGAGTGTTTATGAACACCGGTTCTCTTTCTTTGATGCACTGTTGTTCAGGGTTATTTATGTGGCTGTCAGATGGGGGGCAAATTACACAGGTGTTGGCCCCAGCTTTAGTGGTCCCCAAGGTTCTTGGACACCTACATGGCATACATTTAACTGCTCACCAATGAAAGCGTTTTTGGCACGTGCTCGGTCTGTATGCTCTTGGTCCACTATGTTCTGTGACGGTAAAACTTCGTGTGATCATTGTTATGCTTGTCAAGCAAGAAAGTCCCAGTTCCTCGATGTCGGGCCCCAATGAGTACTTCACAGGCAGAAAGGTCTTTCCACCATAACGCACACTAACATACATGAGTTGGCAATCCCATCTGAAGGCACCTGGTATGTTTCGGTTATTGAGGATACCAAGTTGAGGCACAAGCTTTACGAGGATGGGGACCTTGAGTGGTTGGATGACCCCCATAGGGAGGCACCGTAAACTGGCTTACTTGGTGTGGCGGCGCAGGGCGAGGGATGCCCTGCAAAAGTTCTCCCGGCTTGGTAGGGCATCATGACCTCTGTTGGGTGCATGTTCATGTCTTTAGTTCCTTGTGTTTATGGGAAGTATCATGTAAATCAGATAATGACTGTCCTACATACAGAATGTGATGGGTTTTTATTTGTATTTATTTTTTTTGTGTTGCTGGCTGTTTGTCTCATTGTCGTGTATGTAATGTTTATTGCGTGCTTTCTTTCCCTAATGACTCTTCTGGTGCATTTGTTTGTTTGTTTGTTTTTAACGTGTTTTTTTTTTACGTCTTACTAGGCACACGGCTCAAATCGGTGTCGTATCTATGTTGTCTATGACCAATGCACTGACTTCCAGTTTTTCTGCGTTCTGCTTTCTACGTCGAGTCAATCGCTAATTTGAGAAGGCTTTAAAATGAACGAGCTCATTTTTAAAAAGGAGTAAAAGTGAAAATTTGCCAGAAAAATAAATACTCAAGAAAAGTACAGATACCTGTAAAATCTACTAAAGTACAGTCCATGTACTTCATTACTTCCTACCTCTGCTATCTAGCCATCTATCCATCCATCTATCCACCCATCCATCCATCTATGCAGCACGGTAAACAAGTGGTTAGCACATCTGCCTCACAGTTCTGAGGTTTCAAATTCTGGGTGCGCTGACTTCCTCCTAAACTGTGCATTTTAAACATTGATAAGTTACCAACAACATTTTGTTAACGGGTAACTTGTAACTGTATCATAAGACATTTTTTACAGGACACTTCTGACGGTTATTGACAGTTCTTGTGCATGCGAAACGGTGTCAATTCACTTGCATGTATCTGCAGACACACACCCCTGGCGCTTATTGGTGTGGGGCCACTCACTCATTGTGAAAAATAATTTATAACTTAGCAAATTTCTTGGGTATCCCCTCATTTACACTCTGGCCCTACAGATGTTCATAATTGACATAGCCACTCCCACCACACTTCAGTTGTACAGCTGGGTCCACGACCGCTGTGCTGCATGCTTCCCCTCCTGTCCCTGTCCTGTCCAGTCCTGTCCTATATAGTCCTGTCTTTCCCTCACAGGGTATAGCACTACTGACCCATACTTTTCGTACTGTTGATAAGCGATATTCCTGCTACTCGACAGCTCCTGAACGTAATAAAAAAGTTGCTTATAATTGCCACGCGAAAGATGCCACCTGGCACCCCAGCCTCGCACTACCGCCGCTCCCCGCCGAGGTAGACGATAACTGCTAGTGAGACGCAACGTCAAACGCAGACTCTAAACGAATCAACGCCATAAGCCATCAAAAACAAGACACAGACATTTGCTTTGCCATGCCGACGCCAAGTGAATCACGGCTGCCTGGCGCTTCAAAGCGGAGACCCAAGGATGCCGAGTTCGCCCCCGGACGCTAAGTTAATTAACTCCCCGTCAGTCGAAGAAGCGCACCAACAAAGGCGCCTCCACTCTGTTGAGTACCACCACTTGGGAGTTGGAACAGGCAACAGCAACACCCACGGGCAACGGAACGAGACAACAGACATGGGTTCATAAGACAGTCTGTGACTCGACTGGGAGTTAATATTTTAAGAACTTTACATGAATGCCACTAGTGACTGTATTGCTGCAAACTTTAATGTCTGACGTCGAATATGTTGTTAACTGACCCAGATGAAATGTTCCACACCACAAATATCACATGGAAAATTGTAATGTCCTCCACACCACACAACAGTTGAAACATTCATTACAGGTATGAAAGAGGATGAGCGTGGAACAATGCAGGGTGAGGAAATGGTCTCGTTATCTTAAATCCAATAATTCATATTTTATTCCACTGATTTTAAACCACAAAATAATCCTAAAATGGAAAAATAACGGGAAAAGGCAGTCCAGCCCCTCTGTGTTTGCGAAGGTGGTTGAAAAGGAGGGCGGGAGGGGGTTTGTGGGTTAACCCATAAAAGGGGCCGAAGCTGGGACCAGTTGAGAAGCTTTTGGAAGTTTTGGTAGAGAAGTCTTCCTTTGGTCTCACCCCGACCAACTCGCCGACGACTGGGCCAAGCAGGACGCCCACCTCACCCAAGGTGGCAAGGACGCAATGTACCCGCTCCAAACGTCAGGCAAACAGAGACACCCGAGAGACGTCCTGCCTGGGAACTCGTTGGCCTCCTGCTTCTCCTCCTTTTTTTCCTTCCTCCCTTCCGTCATATCCACTGTTCCCGGTGCGGACCAGGCTTCTTCAAAGGTAGCCACCTTCCAATAAGAGACTGATTAAAAAGGTTTGTCGTCATTTCGCCTCAAGTTAAAATTGTAAAAATATGACATGGTGCCCCTCATATATATTAAATATTTTTATTTATAACGCTGTAATTTAAAATTACAATAACCCGGAAGTGACACAGGTGCCACTTCCAACTCATGGTTTCCTTCTAAATTAAGCACAATTCTTATTTCATCTATAATCGCTACATAATCTAATTTAGTTACTTTTGAAATAAAGTAATCAGTAAAGTCACTAAATTACCTTTAAGATTAAGTAATCAGTAAAGTGACTGAGTTACTTTTTCAAGGTAACTTTGGCAACACTGTTCAGCATTGACCAACTGTTACGGCAGTTAATATAAGCTAATTGAACAAAGTTATTTTTTACTCTTTAATTACATTTTGTGTACGTGAATGTCACCTTGATTAAGATTTGGAGTTTGTGGATTAAAAACTGCTGCATCTAAAGATTATTTTTTTCATTCAAATCTGAGGCAATGCTCCTCAATAGGAAAAGGGTGGCGTGCCCTCTCCGAATCCAGGAAGAGATCCTGCCCCAAGTGTAGGAGTTCAAGTATCTTGTTCCCGAGTGAGGGAAGAATGGAGCAGGAGATCGACAGGCAGATCTGTGCAGCGTCTGCAGAGATGCGGACTCTGTATTGGTCTGTCATGGTGACGAAGAAGTTGAGCCGAATGTCAAAGCTCTCGATTTACCGGTCCATCTATCTTCCCACCCTCACCTATGGTTACGAACTGTGAGTCGTGACCAAATAAACAAGATCACGGATAATAAGTTTTCAAAATGAGTTTCCTCTGCAGGGTGTCCAGGCTCTCCCTTAAAGATAGTTTGAGAAGCTTAGTCATCCAGGAGGGACTCAGAGTCCAGCCGCTGTTCCTCCACATTGAGTGGAGCCAGATGAGGTGGCTCAGGCATCTGGTTAGGATGCCCCCTGGATGCCTCCTTGGTGAGGTGTTCTGGGCACGTCCCACTGGGTGGTGGTAATGGGGACGCCCCAGGACACGCTGGAAAGACTATGTCTCCCGGCTGACCTGGGAATGCAATGGGATCCCCCGGGAAGCTGGACGACATGACTGGGGTGAGGGAAGTTTGGGCTACCCTGCTTAAGCTGCTGCCCACACGACACGATTCCAGATAAGTGAAAGAAAATGGATGGATGGATGGCACTGCCATGTTAACACTGAGAACATCTCTATTTGTTTATCTGTTAGTGGTAAGTCTGGCATTGCATCCTGTGCACCATAGTGTGGTAATCTGGAGTGTAATTTGACACTGCAACTCAGAGTGAGTCTTGCAGGTGTCCATCCGTGAGGCATGTCCTGTTTGTTTTTGAAGAAGTTCATGTCCGAAAAGGCAGGTTCACACAGATGGGTTGATCCAAACAAACTGGAAAACCTTCATAGCTCCTGTACATACACCTCTGTACTTTCCTGTCAACAAGACATCAAAGGTTTAGTGCAGCCTGATAAGCTTTGAGGTTCAGGTCATTTTGCAATGTTACAATTTAATTCTGCACCTGTCCAGCGTCCAAGCTGAACATTGCACTTAGTTGCTCAGTAGCGTACAGTATGTTGTGTCTAAGTTCATGAAAGAGTTGGAAATCAACGACACACCAGGCTCAAGCTGACAAAAGACAAAAAACCTGTTCTCTTGCCCAAGTCTGTTTATAACATGAGAGTACTTTTCTACAAGTTTGTCAAAAGCCTTGTCTTTCAGTACCATCTGCACAGAAGGAAAGTGCAGCAACTTTTTTCTCTGAACAGTAAATACACAGAGAAAATGTTCGTCTGAGCTTTAAATGCATTTGGAGCACTTATTAGCACTTATTATCGCACCTTTGCCTTGCAGCTCATATTTCAAATTGTTCAGTTTCATAGTAATGTCTGTTAAAAATGCAAGGTTAATTGTTCACTCAGTGTCCTCCAGCAGCAAGGTTTCTTTGCCTTTGGATTGCATTCACATGTTATTTCTCTCAAAATTGAACAAAAAAAATAAAAAACAAACCAAAACTTGTCCCCTGCTGGGCCATCAGATTTCTGTGTGTAGTAACAGGTCACCATATTCAGCTTACAGCTCCTCCAAGAGCACCTTGAATGTTCTGTGCTATTTAGCTCTGGAGCAGATGCTGTTTACGATCTTCACGTTGGGAGTCATCACATGCTTAAAGCCGATCACTTTTGCACATAACGCCCGCTGGTGAATGATGCAGTGGTAATGCATAAACTTTGGGAACTGTGTGTCACCTTTACAGTGAACAATGAATGCAATGCAATTCAATGCATACTCGCTCTATTTACAGTTGTATTTCTCTACGGGAATGTGTACTTCTGGTCTGTGTAGCTTCAGCGTTTGCTTTTGTTTTCGCAACTGCCAAACTTGCTCATAAACTTGACGATAATGATGATGAGGCTTGAAAAACCTTCAGCTACAGACTACATCCATACATTTTCCGTACCGCTTATCCTCACTAGGGTCGCGGGCGTGCTGGAGCCTATCACACCTCCAGCCAATTTAAAGTCTTCAGTTAACCTACCACATATAAACAAACAACCATTAACAATTACATTCACACCTACAGCCAATTTCAAGTCTTCAGTTAATCTACCATGTGCCCTGCGATTGGCTGGCGATCAGTTCAGGGTGTACCCTGCCTCTTGCCCGAAGATAGCTGGGATAGGCTCCAGCACGCCCGCCACCCTAGTGAGGAGAAGCGGAACAGAAGATGAATGAATGAATAACCTACCATGAATGATTATCTTATTTAATCTATTATGACCATTTTTCTGGAAGAAGAGTGAAGCTGGCGCAAAGAGTTTCTTTGGACCACGCTTTAGCCGCTTTGCTTTTGGACAGGTTCAGCATGATTGCTATCCTTTTCTCCTCTGCTCGCTGTATTGCTGTTTTTTCACAGAACAGTAAATGCCTCACTATCAGCTTGTGCTTGCTATTAAACCAGTTAAACATTCCCAACATAACTAATAAAAAACAAGACTTAGCAGAGTGAATAAAGTAAATTAAACACTGTCAAAATATGCATATACTTACAGACATTGCTTTAATTGGCAAAGATGCAAGAAGGAATTAATTGTTTAGAGAGTAGGTATCTGCTGTCTAACAGGTGCTATGATTAAACCACGCCCACACAAATGAGTGAATTTGTAGGAATTACCTGATCTGTACGTTTCAATCACGTTTCCAAACTCATCACAGTACAGATTCTGCTCTTATCAAAGTGCTAAATGATATAACGTTGAATCCTGACTCGGGGAAGGTGTAAATTTTGGTCTTGTTGGATCTCAGTGTGGCTTTTGATACGGTAGATATCATAATATACTGCTGAACAGGTTGGAAACCTGGGTAGGACTAAATGGAACACTCCTTAAATGGTTCGGGTCCTACCTGGAGGAAAGGAGTTATTTTGTAAACATTGGAAGTGTTCAATGTTATTGAATCACAATGACCTAAGGGGTCGTCCCTCAAGGGTCAGTTCATGGATCCCTCCTGTTCAGCCTGTATGTGCTACCCTTGGGTCAAATTCTTCAGAACCTTAATGTTGACTATCATAGCTATGCAGATGACAAACAGTTATATCTAGCAGTGTCTCCAGATGAGCCTCCAATTGAGGTGTTGTGTCACTGTCTAAAACAGACAAATAACTGGATGAGCCGAAACTTTCTTCAATTAAACCACAACAAAAAACTGAGATAGATGTTTTCGGCAATAAAAAAAGAGGATTGTTGTTAGTAAATACAGGGGGAGGAAACCGGAGTACCCGGAAAAAAATTCACGCAGGCACGGGGAGAACATGCAAACTCCACGAAGGCGGGGCTCGGATTTGAACCCCAGTCCTCAGAACTGTGATGCAGATGTGCTAACCGCCTCAGTTTTAAAACAAAAAAAGTTATTTTTTTTTATTTTTTTTTTTACTACAGCCTCCCCCTTTCACAAAAAAATAAATAAAAAATAAAATACGTTTTCCCCATTATTTTTGTCTTTGGGGTAAGCAATATTTTGTATGGTCCATTTTCTGATGTAACACTGTTGTTATATTCCAACACAGAAGCATAAAAGTATACCATATTATTGGGTGTTTAAAACAGATCTACAAACCATTTTCCACAACAACCTCAAGTAAAGAAACAGGGGATTTACAGACCAGACTTGGTAAGGGGAAAAAACAATGCACAGGTTCCATGACAACTGTGATAGATATACAATCTGATAAACCAATGGTTAGAAACTGTCAATTACATATATTTTGGAAATCCTCTCAACGAAGCGGTGCTCACATCCCTTCATCCAATTTATTTGCCGCTTATCCTCACTAAGGTCGTAAATGTGCTGGAGCCTATCCTAGCTGACTATGGGCGAGAGGCAGGGTACACCCTGAACTGGTCGCCAGCCAATCACAGGGAACATAGAAACAAACAACCATTCACAATCACATTCACACCTATGGATAATTTAAAGTCTTTAATCTACCTACCATGCATGTTTTTGGAATGCGGGAGGAAACAAGAATACCTGGGTAAAACCCACGCAGGCACAAGGAGAAAATGCAAACTCCACACAGGAAGGCTGGAACCTGGAACTTCAGAAGCGGATGTGATAGCCAGTCGGCCTCCTTGCCGCCGAGTGCTCAAATTACCTCAAAAAAATTCATATACAGAATGTATACAGTTTGTATTGATTCATGAGTTCCACAATTTGTACAGTTAATACTAAGAAACTAATTTCACTGTTCAAATAAAATGAAGTATGTAACTTGATTGGACATAATTTTGAAAAACCACTTCACGTTTAGGACACATATCTGCAAAATAGACTAGTGATACTAGACTAGACTGATACTAAAGACTGATCAGGGCAGTAGCGGGAAATGGAAGACACTGTTTGAAAATAACAATTTCATAACAACATCATCACTATTGGCATTTTTAGTGGTGCTCTCAAATAAATTTTGTGGTGGTTTCAATGGTGCACTGCCAAAGGAAAAATTGTCTGTATATATGTCAGAATCTCACAGACTGGTTGCAATGGAAATCATTGTGTGTGTCTGCTATGGTGGCCTTATTTTGCCTCTGCACTGATTGAAACTGTGGCCATGATCCCATCATAATTCTTGCAAGAATTGGGAAGTAAACAGATTAACATCCCACAAAAGGGATAGCTAATGCAAGCTGGTTATTGAGTGAGTGAACAAAGAAATGGTAAATGGGTCAGCCAGTGAGTGTGGTTCAGTGCAGTGCTATGCATTTCTTCTCAGGCCAGCTCGTGCGACTCAGCTGCCTGTCAGCAGGACGAGGCAGATGGGAGACATAAAACGGTGCATGTCTTGACAAGGTAGTCCGTCAAACTTAGGGAGAGCAGTCACAGGGGTAATGTTTTGACAAGGCATTAAATGTCTCCTTCACAGACGTCCTGTATGTCATTGCATGAGGATGTAGAGCTACAGATGGCTTTTCATGCATGCCGAAGGCAATTCTGTTTGTGTCTGTGTGTCTTGAGGAGTTCTTATACTCAAACCCACATTAACCACACTCAGCTAATGATTAGCCTTTAGCAGTGTCACTCGTAAGTCTCAAATGTCAGCATATAATTGAGTTATTAAAAATGCAATTAAACTCAACTTTGTAAGGAACATACCACAGTTAAATCAGTCTTGCATCATCTCAAGTCTGATGTTGTTGTTTTTTTTGTCCACATTGTGCCTTCTGTCATAGTTACATAGTGACATTTTATTTTCTTCTATTCTTGCCTGTAGGTTTTACCCAGACAGATCCAGAATATACTATATATACTCGATAATTAACTAGTCAGTTACCAGGGATACCACTGAGTGGATATCACTGTGCTTGATCACAGCCACACTTAACCCTGAACAGATATGCCAATTGCTGGATCTTTGTCTTAACACCACATATTTTACAAATTCATGGGAACATTTTACAGACAAAAACATGGTTGTGCTATGGGCTTCCCGGTATGCCTAATCATATCAAACCTGTGGACATCGAAAGGAGAGCTCTGAACTCATTTAAGGGAACGACTCAAAGTCATTGGTACAGATATGTGGATGACACATGGGTGAAAAGCAAAGAAGTGCAAGCCTTCACCGAGCACATTAACTCCACTGAGTTAATGACATTAACTCCACTGAATTAATGTGCTCGGAAAACAAAATCAAGTTCAGTCCCTGGAGGAAAGAAGTTATTTTGTAACCACTGGAAGTTTTTAATCTCATCGAATGGCAATGACATATGGGGTCCCTCAAGGGTCAGCTGTTGGATCTCTTCTGTTCAGCCTGTATATGCTACCCTTGAGTCAAATTCTTTAGCACTTTGTTGATTATCATAGCTATGCAGATAGCACAGTTATATCTTGCAGTGTCTCCAGATGACTACAGTTCAACTAAGGTGTTGTGCCTCTGTCCAAAACAAATAACTGCATGAATCAAAATTTCCTTCATTTAAAAATTTACTAACATTTCCTTTATGTTAGTAAATAACTAGAGTCACTCCCTTTAAGGACCACAGACCAAGTCTGAAACCTTGATGTGCTGATAGATTCCGATCGGACTTTCAGCATTCATATCAAATCAATCACTAAAACAGCCTTCTACCAGCAGAACATATCCAGAGTGTTCCAAACAGACCAGGAGAAGCTCATCCATGCTTTTATCACAAGTAGACTTGACTATTGTAATGGTCTTCTGACTGGACCCACCAAGAGTGCATTAAACAGCTGCAGCTCATTCAGAACACTGCAGCTCGTGTTCTGACCAGAACAAAGAGATCAGAACGCATTACTTCAGTTCTAAAGTCTCTACACTGGCTCCAAGTCAGCTATAGAATTGACTTTGAAGTTCTGCTACTGGGCTATAAATCACTAAGGTGTTTAGGTATTGAATACATGAAAGAAATGCTAATGGGATACAAACCCATTAGGGTTCTGAGATCTACAGACTCAGGTCAGATAGGGGAGCACAGAGTCCAAGCAAACTTGGTGAAGCAGCATTTAGCTGTTATGCTGCACACAAATGGAATAAGCTGCTAACAGACGTGAAGTCAGCCCCAAATATTTTTAAGTCCAGGCTAAAAAGTGTTTTCATTTCTTAAAGGATTTCTCTTGCACTTTACAACTATTAAAGCTGTCTTTTATAAAAAAAAATGTGAACTTCGTTTTTAAATGTTTTAATGCTTTTTGTTTTTAACTGATTTTCATCATGTAAACAACATTGAGTTACCTTGTGTATGAAATGCACTATATAAATGAATTTGCTTATTTCCCTGGAGCATAAATAGCAGTGGTTCAAAATGTTATTTTCCCTGGTGGGACAGTCGATGTGCTGCTTGTATTTAGGGAGTTCGTGCTTGAGTTTAGCTTTTGTTAAAGTCCCCGAGAATAACGAGCGGTGAGTCCGGGTTTTTTTTTTTCAATTTCGTTCACTTGTTCGGCGAGCATTAGCAGTGCGCCGTTCATGTTAGCTTGAGGCGGGATGTAGACGCCAGCCAGGATGAATGATGCAAATTACACGCGGCGAGTAGAATGGCTTACAGTTCAAAAACAGCGACTCCAAATGCGGGCTGCAGTGTGTGCTGAGCTCCGTGACGTCCGTACACCATTTTTCGTTGATATAGAAGCATATGCCGCCGCATATTTTTGTTTTCCCCGATAACTCCGTGATTCGGTCTGCTCGGTGAAGATGAAAACCCGGAAGCATGACGGCGCCATCGGGTACAGCCTCACACAGCCAAGTCTCTGTAAAGCACATGGCGGTGGAACGTCCGAAGTCTTTACTGGTCTTTATCAGAAGATGAAGCTCGTCCATTTTGTTGGGTAGGGAGCGTACATTCGCGAGGTGGATGGACGGAAATGCCAATCTGTATCCTCCCTATCGGAGTTTCAACTAGATGCCAGCTCGCTTCCCTCTGTGGCGTCGCCTCCATTTCCATGTGCTGAGGACCGCGGTCACTGCTCCGGTGAGTAACTCGGGGGGGAAAAACTGAGCGGATTTGCGAAAGTTGGTGAAAGAAAGTCCGGTGTAGCCTCCTTTATGTTTAGCAAGTCTCCCCTTGTGTAAGTGAGTCGTGTAATGTCTCCAAAGATGAACGAAAAACAAAAACAATACTAGAGAGCACGTAACCGAGGTAACACTGGTAGGCGCCATCTTGATTTGATCCATCACCCTTGTTCTTAAAAATAGGCACCAGCACTCTTTTCCTCCATTCCTCAGACATCTTCTCACTCGCTAGAATTCTATTGAACAAGCTGGTCAAAAACTCCACAGCCACCTCTCCTAGATGCTTCCATACCTCCACAGGAATGTCATCAGGACCCACTGCCTTTCCATTTTTCCTCCTTTTTAATGCTTTTCTAACCTCCCCCTTACGAATCATTGCCACGTCCTGGTCCACCACACTTGCCTCTTCTACTCTCCCTTCTCTCTCATTTTCCTCATTCATCAACTCCTCAAAGTTTTCTTTCCATCTATCTAGCACAGTACTGGCACCAGTCAACATATTTCCATCTCTATCCTTAATCACCCTAACCTGCTGCACATCCTTCCCATCTCTATCTCTCTGTCTGGCCAACCTGTATAGATTATTTTCTTCTTCTTTCGTGTCCAACCTGGCATACATGTCATCATATGCCTCTTGTTTGGCCTTTGCCACCTTTACCTTTGCCCTGTGTATGTATTCCTTTCGCCTCTCCTCGGTCCTCTCAGTGTCCCACTTCTTCTTAGCTAACCTTTTTTCCTTGTATGATTTCCTGTACTGTGAGGTTCCGCCACCAAGTCTCCTTCTCTCCTTTCCTGCCCGAAGATACACCAAGTACTCGCCTGCCTGCCTCTCTGATCACCTTAGCTGCAGTGGTCCAGTCTTCTGGAAGCTCCTCCTGTCCACCGGGAGCCTGTCTCACCTCTTCCTGAAAAGCTGCACAACACTCGTCCTGTCTCAGCTTCCACCCCATTGTTCTCTGCTCTGCCTTTGTCGTCCTAATCTTCCTCCCCACCACCAGAGTCATCTTACACACCACCACCCTATGCTGTCTCGCCACACTCTCCCCTACCACTACCTTACAGTCGGTAACCTCCTTCAGATTACATCGTCTGCACAATATGTAATCCACCTGCGTGCTTCTACCTCCGCTCTTGTAGGTCACCCTGTGTTCCTGCCTCTTCTGGAAAATAGTGTTCACTACAGCCATTTGCATCCTTTTTACAAAGTCTACCACCATCTGTCCCTCCAAGTTCATTTCCTGGATGCCGTACTTACCCATCACTTCTTCATCACCCCTGTTTCCTTCACCAACATGTCCATTAGAATCTGCACCAATCATGACTCTCTCTCTGTCTGGGATGCTCAGAACTACTTCGTCTAGCTCCTTCCAGAATTTCTCTTTCACCTCTAGGTCACATCCTACTTGTGGGGCATAGCCACTAATCACATAATAAATAACACCCTCAATTTTAAGTTTTAGCCTCATCACTCGATCTGATACTCTTTTCAACTCCAAGACATTCTTAGCCAACTCTTCTTTTAAAATAACCCCGACTCCATTTCTCTTCCCATCTTAACTTCAAGCCTTACTGTCTTACCACCTGGTTTCCTGGACACACAATATGTCAACCTTTCTCCTAATCATCATGTCAACCAACTCCCGAGTTTCCTGTCATAGTCCCAACATTCAAAGTCCCCACATTTAGTTCTAAGCTCTGTGCTTCCCTCTTCTCTTTCTGCCGAAGAACCCGCTTTCCACCTCTTCTTCTTGTTCGACTTCGACCCACAGAAGCTGAATTTCCACAGGCGCACTGCAGGTTGACGGCGCCGGTGGCGGACGTTGTTAACCCGGGCCATGACCGATCCGGTATGGAATTCTTTGCTCATATTTGTTTGGCAAAGTTTTAAGCCGGATGCCCTTCCTGACGCAACCCTCTGCATTTATCCGGGCTTGGGACCGGCCTACAGCTTACACTGGCTGGTGCCCCCCATAGGGCTACATTTTTGGAATGTGTCTCTAAAGGTATAACTATATCTTATTACACCATACTGCATAAATTCAAGTTTATTTCTCCAAGAGTGAAATGAGGCTGAGATTTTATAGTAAAGGTTTTCTGGTCCCCAAGCCTCTATTCACCAGTTATACTCAATATTATCCCTTCTAACCTCTTACACAGCATTAGTCTTGACACCCGGCCTCCTCTGCAGTATGGCCAGGCAAATTGAATCTGCCAGTCAACTAAAGCGCCACACTTATCTTATCTTACCTGTAATACAGTACAGGGCTGTGCTCTATTGCCTTTGCATGACACCCTCCATGTTTGTAACCCTACCACCCAAGTTGCAGTTTAATTATTGATTTTTCTCCCCCTCTTTATACCAAGGATAGGTATATCTCTGACTAAAATCAAGCTATTCAATTTTATTTTTATTTTTGTGTTGATTTTGCTCTATTATTGCAAATTGAGGGTGAGTAACCATGATTGATTGCTTAAGAATGCAGTCTGAGACCGAAAAAGCCCCAGACTGTTTTCCTCCACACAGCTCAAGTGCCCTTGAGCAAGACGCGTAGCTCTTCCAAATTGGTTCCCAGCCACTGGAGAGCTGCCAGCCTATTTAGCCAGCACTAAGAGAAGATCCAAACACTTATGGTCCATTGATGAGCGAAATTGGGAGTTCTAGAGGGTGATGTGTTGGGCCATCAACTGTAGGTCAGAAAATGACCAAGGTTAGACATGGAGAAGTTCAAATTAAGTTGCAATATCAGGTAAGATGACTGAATTGGAGCAATGACCCAACAATTGCTTGGACATGGTACACCATTAAGGTCTCTGAGCTTCTGACATATGGCCCAATTAATGCTGCTCCTCATAGACTGTATAAATAAATGTGTCAACCAGGCACAACCTTTATAGTCTTGACACATCTAAGAAGCATGATTTTTACTGTTTAAAACAGTTGCAATAGAAAGCAAGTGTCCCTTTCAGCTGCAATTGACGATCTTCGCCAAGAGACCCCAACATATATTTGTATTTTTCTCATTAATGTGTTATAGTGTGGCGGTTCAGGTTTCAGTTTCCACTCAGTCTTCCTGTGAATGCGAGTGTGAATGGTTATATGTGCCCTGTGATTAACTCATGACCGGATGGATGGACGTGTTGATGTCAAGATTATTACCTTCAGTTTCATGTCATGTCTACATGCTGGTTTGTTGGTTTTGATTTGGTCAGTTTAAGGAGCAGCATGCATATCTTACTTTTGCAGCTATGACAAAAATGCAAACCCTCTTATACTTGAATGATATATGCAGTGATGCTTTAGATGGCAGAGTCACATATTTTTGTTTATTTATAGCTGATTTTGGTAGACAAAGTTAAAAATACATATTAAAACTTGTCAGTTGCAACTCTGGGAGAAATTTCTTCTGCTTTCGTCAGCAACGGAGATGGTAATCCGGATGTGAGGATTATACTGTATACAGTTAATATTGTCTTACAAATGTGGCAATACATTACTGTGGCTCCAAGCAACATAGTTCTTTTATTTTATTTTTTTCAATTGCACAGGCATTTTGGGAAATACAGTTTTTCCCGTTTTCAGTAGATTTGGTTGGGCAAACGAATAAACTGTGCAGGCTGCAGTCAACTAGGTAATTAATCACAAAATCATTTCATCGGCTGGCAGTACCAATAATCAACATTTCAGTTTTCCCAGGCTTAAGAAGTCCATGGTTACAGGATATAAAATTTTTCATTCTCAATGAGACACGCTTCCAGATGACAGCAATCATGTGGGCTAGTTCTAAAGGCATGTAGTTGGATATCATCAACATAAATGTGAAAGCTAATGTCGTATTTGTGTATGATATCGCCAAGTGGAAACATATACGTAAACACTGAACATTAGAAAGCCAAGTACCCTGCATGACTCCACAAGTGACTTTATAATACCTAGATGTCACATTACCATGGATTCAACGCTGTGTCCTCTCTGCGAGATAAGATCCAAACAAGGAAAGTGCTTAGCCTTTTATTGCCAAAACACGGTTCGAGGTGATCGAGTAGTACGTTACGATTGTTGGTATCAAAGGCAGCGCTTGGGTTGAGTAATAATGGTATTGAGGAGGTGTCCTTGTCCATAACTTGTAAAAGATCATTAGCCACTTGTGCGAGGGCTGTTTCTGAAGAGTGATCTGCCCTGAATCCGGACTTAAATAGTTCAAATAGATTGCTAGAGGCCATGTGATCATCAAGCTGTTGTGCTACAATTTTTTCAAGAATTCTCGAGATAAAGTGGAGATTTGACACTGGCCTATAATTGCAAAGGCTCTCATCATCGAAGTTGGTTGAGTTGAGTAACGGTTGAATAAGTTCCGTCTTAAATGCTGCAGGTACAGTGCCAGAGGAGAGGGATAACTTCATAATATTTAAGATCGAAGGTCCTAAGATTATGGCGGCACAATGACGACTGTTTAGCACATCTGCCTCCCAGGTTCAAATCTCACCTCGCCTGTGTGGAGTTTGCATGTTCTCCCCCTTCCTGCGTGGGTTTTATCTAGGCACTCCCGTTTCCTCCCACACCCCAAAACATGCATGGTAGGTTGATTGAAGACTCTAAATTGCCCCAAAGTGTGAATGTGAGTGCACAAGCTTGTTTGTTTATATGTGCCCTGCGATTGTCTCGCGACCGGTTCAGGGTGTACCCTACCTCTTCCCCAGAGATAGCTGGGATAAACGCCCGCCCGCAAACCTAGTGAGGATAAGCGGTACAGAAAATGGATGAATGGATGGTCCTAAGATTGAAAACAGCTCTTTAACGAGTTTCCTCGGGAGAGGGATTGAGCAAGCAAGTTGCCTGTTTTGCCGCACGTTTTGTGAGTCTTTCGCGCATGAGTAATTTATTATATGCATGGGTCACCAGGTCAGCAACAAATTGGAAAAAATCATCTAAAAATCTAGAATAAGGGCCACGGGGATGGTACATAACTGCAACGTACAAGGATAGTAGTGCTACGGATAACATTAATATACCTCAAATGTTTTAAAGTCACTGTTAGAGCAAGATCTAAGGTTGATACCAGGTTTGGAGATAAGGGCGATGCGCCTGCCCTTCTTGAGAGTGTGGGGAATTTCCAGGTCTATGAAACGCCCTCATCCGGCTGAGATTGCGTTTCCGTCGAGCAGGAGCAAAGAATACTTCGAGACACAGGCATTTGAGCTAAATTTGGTTTATTAAAAAGACTTTGTGTCATAATAGCTGTTTTAAAAGTCAGATTCATTAAAGCCTGCCCAAAATTGTCTGTCACAAGCTTATAAAGTCTCGCATCTCTGGGCGTAAGCTTAAGTACCGCCCCTAAGCCTGATTGGTTCACTGAGTGGGTTTGAATAGTACACCTTCTCCCTATAACCTATAGCTGGTATCACTTTTGTCCACAAGGTGGCTCTCTCTGTCCATGAATCAACTGCACACCTGATGGCGCAACAAAGACTAGTTTTGCGCCACCAAATGGCGATGTCATCTTGATGTTACCATGACAGTCCCCATTTTATAACTCGTCACCGAGCTTACCCAGAGGACGTATTGTCCTGTAAACAGCAGGGGGAGAACCTGCTTACCCACCTGCTGATTTTCATCCCAGCCGCTTCACACTCAGCTGCGAACCGCTCCAGTGAGAGTTGGAAATCACGGCTTGATGAAGCCAACAGAACCACATCATCTGCAAAAAGCAGCGATGCAATTCTGAGGCCACCAAACTGGACCCCCTCTACGCCTCGGCTGCGCCTAGAAATTCTGTCCATAAAAGTTATGAACGGAATCGGTGACAAAGGGCAGCCTTGGCGGAGTCCAACCCTCACTGGAAACGAGTCCGACTTACTCCCGGCAATGCGGACCAAACTCTGACTCCGGTCATACAGGGACCGAACAGCCCGTATCAGGTGGTTCGGTACCCCATACTCCCGAAGCACCCCCACAGGACTCCACGAGGGACACGGTTGAACGCCTTCTCCAAGTCCATAAAACACTTGTAGACTGGTTGGGCAAACTCCCATGCACCCTCGAGGATCCTGCCGAGGGTGAAGAGCTGGTCCACTGTTCCACGGCCAGGACGCAAACCACACTGCTCCTCATGAATTTGAGATTCGACTTCCCGACGGACCCTCCTCTCCAGCACCCCTGAATAGACCTTACCAGGGAGGCTAAGGAGTGAGCGCCGCTTGTAGTTGGAACACACCCTCCGGTCCCCCTTCTTAAAAAGGGGGGCCACCACCCCAGTCTGCCAATCCAGAGGCACTGTCCCCGATGTCCACGCGATGTTGCAGAGGCGTGTCAACCAGGACAGCCCCACAACATCCAGAGGCTTTAGGAACTCTGGGCAAATCTCATCCACCCCCGGGGCCTTGCCACCGAGGAACTTTTTAACCACCTCGGTGGCCTCAACCCCAGAGATAGGAGGGCCCGCCTCAGAGAACCCAGACTCAGCTTCCTCAAGGGAAGGCGTGTTGGTGGAATTGAGGAGGTCTTCGAAGTATTCTCCCCACCGATTCCCAACGTCCCGAGTGATGATGTAATCAGATGATGTAATCTGAAGGAGGTTACTGACTGTAAGATAGTGGTAGGGGAGAGTGTGGCTAGACACCATAGGATTGTGGTGCGTAAAATGACTCTGGTGGTGGGGAGGAAGATTAAGAAGACAAAGGCAGAGCAGAGAACCATGTGGCGGAATCTGGGAAAGGAGGAGTGTTGTGCCGCTTTTCGAGAAGTGGTGAGACTGGCTCTTGGTGGACAGGAGGAGCTCCCAGAAGACTGGACCACTACAGCCAAGGTGATCAGAAAGACAGCCAGGAAAGGGGAGAATGAGACTTGGTGGTGGAACCTCAAATTACAGGAAATCATAGAAGTAAAGAGGTGAGCTAAGAAGAGGTGGAACGCTGAGAGGACTGAAGAGAGGAGAAAGGAATGCATGGTGATGCAACGTAGGGCAAAGGTAGAGGTGGCAAAGGCCAAACAAGAGGCATATGATGACATGTATGCCAGATTGGACACTAAGAAAAGAGACAAAGATCAATACAGGTTGGCCAGACAGAGGGATAGAGATGGGAATGATGTGCAGCAAGTTAGAGTGATTGAGGATAGACATGGAAAATGTGTGACCTGGTGCCAGTAGTGTGCTGGATAGATGGAAAGAATACTTTGATGAGTTGATGAATGAGGAAAAGAAGAGTAGAAGAGGCAAGTGTGGTGGACCAGGAAGTAGAATGATTAATAAGGGGAGAAGTAAGAAAGGTACTAAAGAGGGTGAAAAATGGAGCAAAATGAGGGAGAAGGGGAAGTAGAAGAGGCAAGTGTGGTGGACCAGGAAGTGCCAATGATTAGTAAGTGGGAGGTTAGAAAGGCATTAAGGAGGAGGGAAAATGGAAAGTCAGTTGTTCCTTATGACATTCCTGTGGAGGTATGGAAGCATCTAGGAGAGGTGGCTGTGATGTTTTTGACCTGCTTGTTCAATAGAATTCTAGCGCGTGAGAAGATGCCTGAGGAATCAAGGAAAAGTGTAGTGGTGCCCATTTTCAAAAACAAGGATGATGTGCAGATCTGTGGGAACTATAGAATAATACAGTTGATGAGCCACACAATGAAGTTATAGGAAATAGTAGTGGAAGCTAGACTCAGGACAGAAGTGAGTATTTGTAAGCAACAGTATGGGTTCATGCTTAGAAAGAGTACCACACATGGATTATTTGCCTTGAGGGTGTTGGTAGAGAAATACAGAGGTCAGAAAGTGTCTTTGTAGATCTAGAGAAATCCAATGACAAAATACCCAGAGAGGAACTGTGGTACTGCATGGAGTGGCAGAGACACATGTTAGAATAGTACAGGACATGACAGGTATGAGGGCAGCAGAACACTCGTGATTTTTGCTGTAGTTATGACAGAGGAGTTTAAGGTGGAGGTGGGACTGCATCAGGGATCAGCCCTGAGCCCCTTCCTGTTTGCAGTGGTGATGTGTAGGCTGACAGATGAGGTTAGACTGGAACCCCTGTGGACCATGATGTTCGCTCAGATGACATTGGGATCAGTGAAAGCAAGGAGCAGGTGGAGGAACAGTTAGAAAGCTGGAGGCATGCACTGGAAATGGTTTGAATGAAGATTAGCCCAAATAAAACAGAATATATGTGCATGAATGATAGAGGTGGAGGGGGAAGAGTGAGGCTACAGGGAGAAGCGATAGCAAGGGTAGAGGACTTTAAATACTTGAGGTCAATGGTGCAGAGCAATGGAGAGTGTGGTAAGGAAGTCAAGAAAGGGGTCCAAGCAGGTTGGAACATGCGGAAGGTGTCAGGTGTGTTGTGTGACAGAAGAGTCTCTGTTCGGATGAAGGGCAAAGTTTATAAGGCAGTGGTGAGGCCAGCCATGATGTACAGATTGGCACTGAAGAGACAACAGGAAGCAGAGCTGGAGGTGCAGAAATGAAGATGTTGAGTTTCTCTCTAGGGGTGACCAGGTTGGATAGGATTAGAAATGAGCTCACCAGAGGGACAGCCAAGGTTGAATGTTTTGGAGACAAAGTTAGAGAGAGCAGACTTTGATGGTTTGGACATGTCCAGATGAGAGAGAGTGAGTATATCGGTAGAAGGATGATGAGGATGGAGCTGCCAGGCAAGAGACCTCGAGGAAGATCAAAGAGAAGGTTTATAGATGTTGTGAGGGAAGACATAGAGAGAGTTCATTGGAATTGGGGTTATATAATGAATTTTTTCAATGCATGATTTTGCTTCTACCCATATGATCATAACATGAAGTATTATCGGTATTTTGCTAGTTTTTTTTTCAAATAATTATTCTGAAGTTAAGCACTTTATTTGAACACGTAATCCTTTTTATTAAATTTACTTGCTCTTATTTTGAAATTCACAGCCCTACCTTTTTTTAGTAAATTAGAAAACACACAGTTCTGCTCATCTGTTTGATTACCCAGACAGAATTTGTAAGATGGGTTAAATTCTTTTAAGAAAACATGCACCGGGCCAAATTTTTATTTCAATGGGTTTCAAATTAAATGGTCAAGCATTTCAGAAAAGCATTATCACTAAGCAAAACATAACTATAAAGAAATTTATTAATGGCTGTTTTTCAGTCATCAGTCATATTTAAAAAAAACAACATTTCACAAATTCTGTCAGGGTATGTAAACTTATGAGCACAACTGTACATATATGCAGTCATACGTACCTCTGTCATATTGGAATGAAAGTGTAGGCTACACTTTTTTTATATAACCACTAGGTGGCGGTGGCATTTTGGAATGAAAGTGTACAGCTTTTTCATAACCACTAGATGGCAGCATACATTTATAAAATGTGAATTTTCCATTTGCCCCTATACCCATGTATAATGCGCACTATTGACTTTTGACATTTTTTTTGGGGGGTAAATGTGCATTATACACGAGAAATTATTTAGGATAATCTGAGAAAAATATAATTTTCATGAACATTTGGAACGCTTTGTGTGTGTGTGTGTGTGAGTGTGTGTGTGTGTGTGTGTATGTGTGGGCAGTATCTCCTTCAAGCCAGGGTCCTCTACCAGAGGCTTGGGAGCTTGAGGGTTCTGCACAGGATCTTAGCTGTTCCCAGTATTGCAGTGTTCCTGCTTTTTTTTCGTCCTTTTCCGGATGTTGCCATCACTCGGGATTGCTACATCTATCACGACTGTTGTCTTCTGTTGTTTATCCACCACTATTATGTCAGGCATGTAGGCCACCACTATGTCAGTCTGGATCTGGGAGTCCCACAGGATTTTGGCCTGGTTGTTCTCAACCACCTTGTGTGGTGTCTGCTATCTTGATTCTGGGACCACCAGTCCATATTTGGTACAGATCTTCCAGGATACTATCCTGCTACCTGGTTATGCCGCTCCATGTATGCCTTGCCTGCCAGCATCTTACACCCTGCTGTGATGTGCTGCACTGTCTCTTGGGCTTCTTTGCAAAGCCTGCATCTGAGGTCCTGTCGGCTGTGGTGTCCTTGAGCAAGACACTGATACCCCGAAATGCTCCCCGGGCGCTTCAGCTGCCCCCTGCTCCAGTGTGTTCCACTAACATGTGTATGTGTTCACTGTGATGGGTTAAATGCAGAGAACAAATTTCGTGTGCATGCATGCATGTTCATGACAATAAAAGATGATTCTTCTTCTTCTTCTTCTTCTGTGGTAGACACAACCTCTATTGTGGCCTCTATTGATTTTGTGTTTAGGGGCTGTTCATGTATGGCCATGATTAGTGCCTCCATGCTGTCTTTCAGTCCAGGCTTTTACAGCCATAGGTATGTTTTTTCTATGCCAGCCACTACTTCAATTTGTCTGTGACAGTCCATCTGGCTCCTTCTCCTTACTGGGCTTCTGTTGCCAGAGGCATTCATTTATTAGTTCGTCCCTGGAGGCCATCTTCTTGATGTATTCTTGGAGACCTGTTGTTTCCTCCTGGATAGTGCCTGTGTCACCTGCCCTCTTTTTACTTTGTGGACAGCCTCAGGATGCTGGACTTCGGGCGGACCAGACGTTGCGAACAACCCAAGTAATCTATACATACAAAAAAGTAGAACAAATAAGATCAGAATTTAAGTTGTGTGTAATAATGTGAAATGACACAGTGAAAAAGTATTGAACACGGCAACTGGTATTTATTTAATACTTTGTATAAAAGCCTTTGTTTGTAATGACAGCTTCAAGACGCCTCCTGTATGGAGAAACTCATCGCATGCATTGCTCTGGTGTGATTTTGGCCCATTCCTCCACACAAGCAGTCTTCAAATCTTGAAGGTTCTGTGGGCTTCTTTTATGGACCTTGAGTTTTCGATTGGATTCAAGTCAGGTGATGGCTGGGCCATTCTAGCAGCTTATTTTTTTCGTTGAAACCAATTGAGAGTTTCCTTGGCAGTATGTTTTAGATCATTATCCTGATGAAATGTCCACCCTCGTTTCATTTTCATCATCCTTGTAAACGGCAGCAGATTTTTGTCAAAAATGTCTCGGTACATTTGCCCATTCATCCTTCCTTCAATAATGTGGTTTACCAGTACCATTTGCTGAAAATCAGCCCCACACCATCATGTTCCCACCTCCGAACTTCACTGTTGGTATGGTGTTTTTATGTTCAAACATGGTGTGGAATATGGCATCCAAACAGTTCAATTTTGGTCTCATCCAACCAGACTATATTCTCCCAGTATTTAACTGGCTTGTCCAAATGTTGTTCAGCAAACTTTGACATGCTTTTTTTTCCAGCAATGGGGTCTTGTGGACCGTATGTTTGACACCTGCTCTAGCTGAATTAAAACCGCTATTAATGTATTAACATTTATATATATATTTAGTTTTGAAATCGGCAGAAAAAAACATGACAGCAGCGGACGTCGTCGGCGACTCAACAAGGGAAACGGCATAAACGGCTGCATCGATCACAACGAGGAAATCATTCAGAATGGCTGCATTAGCGCTATTGTTAACTGCTTCGCCACATTAGTAAATGTAAATAAAAAAAGTTGGACCTATGAACCGAACGAGACACATGCAGAACAAAAGGAAACATTCTAACCGAATCGTATTATAGTAGTATTAATAGTACTAACTATTTTCAAAAAACGTTCCAGACCTAATGGCAGCATTTTCAAACCACAGACCCTGATATATAATTTGCTGTGCATTGGTTAAGAATACTAGGATTTGTAAATTATGATGGGATTAAATTTTATAACATGCAGATCTGTTACGAATACATTTCATTATTATCTTGCTATTAATGGTGTGATTATACAGAATCTTGTGAGTATAAGGAATAAAATATTTTCAAATATATATTGGATAGCAGGATGTTTGGGCCATGTTTGTAAAAAACAAATGGGGCTTAGGGTTTAACTATGGAAAATAAATAATTTCTAAAGGATTGGGATCATTGTGCTGAACGTAACACATACTCTTGACTCCAGGTCATATTCAAAATACTTCACTAAAATGCAAACGACATCTTAACAACACGTGTGATTGCCTTTCGGTCTTTGATAATTTTGAGGCTGGGTAAATAACTTCAAATTATTGTTCACCACCAATACTTACCTGTTTTTTTCAGTGTGGTATGTTGTATCACCACTACGACAGATGCCACTACCTTTTAAAAGATGTTTTGATGAAGGGTGAAGCTGGTCTCCAAGAATAAAACATTGGTAGATTGAAAGTATCATTCTAGATTAAATGCTGGAGCTTTTTGCTATAGGCTATTTTTAGCTTTCCGTGTGCCTCATTGAGCCTTGGGTTTCCATAACCCTGTCGCTAGTTCATTGGTGGCCCATTTTTATAGCCTTCACACTTGTGATTTCGTTCTCTGTTCCAGCTCAAAGCAGAACATTATACATGGAGCATTTTGCTTCACACATTCATCCCTAGTTTATACACTTACATTTGCAATGTGGTTGGAGAGCAGTCTGTGTCATATTGCGTGACAAAACTCAAGCTGTCTGAAACAATAATGCTGCCTGCTGAGTTAGATATAGTCATTCCATTTATGTTTAGAGAGTAGCAATTCTACCAGCTGTTATGTCACAAGCAGCTTCTAAATGAATATAAAAAAAGCACCAGATGTGTACTATACTCAACATAAATGTTATATTATGTGATTTCCCTATGCTTTCCACTTTCATTTTAACCATGGTCCTTGTATTGCTGAACCACCGAGCGTTCTGTTGTATTCAGCCCGAGACCCATCGTTTCAGGCTTTCTTGGTCCACTTGTATTGTTTATGCGCACCAGGTAATGTTTACATTTGATCAAACAAATAGTAGCGAGGCATCACATAACAGTTGATTTTAACTTTACCAAAGCTGTCAAGAGCTAACACACCCCTAGTCGAAGTTTGGTAGGCACTAACTACTGCAGACAATAAAAAGTGTTGGAGGTTCTCTGACCCAGTTAAGTCATCGCAATTTGGTCAATCTCAAAGTCAACAAAATTTAATTTCTCACATTGATTCACTTGCAACCCACTTTGATTCACTTGCAACCCACTTCCACATACTGATGTCCCAATGAATTAATCAATTCACACTAACAGATGTTGTGCTTGTTAGTGATATTTCACTAACAAGTCCATAGAATAAACCTTTACAACCTCCTGCCACTGACCAATAAGAAGAAAGAGCAATGTCACATTGTTTTCTCATGTCACATTTTTGTTTGTTAAACTCTGAAAATCACACCGGAGGTAAAATGCACAAAGTGTGCAAAACCATCAACTGGTTTGGACTAAAGAACCCAAACTGTGAAAACACCACTACGGCTAGAGTTGGGGTACACACCGCACAGATCACTGGTCAAAACAGATCACAGATAAATACAATACAGACAAGAAGAAGACAAAGAAAATTTGATCGATTCCATAGTAGGAAAATTCACTGGATACGGCAGCAAACAATAATATACAATATTTTGAAAAGAACAAATATAAAAATAAACCAGGTGAGAGAGTCAATTTGGTCCCACAGTTATTGACAAAAAGCATTACGTTTTTAAAAAAGTTGATAAAAACAACATTGTAGAACAAAAGGGCCTTCTCCACCGCAGGAACCTTCAAAGGAACTTCCATATCTACCCTGTTAGTTTGAGTTCCCCCTGTGTTTCTACTGAAAAAAATACCATAGTATAGAAGGTTCCTCGAGGATTATTTAGTTCCCCCTGTTCCCCAAGGTCTTCTTAAAAGTACCAGGAACTCTTGAGGGGGCGAGCTGTGCTGGTGAACGCTGATTGGTTGACAGGTGTCTGTAGCGTCACATCATTTGTCTACTTCTTACATTCACAAAGCTGCTATTACTGGATGTATGCAGCGTTACGCAAGGCTCGAAATAAGCGGATTAAAACACATTGAAAAGAAAAATTTTAAATCACAGATTTTTACATCTTTCCGCTGAGTGATTGCGTGGCGCAGTAGGAGCAGGCCGGAGCTTTGCCGAGTTGCTGGACAGCCCGCAGACTGTCACGGAGTGGTCGCTTTCGTCACTGGGCCAAAGCCGTGCGAGGAGGCAGCCCGTCTCGGTTCCGCCAAGGAGCAGGCCGGCCGGCCAGAGAAGCGCAAGCCTACGCGAGCGAGCGCGTCTTCCTCGGCCAAGCCGGAGGAGCCGAACACCGGAGTGAGGCTGGTTGGCAGGTCGTCAGTGCCAATCGGTCACGGATGAAAAAATAAATAAATAAACCTTGCCAGGCAGGAGCTCCTCCAGTCTGCAGAAAATGTCGCATTTGCCATAGTGAAAGACGGATTTTCAATGGGAGACAGGCTTTTTGTCTGTGTTTGTCCGTGCAGAAACATTTGCAATGTACAATCTGTTCTTTTTTGGACGGTCATGCAAACACATTTACAGATTCCAAATACTTCAATATGCTGTATTTAAAAACTCAAAAAGAGCTGTCCATGAACTCATGTATTTTTTTTATTTATTAGTGTTATTTATTCACACACATACACGCACACACACCGCAACCTGCGGTGACAGTGACTCCCCACGGCTTGATAAACTACATTCTTCGAAGCCGCCCTGTTGTGAGACAGTCACAAAGAGGACGCTTGGCGTATTAGAAGTGGACCCTAAAGTAATTACCAGGTCCCCTCGAAATCTTGGTTTACAGTCATCAAAGAGTCCTTTTCTTCGATTGAACTGACAGCAGCCAAAAGTGGAGAGAACGACAAACGTGCACGCAATCCGCCATCCACTTGCGTTGGAGAGTACTGTTCACAGGTTAACTTCCATTCAGCTGTTTGTTAATCAAAGATAAATGTCTGTTTTGATATTTTACGAACTCTGCCGAATTATTCCAAATGTATGCCTTGATGTCTGTGTCAGTGTGTCAACTTTACAAGTGCAGCTGTGAGATTTTGAGAACTGTTTGTCTTGATTTGACTCCAAGCAGGCGGCATGGTGGCCGACTGGTTAGAGCATCAGCCTCACAGTTCTGAGGTGCGGGGTTCAATCCCCGGCCCCGCCTGTGTGGAGTTTGCATGTTCTCCCCGTGCCTTCGTGGGTGTTCTCCGGGCACTCCGGTTTCCTACCACATCCCAAAAAACATGCGTGGTAGGTTAATTAACAACTCTACATTGTCCGTAGGTGTGAATGTGAGTGCGAATGGTTGTTTGTTTGTATGTGCCCTGCGATTGGCTGGCAACCAGTTCAGGGTGTACCCCGCCTCCTGCCCGATGATAGCTGGGATAGGCTCCAACACGCCCGCGACCCTAGTGAGGAGAAGCAGCTCAGAAAATGGTTGGATGGATATATCCATCCTCACAAGGGTCGCGGGAGTGCTGGAGCCTATCCCAGCTATCATTGGGCAGGAGGCGGGCTACACCCTGAACTGGTTGCCAGCCAATCTGCCAGTTTATCGCAATTAACCTACCGTGTATGTTTTTGGGATGTGGGAGGAAACCGGAGTGCCCACTGAGAAAACCCACTCAGGCACGGGGAGAACAAGGAAACTCCACACAGGCGGGGCCAGGGATTGAACCCCGGTCCCCAGAACTGTGAGGCAGATGTGGTAAGCAGTCGTCCACCATTCCAACTATATATATATATATATATATATATATATATATATATATATATATATATATATATATATATATATATATATATATAAAACCCAATTCCAATAAAGTTGGCACGTTGTGTTAAACATGAATAAAAACAGAATACAATGATTTGCAAATCATGTTCAACCTATATTTAATTAAATACACTACAAAGACAAGATATTTAATGTTCAAACTGATAAACTATTGTTTTTAGCAAATAATCATTAACTTAGAATTTTATAGCTGCAACACGTTCCAAAAAAGCTGGGACAGGGTCATGTTTACCAGTGTTACATCACCTTTTCTTTTCAATAAACATTTGGGAACCGAGGACACTAATTGTTGAGGCTGTGTAGGTTGAATTCTTCCCCATTCTTGCTTGATGTACCGCTTCAGCTGTTCAACAGTCCGGGGTCTCCGTTGTCGTATTTTACGCTTCATAATGCGCCACACATTTTCAATGGGAGACAGATCTGGAATGCAGGCAGGCCAGTCTAGTACCCGTACTCTTTTACTACGAAGCATGTGCAGAATGTGGTTTGGCATTGTCTTGCTGAAATAAGCAGGGGCGTCCATGAAAAAGACGTTGCTTGGATGGCAGCATATGTTTCTCCTTTCAGCATTAATGGCGCCTTCACAGTTTAAGTTACCCATGCCATTGCCACTAACACAGCCCCATACCATCACAGATGTTGGCTTTTGAACCTTGTGTCCATAACAGTCTTGATGGTTCTTTTCCTCTTTGGCCCGGAGGACACGACGTCCACAATTTCCAAAAACAATTTGAAATGTGGATTCGTCGGACCACAGAACACTTTTCCACTTTGCATCAGTCCATCTTAGATGAGCTCCGGCGCAGAGAACCCGGCGGCGTTTCTGGGTGTTGTTGATAAATGGCTTTTGCTTTGCATAGTAGAGTTTTAAGTTGCACTTACGGATGTAGCGCCGAACTGTATTTACTGAAGTGGTTTTCGGCCTTGCCTCTTACATGCAGTGATTTCTCCAGATTTTCTGAACCTTTTGATGATATTATGGACCGTAGATGATGAAATCTGCAAATTCCTTGCAATTGTACATTGAGGAACATTGTCCTTAAACTTTTCGACTATTTTCTCACACTTGTTCACAAAGAGGTGAACCTCGCCCCATCTTTTCTTGTGAATGACTGAGCAAGGCACGGTGGCCGACTGGTTAGAGCGTCAGCCTCACAGTTCTGAGGACCAGGGTTCAATCCCCGGCCCCGCCTGTGTGTAGTTTGCATGTTCTCCCCGTGCCTGCGTGGGTTTTCTCCAGGCACTCCCACATCCCAAAAACATGCATTAATTGGAGACTCTAAATTGCCCGTAGGCATGACTGTGAGTGCGAATGTTTGTTTGTTTCTATGTACCCTGCGATTGGCTGTCAACCAGTTCAGGGTGTACCCCGCCTCCTGCCCGATGACAGCTGGGATAGGCTCCAGCACGCCCACGACCCTAGTGAGGAGAAGCGGCTCAGAAAATGGATGGATGGATGGATGACTGAGCAATTCAGGGAAGCACCTTTTATACCCAATAGTGGCACCGTGGGATGTTCCAAAACTGCTGATGAGCATTTTTTTGCATCTTTTTTGCCACCTGTCCCAGCTTTTTTGGAACGTGTTGCAGCAATAAAATTCTAAGTTAATCATTATTTGGCGGCACGGTGGATGACTGCTTAGAGCGTCAGCCTCACAGTTCTGAGGACCCGGGTTCAATCCGGCCCCGCCTGTGTGGAGTTTGCATGTTCTCCCCGTGCCTGCGTGGGTTTTCTCCGGGCACTCCGGTTTCCTCCCACATCCCAAAAACATGCAGGCATTGGAGACTCTAAATTGCCCGTAGGTGTGAGTGCGAATGGTTGTTTGTTCGTATGTGCCCTGCGATTGGCTGGCAACCGGTTCAGGGTGTACCCCGCCTCCTGCCCGATGATAGCTGGTATATATATATATATATATATATATATATATATATATATATATATATACATATATATATATATATACATAATATATATATATATACATATATATACATAATATACATATATATACATTATATATATATATATATATATATATATATATATATATATATATAGGCTCCAGCACGCCACCGACCCTAGTGAGGATAAAACGGTACAGAAAATGGATGGATGGCTATATATGCACACACACAGGCACACATTCACACATTTATTTTTTTAAATCATAAAATCAACGTACACGGAACATTACTGAGTCAATTTGGTCCCACAGAAAGCTGTTCTAAAACAAGTTTTTTGAAGCTCACAACCATCCTTTTGTTTGTTTCCAACATTTACAGCATCCACCATACCACTATATTTTCCTGTCCCGTTCTTTTTCATGCAGCTTGACAGAATGACAGCTCTTATAGAGACACAAAATGCCACCAGCTGTCAAGAAGAGAATGAAACAAAACTGCCTGTGTGTTTACTGGTACATAAGGGAGAAGTCAACACCATTTAGAAAGCAGTTTGGACAAATAGAGGGGGCTATTGAAAAACATCCATCCATCCATTTTCTGAGCCACTTCTCCTCACTAGGGTCGCGGGCGTGCTGGAGCCTATCCCAGCTGTCATCGGGCAGGAAGCGGGGTAAACCCTGAACTGGTTGCCAGCCAATCGCAGGGCACATACAAACAACCAACCATTCGCACTCACATTCACACCTACAGGCAATTTGAGTCTCCAATGAATACATGTTTTTGGGATATGGGAGGAAACCGGAGTGCCCGGAGAAAACCCACGCAGGCACGGGGAGAACATGCAAACTCCACACAGGCGGGACCGGGGATTGAACCCGGGTCCTCAGAACTGTGAGGCTGACGCTCTAACCAGTCGGTATTGAAAAACTATTTAGCCCAATGGGAGTTTGAATGGTATCTGTTCGTATACACGTTGTAGAGGAATGTACGTCGATCACACTAGCATCACAGGACAGGTCTGCGTATGCTACATGTAAATAAACCTCTTTAGTGAACTGTACATTTACTTTGACCAGCAAAGACACATAACCCAAAGTCCCAACCCAAATACACAGAAAGTAAGTTATTAAAAATAGACTTTTGGAAAGCACTTGGTGCACATCCAATGGTACTCACATGGCATGCAAATTACAGTGTCTAGTGTCTAGGGTCCCTCTTTTCCTCTTCTTCATGAGTTCAGCAAGGAATAACAACAGGCAGCAAATTATGCATAAATGTGACATAAAAGAGCGAGCCGAATTTTCACTGTGGACAGTTACTGCATAGGTTGCACTAGCGTAGCACATCTATAGCGCTACAGATTTGGAACCACCAAAGCGAGGGCAAATTTGGATTCTTAATTAATCACTCAATTACATCCCGCTCTTCAACATCCGCAGGTTCACAAATTGACATAACCTACAATACAAATACATGTATCCATGGTTTTAAACATGTCAGTCATTCTGACATGTTCAGAAGATAGAATTCAGACACAGTTAAGCCACTATATGGACAACCTGAAAACCATTACCAGCTATGATGAATGGATACCCACGGGGTTAATAGATGGACAGTTACATAGATGGGAGGTGATGAGGAGGACAAGGTAACATGGGAATAGTTATAAGCCCACTCCTCATACTCATTTCCTCTACAGCATTTTCTGAAGACTACAAATGACTTGAACCTAAAGTTGGATGAGCCCCAAGCCTTTTTTTATGACTACCCGTGGAGCATGGTAAAAACAGTGTGCACAGTTTTATTTTAAAAAATAACAAAATGTCCTGCAGTTTGTTAAGAACAGGTGAGCAAATTGACAACCTCCTCCAGGGAGCCTCTAAATTTGACATTTAGAATCCAGCCCAAGTTTGTTTAAGGACCATGTCTTCAGACTGCATGACACCAGGATTCATATAATGCACCTATTATAAAAGTAAGATGACCAGAGTGGTTTTGCAAAACAAGAAAAGCTTTGGGAAGAAAAATGGTTGCCATTCTCCACTGTTTGAGTTCACAGAGAGTACATCATTTTTGTTAGTTTTTTTCTGATTGTTTTTACATTTTTGCTACATTTTGTGGTATAGTATCTATCATAAAATCCAATTTTTCAGAAAGCACCGAAGAGCAAATGACTCAAGGCTCAGTCTTCTGTGAAAAAAAAACATTATAAAATCTTGGACAGGACTGATATTCCAGCTGTCTCTCTAACTCCTCTTGGCTTTACAAACTCAAAAGCAAACTGTGATATTGAGATACAGCAGCTTGCAAGGAAGTGATTCATATTGACCAAGTTCCGCGATCTACAACACACGCAACATTGTCTCAGCAGGATTTTAAGTGATTTCACTGAATTCAAAGATTTTATAATTCTAATCTGTTAATTATTAATTGATTAACCTTGATCTGCTGACTGGTTATTGTATTACAAGGTAAGTTAAGAATTGAACTGTACACACATCAAATGGCCATTAGTTTTCCACTAGCTGTGGAATGACAACCAGATGTAGGCATTTCTATGCCACCAGAACTGATCAGCAAAAGCTCTATATTTCTTTTTCAGCTCATGTGCGCAAAAAGGGTAAAAAATTGTGCCATGGAAACATTACAAAATGGCTCAAGCATATTTTTGAATGATTTCCTTGTAACCTAAGCGCTGAAACATTTACACTGGCTGTGAGAGGGGAGAAAAAAGCAGCTATCAGGTACTGTATATTTAATTTGACATGGAACTCTGGAGAGCTGACTAAACTGTGTGTTTGGTACACAGTATTGATCACAACCTTTTGTAAAGGTAAATAAATAATAGTAATGCCTGCGATGTGACAACCATAATGTGTGTGGCAATAATAATAATAAAAAAAGCTGTGGTCTGGAGCTTCTGACAGAAGTTAAATTCTCCATGGAATGTGCCTCATTTATTTATTTAAATGTGGTTCCATTCCCTGCGCTGCTGCAAACTAATTTCTGAAAGAATAATTTTATCCCAACTCAACGGGTTACTAAGTTTACTGCCAAATAGCAAAGTATCCTTTAAAGGAGACATGCATTTTTTCCACCCTTGATTTTTGTTCTTGCTGAAATTAGCCTGCTTTGAGGGGGTGGCCCTGTCTTATACAATTGAGCTACTGATCACCCCACCCGAAAAACTGCTGGGCAAATGGTGAGTAGCTACAGATTTCATTACCAGGGGCGGAGCTACGGTTGACTCCATGTTAAACCCTGAGTCTAAAAAGCAAGCGCAAATTCGGATGGACGTATGAGCTCGCACAAAGACAGCATGGAATGAGTTTTCACTTATGGAGTGAGCACTTAATCACTAAGCTGCTGAAATACACGTCACAAGTAGGAGTGTGCAGATTTGTGTATGTGGCACATCAAGCGGACACCTCTAAACAAACACCCTCACCGCGCAAGTATGTGCTACTAAGCAGAAACTGAGCCTTTTAGATCATGCTTTTGTCTGCAGCCAACAAAACTCCATGCAGCTCTGCTTACCTTTCTTTGGCAAACCTAATTGCCGAAAAGGCATTGGCGGAAATTCCGGCGTGGGGCCGGTTATTGCTCTATGTAAATTAGCTATTAAATACAGTTATGTCGGAAAAGCTATTTGAAAAGTCTCTACTGTCCTCCCGTCGATCATTTTCCTGCTCAAAGTAGAAGATCTGTCTGGGATGTCCGGTGTTGCCCCACACAGTTGACTACGACCAGTCCACATTGTACCCTGCCTCTGCTCCAACCTATGACTCTAATGAGGACAAGCAGCACAGAAAATAGATGGACTATGATGGTTGTTTTAATTGTATATGTTATTCAACATGCGTACTTAACCGCCTCTGTCTTTATAATTACATATAAGAATTCTATAGTTCACATAGTTGCTTCTGTAATTAGTTCGGTACAAATTCCCACGACTGAGAATAAGAAACTCAAAAACATGACCCAAGTAAACAAGCTCTTAATGAGTGGCTCTCCTTCAAGCAAATGACTACAAAAATATTGTGCAACAACAGTAATACAAACTATCCATCTAGAACTGGCAAAACATGCAAACTCTGTATTCAGTAATTTATTCATCACTTTGTCTGGTTTATTCCAATTTAGTCTCACCCAGAATGCAATTATGGGAAGGAAATTCAACATCAGAGTTGTTGTCAGTTCATCACATGGTCAGCACTAACAGACTCGCATCAGGAGTTGTGGGTCATTTGCGTTTTGCGTTCCAGTCCATTTATATTGCTTAGGTTTGCAATAAGGTAAACAACCACAGCATTTCTGAAAGATGGTCAGACATAACATTGGCTTAAACACAGCACAATAGTTTTGAATTCCCTGTGCTTTATGTAGGACCTGTGGGCCATTATGCAAACTTAATGGCATTTTCTTTACTAAATAAACAGTTTAATAAACTAAGTAGTTTATATGAATAGCAAACGATATGAGCCATTTTTTATTCACACGGTACTCTCAATGTGACACATGCACACACTGGTCACATCTTATTTTGTGACAGTCAAATGTTATGAATGATACTTCAGCTTAGAAATTTTCTTTGAAATGTCATCCTACCTTGGTTCCAGCAAGGTTCGTGATATTCAGAGCCAGCTCGTCCATAAGGCAATATATGCAGGCAAAGTGTTTGTTTTTTTTGCAATGTTTCTTTGTTTTACTCTGCTGTCTGTAGACAGGTTGGCACTGCAAAGGGGAGCCTCTTCTCAATTGCCTAACCTGGATAAATACAGTAATGGTTAAAAAACAGTTTGTATCTGGTAAGTGAATGTTTTCCTGCTTTTAATGTTCACTAAAAATTAAATTAACTTTTAACCCCTTTATATAATCAGATTTTTAATCTCAGTTCATTGGGTCATGGTTCAAATAAAGCATAAAGCATGTTAATGATGTTAAATGTTCTATTAGTGTTCTATTAGTGTTGATGTACACATTATTATTAAGTAGTAGTAATACTCCATATATTAACTTTCCTACATACCATATTAAACTGCAGTTTACTGCTTCTTGCAATCAGCATTTCACTGTACTGAAAGTTGCAGCTAATATATTTGAATCAGAAAAAAATCCCTTGCATATTACATGCATAGTAGACATGTATCTATTAGGCTTTAAGTTTTCATATTTTACACTATAATCATTATGACATATTTTTTTTAAATTGGATGATATCTTATAAATTAAAGACAATTGTTTAGCACATATGCCTCACAGTTCTGGGGACGAGGGTTCAAATCCCGGCACAGCCTGTTTCGAGTTTGCATGTTCTCCCCGTGCCTGGGTGGGATTTCTCCGGGCACTCCGGTTTCCTTCCACATCCCAAAAACATGCATGGTAGGTTAATTGACAACTCTGAATTGCCCATAGGCGTGAATGTGAGTGCAAATGGTGGTTTGTTTGTATGTGACCTGCGATTGGCTGGCAACCAGTTCAGGGTGTACCCCCCTCTCGCCCGAAGATAGCTGGGATAAGCTCCAGTACGCCCGCGACCCTAGTGAGGAGAAGCGGTAAGGAAAATGGATGAATGGATGGATGTAAAAACATGCTATTCCTTTTGTAAGTGTATGTACAGTGGGTACGGAAAGTATTCAGACCCCCTTTAATGTTTCCCTCTATGTTATATTGCAGCCATTTGCTAAAATCATTGAAGTTCATTTTTTTACTGATTAATATACACACAGCACCCCATATTGAAAGAAAAAAATTGAATTGTTGAATTTTTTGCAGATTTATTAAAAAATAAAAACTGAAATATCACACAGCCATAATTCAGACCCTTTGCTCAGTATTTCGTAGAAGCACCCTTTTGAGCTAATACAGCCATGAGCCTTTTTGGGAATGATGCAACAGGTTTTTCACAACTGGATTTGAGGATCCTCTGCCATTCCTCCTTGCAGAACCTCTTCAGTTCTGTCAGGTTGGATGGTGAACGTTGGTGGACAGCCATTTTCAGGGCCCTCCAGAGATGCTCAATTGGGTTTAAGTCAGGGCTCTATCTGGGCCATTCAAGAACAGTCACAGAGTTGTTCTGAAGCCACTCCTTTGTTATTTTAGCTGTGTGCTTAGGGTCATTCTCTTGTTGGAAGGTGAACAATCGGCCCAATCTGAGGTCCTGAGCACTCTGGAGAAGTTTTCGTCCAGGATATCTCTGAACTTGGCCGCATTCGTCTTTCCTTCGATTGCAACCAGTCGTCCTGTCCCTGCAGCTGAAAAACACCCCCACAGCATTAGGCTGCCACCACCATGCTTCACTGTTGGGACTGTATTGGACAGGTGATGAGCAGTGGCTGGTTTTCTCCACACATACCACTTAGAATTAAGGCCAAAAGGTTCTATCTCAGCGGCACGGTGGGCGACTGGTTAGAGCCTCTGCCTCACAGTTCTGAGGACTCGGGTTCAATCCCCGGCCCCGCCTGTGTGGGGTTTCCATGTTCTCCCCGTGCCTGCGTGGGTTTTCTCCGGCCACTCCGGTTTCCTCCCACATTCCAAAAACATGCATGCTAGGTTAAGTGACAACTCTAAATTGCCCGTAGGTGTGCATGTGAGTGTGAATGGTTGTTTGTTTGTATGTGCCCTGCGATTGGCTGGCAACCGGTTCAGGGTGTACCCCGCCGCCCTGATAGCTGGGATAGGCTCCAGCATGCCCAGCTCAGTTTGGCTTCAGGAAGGGTTCTGGTCGTCCCAAACGTCTTCCATTTCAAGATTATGGAAGTCACTGTGCTCTTAGGAACCTTAAGTGCAGCAGAAATTTTTTTGTAACCTTGACCAGATCTGTGCCTTGCCACAATTCTTTCTCTGAGCTCTTCAGGCAGTTCCTTTGACCTCGTGATTCTCATTTGCTCTGACATGCACTGTGAGCTGTAAGGTCTTATATAGACAGGTGTGTGGCTTTCCTAATCAAGTCCAATCAATATAATCAAACACAGCTGGCCTCCAATGAAGGTCTAGAACCATCTCAAGGATGATCAGAAGAAATGGACAGCACCCGAACTAAATATGAGTGTCACAGCAAAAGGTCTGAATACTGATGGCTGTGTGATATTTCATTTTTATTTTTTCATAAATCTGCAAAAATTTCAACAATTCCATAGTTTTTTTTCTGTCAATATGGGGTGTTGTGTGTACATTAATTGGGGAAAATATTAGCTTAAATAATTTTAGCAAATGGCTGCAATATAACAGAGTGAAAAATTTAAGGGGGTCTTTCTATACCCACTGCAAATTGATGGAGGAGTGCGCCATATAAAATCTCACCGAGGGAACCACATTGGGTAGGGCCAGCTCTGGTCATATTGTATTCGCTAGGGCTCACCTGTGTTCTAAGTGTGTATGGTACATCTTAAAAACACAGGGACAAATACGACACTTATTTTCCTGAGAAATCATATATTACTTAAACATTTCCATCTTCAGCTGACATGGATATCAATATATCGGAACAGATTTAATTTAATTCAATTTGTTATTTGTTATTTACCTACAAAAAACATACTACATTGTTGAGTTATGTTAATCTGGACATTACTGTATGTGTTCAAATACCTAGTAAAATGCAGAGATTTTTTAAAGCAAGGCTGATTTTGCCATTATGATTTACTGGGTGGGATCAGCTATTTTGTCGACATTTATCCACATTGATTTGTTCATTTCTCAAGGGCTCTGTTCCTTTACAAGCTTATGGCATGTTATACTGTACAGTATATTGGCTTTGTTCTACTGGTCCCCCAGTCCCATAAAGGTAAGCAAAACAAGCCCTTTAACTGTTTCACTCTTGAATGTTCAAAATGTTACTATTGCAGATCTGTGTCCATGTTAAATCACAAACATTAGCATAACATGTCATCCTTGATTATTTACGTCTATCTACAGATGCCTCTCTTCTCTTTGTCCCTTATGTAAGTTCCCCACCCCACCCTGTTTTTGTTATATTCATGTGACAGCAGCCTGAATGTTATTCATTTGCTGTATTCTCAAAATGTTGTTTGTGTGTGTGTTTTTATTACAGTGGCTATGGGATTAAAGTGTATGTAGAATAATCGAATGGAAATAATTGATTGCAAGGTCAAATCCTAAAATATTAACCTGCTTCCAAAGAGGTTAATCTGTCTATCAATGAAAGTTACAATGCAATTGGGAATATTTTTGAAATAGGGTTTGACAAACAAAAAGACCTTCAATAACAGTTCTCCGGAAAAATGTAAAACAGACCAGTGGTCACCAGGGAGCAAAAACCAGAGCCTTGTGCTCAGCTCCAGCCTCCCTGGTGATCAAGGGACCTGGCCCACAATTGACCTTAGCTCTAACCCAGTTATTTCCAACCTTTATGGAGCCAAGGCACATATTTTACAATTGGAAAATCTCAAGGCACACCAACAAACAAAAATGTCATAAAAAGTGGATACATTAATTACTGTATGTACTTCCTGCCTTCAAATAGAAGAGGATGTATTTGTTCTGTCTGTCACTATGCCTCACTGGCATAAATAGATGAACAAAGATACATTATTTCTTGTAAATAACTACTTTGTTGAGCAATTACGTGAAATTTTATAATTTCCACGGCACACCTGAAGAGTGCTCACGGCACACTGTGACCTGGCACACTGGTTGAGAATCACTGATCTAACCACAAAGCCAGTTAGCACAGGCTTTCTCTGGGGCCAACCTACAGCATCACCACATTCGATCGAGATGCCCAGCCAGGCTGAGACATGGCTCTCATTTATTACTACTGACTTCAAATCCCAAGTGCCTTCTTATATATGAGATGGCATGAATACAGTGATCGTGTTCAAAATCCATCACCGCCACCATTTTAAAAGATGGCGGTAATGTTCTGCCGGTAAACCAAATCCACCATATGACACAAAGTCATCTTGTTCTACTGATTTTAAACTGAGTTCATAAGATTTTTAAGAAATTCTGCATCTGGATGAACCTTAAATTGCTTTTGACTGTTAAGATCCTCTTTTACTTCTCTCCATGTTAGAAATACATCCCATTTGTCCAGTCAATGTTAAAACCGATACAGACAAAAAGAAAAATGGACGCATTTTCCACATAAATTTAAGTACATGTGTGATATACCAATACGTAGTTGTCAAGTAGTCTTCTTTGCTATGATTACATGAGAAAATGGCAATACAGTGAACGCATGCATGCACCTCTCCCCAAAGTCAGCAGGGCTTCAGTAGGCTCCAGCTCACACGTGAACCTGGTAAGGATAAAAGGTATAGAAAATGATCTAGAGGTTTTTTTTTGTATTCCTGTATTTCCTGTTCATGCTGACCTTGCCTCTTCATTATGCTATTGTCTCAACCTTGACCTGTTGGGAGATCTTTTTTCTTTATTTGCAACATTCTCTCTCCTCTTAACTAGTGATGCCGATAACGCGTTACTCAAAAAATGTGGTCCGGTGACATCATAAGTAATCTAACGCGTTACTTTTTATATTAGAGTAACCTGCGTTAACCTTGCTTTATCTGCCAATAGTTACATTTTTCTTCACAAGAACCAGATCTTAGTATGCTTTTGATATTAAAATATGCTATTTATGCTCAAGCAACAGATATTTATCATTAACAAACTGCGGTACTTGGGAACATGAGGCAAGTCAATAACCAAGACACTTGATTCAGTCATGGTGCATGTCATAAGTGTAGACCAATTTTCAGCCTTTGTTTTAGTAATGCCTAATAAAACAGACAAAACACACTATATTCTTAACTATCCATAACTAAAATGCACACAACGACTAACTACAATATCGAAAAAAGGTGAAATATTTATAAACGGAGACGTCTGGGGCAATGACGTCACGTGATGTGTTTCATGTTTTCCGCACATAGTCAACTCACGTGTACCCAAGCAGCCAGTGGTGCAAACACAATGGACGGTGACGAGGGATTGGCATACTTTAACTGGAAATACAGTCACTACTTCGAGTTTCTCTAAAGAGGACTACAAATGTTCGTTGTTCACTATGCGCGCGCAGACACACACACGCACACACACACACAGGTTTGGCATTGTCTTGCTGAAATAAGCAGGGGCGTCCATGAAAAAGACGTTGCTTGGATGGTAGCATATGTTTCTCCAAAACCTGTATGTACCTTTCAGCATTAATGGTGCCTTCACAGATGTGTAAGTTACCCATGCCATTGCCACTAACACACCCCCATACCATCACAGATGCTGGCTTTTGAACATTGCGTCCATCACAGTCCGGATGGCTCTTTTCCTCTTTGGCCCGGAGGACACGACGTCCACAATTTCCAAAAACAATTTGAAATGTGGACTCGTCGGACCACAGAACAATTTTCCACTTTGCATCCGGCCATCTTAGATGAGCTCGGGCCCAGAGAAGCTGGCGGCGTTTCTGGGCGTTGTTGATAAATGGCTTTTGCTTTGCATAGTAGAGTTTCAAGTTGCATTTGTAGCGCTGAACCGTATTTACTGACATTGGTTTTCTGAAGTGTTCCTGATCCCATGTGGTGATATCCTTTACACATTGACCTCGTTTTTTGATGCAGTGCCGCCTCAGGGATCGAAGGTCACGGGCATTCAATGTTGGTTTTTGACCTTGCCACTTACATGCAGTGATTTCTTCAGATTCTCTGAACCTTTTGATGATATTATGGACCTTAGATGATGAAATCCCTAAATTCCTTGCAATTGTACGTTGAGGAACATTGTCCTTAAACTTTTCGACTATTTTCTCATGCACTTGTTCACAAAGAGGTGAGCCTCGCCCCGTTTTTGCTTGTGAATGACTGAGCAATTCAGGGAAGCTCCGTTTATACACAATCATGGCACACACCTGTTCCCAAATAGCCTGTTCACCTGTGGGATGTTCCAAATAGGTGTTTGATGAGCATTCCTCAACTTTCTTAGTCCTTTTTGCCACCTGCACCAGCTTTTTTGGAACGTGTTGCAGCCATAAAATTCTAATTGAATGATTATTTGCTAAAAACAATAAAGTTAATCAGTTTGAACATTAAAAATCTTGTCTTTGTAGTGTATTCAATTAAATATAGGTTGAACATAATTTGCAAATCATTGTATTCTGTTTGGCGGCACGGTGGCCAACTGGTTAGAGCGTCAGCCTCACAGTTCTGAGGACCCGGGTTCAATCCTCGGCCCGCCTGTGTGGAGTTTGCATGTCCTCCCCGTGCCTGCGTGGGTTTTCTCCGGGCACTCCGGTTTCCTCCCACATCCCAAAAACATGCATGAATTGGAGACTCTAAATTGCCCGTAGGCATGACTGTGAGTGCGAATGGTTGTTTGTTCCTATGTGCCCTGCAATTGGCTGGCAACCAGTTCAGGGTGTCCCCCGCCTCCTGCCCGATGACAGCTGGGATAGGCTCCAGCACGCCCGCGACCCTAGTGAGGAGAAGCGGCTCAGAAAATGGATGGATGGATGTATTCTGTTTTTATTTATGTTTAACACAACTTCATTGGAATTGGGGTTCTATCTATCTATCTATCTATCTATCTATCTATCTATCTATCTATCTATCTATCTATCTATCTATCTATCTATCTATCTATCAGTTAAATCTTTAAAGAAGTGTACTGAGAATGGTGTGCTTGTATATATTTAGGTGGCTATTTGGCATGTCAAGTCTGCTCTAAGTTGCTCATTTAATGGGGCTTCAACTACAGTCATATTTAAGTTTTTTTTTCATGTTGATGACATGATTCTGTAACTTGTGTGGCATACAATACCAAGTAATGGGTACGGTTAAGCTCATGGTTTTTTTTGGACTGTGGATAAGTGCCACTTGACAGCTGCTGAGAGTGACTAAAAAGTTACTTTTTTCTAACTTTGTTACTTTTGGAATCAAGTAATCAGTAAAGTAACTAAGTTACTTTTTCAAGGTAACTGTGGGAACACTGCTCTTAACATCTTTGCTCCTCCCATCAGAGAACTCATCGATTAATCAAGGCGTCGAGGAGCGAGGAGTGACAGATGTTTGGAAAAATTAGACATTCTCTCCTCGATATCATAATTTCATGAAGACATCAATTAACCCTCTGGAGTCAATTGATGCACCCACATGTCCAGATCACATAATCGCTTTGTGATAACATCACGACAAGATGCAGCCTCGCTGATTCTCCACTTCAACTTATGTCGAAAGTGTGGACTTATAACAATATATTCATCCATCCATTTTCTGTACCGCTTATCCTCATAAGGGTGGCGGGCATGCTGGAGCCTATCCCAGCTATCTTTGGGCGGGAGCCAGGGTACACCCTGAACTGGTCGCCAGCCAATCTCAGTCAAGCAATATACCATTTTTTTAAATTTGTGTTAATAGGTCAAGTAAAACTGGAATTATGATCAGTAACTGATGCTGTATTCCCCCCATTATTGTCACCTTAGGTGGGATGTCCCACTGGCTGCAATGGCCGCTCATGGCGGAGCTGCAAAGGGGATTAAAATGAAAATTAAGAGAAAAAGAAATTAAAAGAACCAGCAAGGGTCACTTGATGTACTGACTGTGTCCACGCACAGTGCACTGTCGTTGGCCCGCAACTCTAGGAAGAAAGAAGAAAAAAGGAACGAGCCGACTCGTTGTTCTGACCATGCCAGGGCACAGCTCTGCATCACCGGCCGCAAGAGTCACCGACGAGCCGCTGAAGAGGACCGAGGAGGGAGAGGCATTTAAATGTGGTGCAAATTAAGCAAATCTGTTTGTTTACAGTGTGATGTATTTTTTTGGTATAATCATTTTTTTGTTTTTTGAGTAAAAATTATGAGGCAGCTAATGGATGTGGGGCAGGCTTTGCAGCTCTGAGCAGGAGGGAGATGATGGAATCGCAGCTGAGTGACGACTTTGACAACGAAGCAGCCTGAACTGCGAATGCTCCCTCCAGGTGGACAAACAGAGAAGGGACATACCGTGGAAGTGTCAATCTTGTGAGGCATTGTGGACAGGAACTGCTTTTTGGAGTGGCACTAATAATTTGTGAGTAAAAGCGCCTGGGGAATAGCCTGCATTTTATTCTAAATAGTTGCTGTAGCGGACATGCTCTGGTGACATAAGGTGCCACAGTACCCCCCCCCCCCCCCCAACTTGATAAACTGTACTCTTCCATTCCAAGCTGCCCTACTGTACTAGACGGCCACAAGTATGACTGATTTATGTCACCCGGACCTTAAACTAATTAACAGTTCCCTGAGAAACCTGGGCTTCCAGTCATCAAAGACCCCCATTGGTGCGCAGGCCCAAGATAATGACCAAAGGTTTGGAAAATCCACTGGTAATAGCATGCCAAGATAAAGTTCAAAGAAACATTTGCTCCTTTGAAATGTATGCAAGATCCACTGGGAACATTGCTGGAACGCAGATGACACCCTTTGCCGGTTGAGAGTGACTGCAAACCTGTGGAATCACACAAAATTATTATTTTTTTAACCGAAGATACTGTAAATGTCTGTTTTGATATTTTACGAGCTCTGCAGAAATATTCCAAAAGTATGCCTTGATGTCTGTGTAATTGTGTCAGCTTTACAGGTCCACCTGTGAGACTTTGAGAATTGTTCAGTGCCATACAGTACGAAATGTTGTATTGAACAATAAGCAGTTGATTTGCTAAGACTAAAGATTAAACAATCATTCTATATGCTTATCTATGAGTAAGCGTACAAAGGTGGGAGTATCTTATATTAATATATGATTTTTTTTTACACCATTTTATGGCTAAATTGTAGACCAAAATTCAAGTTGATGGGTGTGGTCTTCTCCAGTTTCCCCATCTTTTAGACACACTTCCTGGGTATCTAACCTTTGACTCCCGCCTCCTCTTGGCTTTTTGTTCACTCTGGCTTTCGGTTCTCTCTTTTGCCTGGCTAACGTCTCTCCAGCTGCGGGGCGGCTTCGCCTCCCCTCCCCCTTCCCCTGCCGGGGTTATGTGGGTCACCGCTCGCCAATCAGAGCAGCTGGAACTAAAAGTACCAGGTACGCTTCCAGGTAAGCATGGACTCTTGGAAGTTGCCAGCGGGTCCCTGAAAAGGCAGGAAGAGAATCGGTCACATTCTCCCACTGACGTGGAAGGAACAACTTCCCTTATTCTTCTCCTGTCTGTTTTGTTTATTTTTGTGCATCCTTTTTCTTCGACTAAACCTGCCTCCATTTCTCCCAAGACAACTGAGAAAGACTACCCCAGGACCAACCCATACACGGTCATGGGTACAGCACTGCAATCGTTGCCAGAATGTACAAGTACAAGATTAGTGCCTTATAATTTTGGGGAAAATACTATCTTCACAAAAATCCCAACTTTGCTCTCTCTCGCTATGACTCAACTCATTCCGCGTAGGCAGTATTATTCCAACTACACACAATGTCCTCCTCCCTTTGCGTCTCTTTCTATTACTATTTGTTTTCTTTTTGGAGTTAGATTTGTCATGAGCGGCAATGCCGTAAGGGCAGATCCCAAAAAATAGACTCCAGGTAAGAGGTCCGAACAATTTTAATTAAATGGCAGAGCATGTGATGGCGAGACATACAAAACTAAAGGAACTCACAACCAGAGAGAATCAAAAACAGATAACGCAGGGAGACACGACAAACGGTCCGTGTGGTATAATCGTATTGAGCCTAAATTTTGACAGCGGTCAGAACGGCGGCAAACACCCCCTCATTATTCTTGGGGACTTTAACAAAGCTAAACTCAACCACGAACTCCCTAAATACAAGCAGCACATCGACTGTCCTACCAGGGAAAATAATACTTTAGACCACTGCTACACTACGGTAAAAAACGAATTACAAGCGATGATCCCCCCAAGCTGAGAACAATAGCACACTAGCCAACGACTTGAATACCTTCTACTGCAGATATGAAAAGGACAGTTTCACACCACACACCCACCCGGCCGCACCCGCGACCACAATCACACCTCTGACCTCTGCGTTAACCATCCATGAACAGGATGTGAGACGCATCTTCAAACAACAAAAGATTAACAAAGCGGCAGGCCCGGACCACGTGTCCCCATCCTGCCTCAAAGTCTGCGCGGACCAGCTCGCTCCAGTCTTCACTCAGATCTTCAACAGATCTCTGGAAATGTGCGAAGTTCCATCCTGTTTCAAACGCTCCACCATCACTCCAGTCCCCAAGAAACCTGCAATCTCGGGTCTGAATGACTACAGGCCTGTCGCTTTGACATCTGTGGTCATGAAGTCCTTTGAACGTCTCGTGCTGGACCACCTCAAGAGTGTCACAGGTCCCCTGCTGGACCCCCTGCAGTTTGCCTACCAAGCAAACAGATCTGCGGATGATGCAGTCAACATGGGACTGCACTTCATCCTAGACACTGAAACACAGCGGGTGCATTCGTGAGTCCAAAAGGCATGACTAAGTACTCAAAATGACCTAATGGAGTATTGAACGCAGTCTTCCTCCTTCATCCTCACCAGGTGATAGGCATTTCGCATATCTAATTTTGTGAACACCTTTGCAGACTGCAAAGGGGCAAACGCCGAGTCCAACAGTGGGAGAGGATATTTATTCTTTATTGTGATGTCGTTAAGACCCCGGAAATCGACACAGGGTCGCTGGGTCCCGTCCTTTTTATTGATAAAGAAAAATCCGGCGCCCACTGGCGACAATGAGGGACGAATCAACCCGGCAGCGAGCGAAGTCGAAATATAATTCTTTAATGCCTCTTCCTCAGGCTTGGAAATCTGATACAGCCTCGCACATGGTAGTGGAGCCTCGGGAATCAACTCTACGGAACAGTCGTATGAACAATGCGGAGGCAAAGACTGGGCGCGATCCTTACTGAACACTAGTTGCAAATCATGGTACACAGCCGGTACTTTAGCCAAATCGATATGCTCGTCTTGAACACGGGGGGTGGTAGTCAACATGGCAGACTGCAGACAATGAGAATGACAAAATAGGCTCCAATTCACAATCTGTAGTTGATCCCAATTAATATCTGGATTATGAAGTTTTAACCACGTTAATCCCAGCACAACTGGAGCAGATTGACAGGGCATTACAAAAAATCACCGCGATTCGATGTGGTTACCCGTGCGCTTTAAACACAGTGGAGCTGTAATATGTGTTGTAACCGCCAGGAGACACCCATCCAAATCAAGAACTTTTCTCGGTTTGCTAAGTCTGTACAGTGGACAATTTAGAGTCTCTATCACACAGGAGTCCACAAAACACTCATCAGCTCCGGAGTCAATTAACGCGGAAACCTTCACACTGCCGCCAAATCCCGATACTTCGCCCGGCAATTGAAGTCTCTTGTTGTTCGATCCAGTTCTCAATTCACCGGGTACCAAGTCTTCATCAAAATACTCACACGATGAGACGTTCTTTCCGGAGGCAGAAGGCGCTGTCACCACCACCTGGCCGCTCTGCTTGGAACGTGCAGCGTCACTTTCCCGTGAAGGTCTCGCCATCCAGGTGGATACCTTGTGTCCTGGTCGGCCGCAGTACAGACACGCCCCGCTCTCATGCGTTTCCGACGTTCCGTCTCCGTCAGTCGACCCCCGCCGAGTTGCATCGGCTCCTCCACGGCCAGGGCCGGCTCCCTCGTCGACGCCGAGGTGAATGGGGGAACACAGGCGACATCTTCATGGCGGACGAAGAATGTGGAACGGACTCAAAAAAAAATGCGCCGTTCAGCCGCCTGGTCGCGCTGCCGTTCCCTCAGTCGATTGTCCAGTCTAATGGCTAGTCCGATCAACTACTCCAAATTAGTGGTCTCGTCCCGGGCCGCCAACTCATCTTTGACGGCAGGACAGAGTCCCCGACGAAAAATGCCGCTCAACGCAACATCGCCGAATCCACTCTCTGCTGCCAGGATGCGGAACGAAATGGAGTATTCGGCTATTGACAAGTTCCCCTGGGAATGGTCCAACAACCAGCTACCGGCTTCCTTGCCCTTGACGGGGTGATCAAAAACTCTCCTCAGTTCAGATTCGAATGCCGGGAAGGAGGAACGTAACGCTGGGTTGGCGCTGCTGACCGCCATCGCCCACGATGCCGCCTGACCTGTAAGTAGACTCATTATAAAGCCACCTTCGTCTTATCCTGGGCATACGTGACCGGTTGTTGGTCAAATACTAGGGTACATTGATAAATAAATTGACCGCAGCCGCCGAGCTCCCCAGCATAACGAGGTGGATTTGGGAGACAAGCTTCCCTGGCGGGTGGCACCGCGGCCACCGTGTTGGTGGCGGGTGCTTCTGCCAGAACCGGAGGTAATCCAAGTGCACACACCTGATCAACCCGAGAACTCAGCCTACTGAGATGGGTCGTTAACGCCGTAATTGCCTCCCTGAGCTCGTGTAACGATGTCTCGTGTCTTCCTACCAAATGTCCCTGACTTGCCAACGCGTGGCGAAAAGAGTCTGAGTTTGTGGGATCCATTTCTGGTCGGAATATTCTGTCACGAGCGGCAATGCCGTAAGGGCAGATCCCATAAAATAGACTCCAGGTAAGCGGTCCGAACAATTTTAATTAAATGGCAGAGCATGTGATGGCGAGACATACGAAACTAAAGGAACTCAAACCAGAGAGAATCAAAAACAGATAATGCAGGGAGACATGACAAACGGTCCGTGTGGTATAATCGTATTGAGCCTAAATTTGGACAGCGGTCAGAACGGCGGCAAATACGGGGCAAAAACGAGTGAATATTCCGACGCCCACACACTGTCACGGTGCACCCTAAAAAGGCTGATGATTACAATGCATGACAGGTGCGTCACCGATGTCAACGCCCACCTTCGCTCACCCAGACACTGCAACACAAAGAAAAACAACTTGAAACACAGGGCCATGACAAGATTCCTCTGTATTGTTTCCTTGTAGTTTTCCCTGTAGATTTCATGAAATGTTCGATAAAAATCGTTTTTGAGTTACAACGATAAACCGCTGTCATCTAGAACGCTTATTTTGCCTGTGTAGCAGCCTTCTAGATTATGAGACTGATTGAGGTTTTTCGTTCCTTTTCCTAAAATTTACACAAGAAAAGAGACGTGGTGCCCCTTTTCGAGACAAAGATAGGTTGATTATAACGTTAAACATAAACCGAACTAAACCGGAAGTAACACAGGCATTCACCTCTTTGTCCAAAATTAATTACGTTTTTATCCAAAACCATTATATGCTACATTACTATATATAAAATTGTGTTGTTTACTAAATTTTTACATCAGCTTTTAAAATTTGCTAATTATATTTGAATTCTATGTTATAAAACGCTTGGGGGCATCACAAAGAGAACACCTCTCTAAAGTGCCAGACGCCATCGAATGTGAGCATTTTACCACTCAGCTCGGCTATGACAAAGAAGTGCAGTGGCCGGTTACCGGTTTCAAGGTACAGTATAATGTGGTTTAAAAAAGTTTCAAAACAACTAAAACTTTCCGACATTCCTCTTATCGAAAAGTAATTTTTTGAGAGTGATACCCGTCACTCAACGTTATAGCCTATTAATAAAACGCTGTATTGAAATGAATGTTTGCTACCAGCTACAAGAGTTAGCATGTCTACAATTGGTGAAATGAATTCTATAGACCTGCCACAGAGACAGCTAACATGGCTAATATCACATTGTTTCGCTCTGACGTTAATTCACAAAGCGGAGAAGAACAGATAAGTAGCTACTCATTTTCTGAGAAGTAAGTACTTTTACTGTTGTACTGTTTTGATTTTATTTAGAAAAATGAAATTGTTTGTTTTGTATTGACATTTATTTAAGTATTATATAGTCTATGTTATATAAAAATACAATAGATTTCATTTAATGGAAAAAAGTTATTTACTCAAACATTTCAAAATAACACATTTTGGAGTTGTAATTGTAAAACTGTGAAACCGCAATATTTTTGCACGAGGTTATTATACCGTCAGAATCTGTTACCGGCCCATGCCTAGTCAAGGCGCCGATGAGGATGACAAGCATACAGATGAGCTTCCCTGAGACGCTTTCTGACAGTTTGTGCAGAAATTGTTTATCCAACCCGATTGTTGCAGCAGCTCGCGGGTGGCTAGTATCGGACGATCTTGGAGGTGAAGATGCTGGACATGGATGCTCCGAGCAGGTGTGTTTAAATGTGGTCTGCAGTTGTTAGTCCAGTTAAATGCAATTCCAAAATCTCTGAAACGCCTTTGGATATGTTTTATGATAGAGAAATAAACATTTAATTGAAGTGCCCCTTCCTGCAGTCAGCATGCCCATTGCACGCTCCCTCAAAACTTGCAACATCTGCAGATTGTGCTGTGTGATAAAACTGCACATTTTAGAGTGCCGTTTTATTATGGTTGGTGGACCTATCCCGGTTTTCATGGCCAGGATGCACACACATTGAGCATGTTTGGGGTGCTCTGGATCATCAAATACAAAATTGCATTCCAGTTCCTTCCAATATCCAGCAACTTCCCAAAGCGATTGACAAGGATTCTGTCATAAGTTCAAAACAAATATATCAGGAGGGGACTTGTTGTTTTCAATAAACAACTCCACAATAATTTCTTGCTGTTGACACAAAATTCTCGCTGCCACCATCTCTTGTATTGGAGGAGCTGAGATGTCATCACAGTGTGCTGCCACCCGAATTAAACATTTTTCAATTCAAGCACATCAACCACAGCCACTGCTAGCTTCCGCGGCATGGCACTGCATAGTGACAGCGCATACAGAATGAGTGGGTTGGTAGATGACGCGCTGCACTGTGCATACAATGACAATTCAGGGGCCACAAGGAGGCTGTGGGCTGCCTATATAGGGCCTGTGCTATAGAGTAAAGGTTAGAGGTTTTTAATTAAACAACAAATGAACCACAATTGGAGTTGCAACAGGCTATAAAGTGAATGTGTGATGGTCATTATAGCAGCATAGATATGACCCAATTGATCAGAATCAGAATAAGAATCATCTTTATTTGCCAAGTATGTCCAAAAAACACACAAGGAATTTGTCTCCGGTAGTTGGAGCCGCTCTAGTACGACAACAGACAGTCAATTTACAGAACACATTGGAGACAGAAAGAAATTGACAAAAAAAAACAGTCACTGAGCAGTAAAGGGTTGCTAGTTATCTGGTAATGCAGGTACATTTAAAAAAAAATTTTTTTTTTTGACAATTGTGCAAAAAGATGCGGAGTCCTCTAGCACTTAGAGCAGTTCGAATGACTAATATTGCAATAGTCCGGTGCAATGACCATTGTGCAAAGGGCGCTGAGACTTCAAGGAGTATATGTGGTTTAAAGTGACGAGTAGTGCGATAATCTGGGACAATGTTGGTTGTGCAAATGTTACAGATACTCCTCAATCAGTGTGCAAATGGAGCAGATGCTACTCTGGCATGAGTGGCCAGTATATGCAAATAGTGCAGCATGGCGAGACAACTACAGTGAGTGCACGAGTAGTACATAATTGGCCCCACAGAAATGTGACAACGAACTCAAGTAAAAAAATTGCCAGCATGTTGCAATGGAATTGTAGGTTATGTGTTTAAGAAGTTGATTGCAAGAGGGAAGAAGCTGTTGGAATGTCTACTAGTTCTAGTTTGCATTGATCGGTAGTGCCTACCTGAGGGAAGGAGCTGGAAGAGCTGGTGACCGGGGTGCGGAGGGTCCGAGAGGATTTTGCACGCCCTTGTCTTAGTTCTGGCAGCGTGCAAGTCCTCAATGGTGGGTCGGGGGGTACCGACAATCCTTTCAGCAGTTTTGATTGTCCGTTGCAGTCGGAGTTTGTCCTTTTTTGTAGCAGCACCAAACCAGACTGTGATGGAAGAACACAGGACTGATTCGATGACCGCTGTGTAAAACTGTCTCAGCAGCTCCGGTGGCAGGCCGTGCTTTCTCAGAAGCCACAGGAACTACATCCTCTGCTGGGCCTTTTTGAGGACGGAGTTGATGTTGGTCCCCCACTTCAGGTCCTGAGGACTGTAATTCCCAGCAACTTGAAGGTCTCGACGGTTGAGACAAGGCAGCTGGACAACGTGAGGGGCAGCTGTGGCAAAGGATGCCTCCTGAAGTCCACGATCATCTCTACAGTCTTGAGCGTGTTCAGCTCCAGGTTGTGTCGGCCGCACCACTGCTCCAGCCGCTCCGCTTCCTGTCAATATGCAGACTCGTCACCGTCCTTGATGAGGCCGATGACAGTGGTGTCATCTGCAAACTTCAGGGGTTTGACAGAGAGCTGAAGAGAGAGAAGAGCAGCGGAGAGAGGACACAACCTTGGGGCGCCCGAGTGCTGATGCTGCGTGTGGATGAGGTGGCCTCCTCCAGCCTGACCTGCTGTGTCCTGCCCGTAAGAAAGCTGTAAATCCACTGGCAGATGGCAGGTAAGACGCTGAGTTGGAGAATCTTGGATGAAGGGAGTTCAGGGATGATGGTGTTGAACGCTGAGCTGAAGTCCACGAACAGGATCCTCGCGTAGGTCCCTGCACTGTCGAGGTGTTCTAGGATGAAGTGCAGTCCCATGTTGACTGCATCATCCGCAGACCTGTTCGCTTGGTAGGCAAACTGTAGGGGGTCCAGCAGGGGACCTGTGACACTCTTGAGGTGGTCCAGCACGAGACGTTCAAAGGACTTCATGACCACAGATGTCAAAGCGACAGACTTTAACATCTGTAGTCATTCAGACCCGAGATTGCAGGTTTCTTGGGGACTGGAATGATGGTGGAGTGTTTGTAACAGGATGGAACTTCGCACAGTTCCAGAGATCTATTGAAGATCTGAATGAAGACTGGAGCGAGCTGGTCCGCGCAGACTTTGAGGCAGGATGGGGACACATGGTCCGAGCCTGCCGCTTTGTTAATCTTTTGTTGTTTGAAGATGCGTCTCACATCCTGTTCATGGATGGTTAACGCAGAAGTCAGAGGTGTGATTGTGGTCGTGGGTGCGGTCGGGTGGTTGTGGGGTGTGAAACTGTCCTTTTCAAATCTGCATTAGAAGGTATTCAAGTCGTTGGCTCGTGTGCTATTGTTCTCAGCTTGGGGGGATCATCGCTTGTAATTAGTCAGCGATTGGAATGCATGCCAGACTGATTTAGAGTCGTTTGCGTTAAACTGGTTTTCCAACTTTGCTGCATAGTTCCTCTTTGCAATGTTAATTTCTTTAGTCAGCTGGTTTCTAGCTCGATTATACAGGGCCCTGTCCCCGCTCTGATATGCATCCTCCTTAGCTTGGCGAAGCTGCTTAAGTTTAGCAGTGAACCACGGCTTGTTGTTGTTGAATGTGCGAAATGATTTTGTTGGTACACACACATCTTCACAGAAACTGATATAGGATGTAACAGTGTCCGTATATTCATCCAGGCTGCCAGCTGAATTTTCAGAGACACTCCAGTCTGTGCAGTCTAAACAGCTTTGAAGTTCCATCTTGGCTTCACTTTTTCATTGTTTTCACTGTAGGCTTCGCGCATTTAAGTTCTTGCCTGTCCGTCGGTATTAAGTGGTAGGGGTAAAGAGTCAGCGCATTCAATGTTTGTGGACGGCAAGAAAACCAAAATAACAAGGATGACTGCACATTGCATACTGTACAATGATCACAACAAAGTAGGAGTAACCATTTAAATGTAAGATTTTTTTTATTTTTGCCTCTCTTTTTCAAATGTTCTGTATTGCTAGCAGACACTTTGGCTTTGACAAAAAAAAGAGAGCAAGAGATTTGTGTGCGTTTATTTTTATATAAAAACAAGTATTTATGTTGAGTCAAAAAAGGTTGTCTTTTATTTTTAATAAAAACTTTATTCTTAAACATTACTGTTAAAAATTAACTTCCAATAAATTAGTAGCAAAAACGGTTCTCATTTTTATGTTGATGCAGTGTTGTAATCTAATTTAGTGACTTTAAACCTCAAGTAACCAGTAGAGTAGCTAATTTACTTTTATCAAATTATCAGTAGAATAACTGAGTAACCTTTTCATGATAACTTTGGCAACACTGTAAGTAACACAGTTCAACCAACATAACCAGCAATAAAAAAAGGACACAAGATCAGGCTTCCTTCTTGACTGTTCTTTCATAAACTAAACTATTGTGCGTTGAACCTTACTTATGAAGTATATTTAGAAAAACAAATGCAGAGAAAATAAAGTCAATATTTGTGTGTGTCACGCATTTTGTTTTAAATTTTTATTTATTTTTACACTATACACTGGAGTCACAAGCCAATAGGAATTCATGAACAGTAAGCAGACCTACGTGCTCATAATGTGGTACAATTGATTATTCTGTTAGGCCAGTCAGTCTTTTCCCCTGAGCCTCCCTTCACCTGTTGTTAAAAACATTCTCTTCGGGATTTCTGTCAAGTGCTGACAATGAGGTAAAACATATGGCTGCCTTCATGCGTTAAAGCTGCATGAGACAAATCCCTGGGAGGCTAGTTTGACCCTCTCTAGCAGTCTTTAAACTACAAATTAAACAAATGGTTTTCTAAGGCAGAATGGTGGACGAATGGTTAGCACATCTACCTCACAGTTCTGAGGACCGGGGTTCAAATCAATGTATCCTGCCTATCGCCCGAAGACAGCTGGGATAGGCTCCAGCACACCTGCGACCCTAGTGAGGATAAGCGGTACGGAGAATGAATGAATGAATGGTTTTCTAACCTGAAGTCATCATGCCTCCCTCACAGCCTCATGCATCATGGAAATTGCAAGACATATTTTTATTTATTTCTTTATTTTTTTGACAGAATCAAATAAATCAAATGTTTGGCCACTGACAAATATGGGCTCATTCCATATGAACAATTTATCATGACATTTCAAACCAGTTGAGTTCCTAATGTGAAAAAAGCAAATAAAACTGTAAATTTTAAATAACAGAAAAATATATAATTTAATGCAAATCCCATTTGTGGTTTTTTTTCATGGTCAAGAAAGCGCTTCAATCAGTATTAGTGTTTTGTAAAAAAAAAAAAAATATTATAAGGACAGTACTTTTTTTTATAGTCAATACTGTAATAATGTTGTACATGTACTGCAGTATATTTTAATAGTACCACAATCAGAGTTCCTTTGCAAGGGACAAATGTTTGGAGATCTGTATTCAAGCCAACCATCTTTTCTTTGAAGTTCTACATCAAAGGACTTCCTTCAACCATTTGTATGTTTTCATTCTCCGCCCAGATAGTAACATGTCTTGGGTTCACAACAGGCATCCCGGTCTGCAAAGAGGATTGTTTTGCATCTTACAAGATGAGGGAACTGGGTGTGAGCGTAGCTAGAAGGTGAGGCACCAGCTGGCGGGTGCGATTCCAAATATGGTCATGAGGAACGGCCATCTTCCGGGTGCACCCAGGGAGGGCCTAATTCCACGCCCAGAGAATTAAACCTTGATAAACTGAGATCCAGGGGTTTTTGGGGGGCTTTTTCGTTGTTCTGGCAATGTAAGCAGCTGTTATGACACTAAGGCTTGTTCAATAAATCGAATTAGCCCAAACGCCAAGTGTCTCGAAGTATTCATTCATCCCCTGCCCGACGGACGTCGGAGTTCTCCCGGGTGACCTCCGACTAGGAACCACAGGCGAAACAATCCACCTCAGTACCATTCATGTCTTAAACATTTTAAGCAGTACTCAGTATTTAAGTTTGTATCCAAAGTCATGTCAATTGGCTCTTGTTTTCAATGTTTTGCAAGTCTCTGTTCTTCTATAAATAAAGGAAATTGAGATGTGTTTGATGGATATTTCCCATCATCAATTATGATACTTGTTGTAAACACAAACTAATTAGTCATTGGTCGTATAGCTTGGCAGATTGGACAAAGCAAAGAATATGGAGGATAAAAAAGCATGAGGCAGTCAATTTCCCTCCCCGTGTATCTGCACTAACACCCTAAGGAAAGCCCATCAAAGGTTGCTTGACAGCTGGGGGTCCCATGTAGTTTGAAGTTAGATAGTAATGTGAAGAAAAATTCATGGCAATAATTGAGGGCAAGGTTCTTTAAATCCAAGGATAGTGTGTTAGTGATACAGTTAAGATACAACACCAATTGCAGAGAAGCTCCCCTTGGGTCTCCTGCTCGCTTCCTCCTTAGCATGTGAAATGAAGCGGAAAATACAGAGCGGTAAACCCTAGGAATTCGATTACTGAAATTTAATGATTTGAAGAGAAAATGACTCAGATTGATAAATCTTACTGGTATAAATTGGATGGAGTTTGCACATTCTAATTAAGAAGGGCTGGACAATACATCACCACCAGCGGTGGGTAGTAATGTGCTACATTTACTCCATTACATTTACTCAAGTAACATTTTGGATAAATGGTACTTGTCAGAGTAGTTTGAATGCACCATAATTTTTACTTTCACTTGAGTATTTATGTGAACAAATGATACTCTTAGTCCGTTACAATGATCGACATGCCACTCGTTACTTCAGAGAAGTTCTATGATGAATTAAGTTGTTGTTAGCAAACGGTTGTTGTCTGTACATTCCTAGATGTACCATTTTTTGGTGACGAATAATGAGTTTCACTTCACACTGCTGCACCCGTTCTTTGCTGCCAGTCCTATGGTAAAGCAGTCCCGGCAACAATTTATTTTCTTTTTGCTCAATCAGGCCAAGAGTTTGCCTAATAACAGCATGCACATAATGTATTTTGTTGTATTTGTAGATTAATATTTTGGCTAAAAGATAATAATTTCAGTTCATTGGGTAATTCGGTCTCTTTTCTATGTAAAGTGAGTGGTGAACCTTTTAGCAAAAATAGGGTGAAGTGCGAGGAAATACTGTAGTTTCACTTTGTGCCACTACCCTAGCCGCCATTACCGAGGTATCGCTTGTATGAATCTTTTGAGACTAGCGGTGATCAGAATAGCTGAAGCTAGCAAGGCTAACTTGCTGTTACTGGAGCCTTTTTCATACTCTAGGACCTGTGCAGATGCATGAAGACCGTCGCTTTGCAGTCTGGACATTTTGTTGCTCCACGAAGCACTATCGTCGGGCAACGGCGGCAGACAGGCGTCCAAAGTCCTCTCTATGAAACACAAAATGAGATATGACGTAGCTGACTTCCTTTATATTGAAGGGAATATAGAATACTTTATATTGTAATGTGTAAATCTAACTAGTTTGGAAGAGAATGTGTATTGGAGTATAGGGGTATTTGGCCCCATCGGGGGGTATTTGGAGACACATCTCAAGGAAGAAAGGAACTGCGGGGAGCCACTATAAACATTGAATGCAGGAATGTGAGCCGACATCTGCAGGCGACACCTGGAGCAGAAGTCTGGAGCCAGATCAAATGGTCATCATTCTGCAGGACAACGATGACGTCAGATTACGGACCAATCAGACGACAGCGATTACATACTGGCCCGTTTGAAACATTGTATAAAGCTGGGGTAGAATCAGATAGTGTGAGTTCAACTACTTTATCTGCTAAGGATAAGATAGGGTAGTTACGAACCCAGAGCTCTGCAAATGTATAGACTCCTCTGTCAGGAATAAATTGGTTGGTTTTGATACATTGTTGTGAACGAAGTTCTTTCACGAAAACGAACACGCTTGGAACCACGGGAGTTAGGAGATTTTAAAACACAGGTTCCTTTAATATGCTTTGCTCACAATCCAAACTATGATTGCTTACATGATTGTTCAAGGCCAAACTTGCTAAAATTGTTCTTTATGGCTGCTGTCTTTGGACAAAAGTTAAATACATGTATATCTATTTATAGAGATACCATAGGCATAGGGATAATTCACGGCGAGGACATGTCACCCAAGAACTTTTAGATGACTGTTTTTGTCCACTGCAGTGTTCCCATTCAGCACCCGTTTCTCTCATCCCATTGAATTAAATAATTGTAAGAAAATGTATTCACCTTGAATGACATTTTAGCTACACTTAATCTGTATTTTCCTTGATAATCATACTTATCAGTTTTCTAATTCTGGAGCAAACACTAGAATGTAATTTGGATGCTGCAGCTTAATGAAGTCATTGCTCTACCTTCCACATGATAATTGTTATATTAGCTGAGTTGTCTCCGTTGGGCGGCACGGTGGCCGACTGGTTAGAGCGTCAGCCTCACAGTTCTGAGGTGCGGGGTTCAATCCCCGTCCCCGCCTGTGTGGAGTTTGCATGTTCTCCCCGTGCCTGCGTGGGTTTTCTCCGGGCACTCCGGTTTCCTCCCACATCCCAAAAACATGCATTAATTGGAGACTCTAAATTGCCCGTAGGCATGACTGTGAGTGCGAATGGTTGTTTGTTTCGATGTGCCCTGCGATTGGCTGGCAACCAGTTCAGGGTGTACCCCGCCTCCTGCCCGATGACAGCTGGGATAGGCTCCAGCATGCCCGCGACCCTAGTGAGGAGAAGCGGCTCAGAAAATGGATGGATGGATGTCTCCGTTGGTCTGAATGCTAGTGAAGTCATCTGCCAAGATATGACGGACTCATGCAACAAGATTAATTAAATAAATAAATAAATAAAAAATTAAGACAATAAACAAGCTCTATTAAGGTTCACCTTATTACAACTATTTATGGAATTAGTTGTTTGACTTTCATAAAGCAGCATTTTAAAGCTTAACATTGGTATGGCTTCTGGGTAAATCTCTGATCGCGAGCTCCCATGTTTTAACATTGATGTCATAGTTGACGTCATCATCATGGCGGCTCGCCCGCGACTTACAGGAGCATTGGCTTATCAGAATCAGAATCATCTTTATTTGCCAAGTATGTCCAAAACACACAAGGAATTTGTCTCCGGTAGTTGGAGCCGCTCTAGTACAACAGACAGTCAATTTACAGAACACTTTGGAGACATAAAGACTGACAAAAAACAATTGTGCAAAAAGATGCAGAGTCCTCTAGCACTTAGAGCAGTTCGAATGACTAATATTGCAATAGTCCGGTGCAATGACCATTGTGCAAAGGGCGCTGAGACTTCAAGGAGTGTATGCGGTTTAAAGTGACGAGTAGTGCGATAATCTGGGACAATGTTGGTTGTTCAAATGTTACAGATACTCCTCAATCAGTGTGCAAATGGAGCAGATGCTACTCTGGTATGAGTGGCCAGTATATGCAAATAGTGCAGCATGGCGAGACAACTACAGTGAGTGCACGAGTAATACATAATTGGCCCCACAGAAATGTGACAATGAACTCAAGTCAAAAAATTGCCAGCATGTTGCAATGGAATTGTAGGTTAGGTGTTTAAGAAGTTGATCACAAGAGGGAAGACGCTGTTGGAATGTCTGCTAGTTCTAGTTTGCATTGATCGGTAGCGCCTACCTGAGGGAAGGAGCTAGAAGAGCTGGTGACCGGAGTGCGGAGGGTCCGAGAGGATTTTACACGCCCTTGTCTTAGTTCTGGCAGCGTGCAAGTCCTCAAGGGTGGGTCGGGGGGTACCGACAATCCTTTCAGCAGTTTTGATTGTCCGTTGCAGTCGGAGTTTGTCCTTTTTTGTAGCAGCACCAAACCAGACTGTGATGGAAGAACACAGGACTGATTCGATGACCGCTGTGTAGAACTGTCTCAGCAGCTTCGGTGGCAGGCCGTGCTTTCTCAGACGCCGCAGGAAGTACATCCTCTGCTGGGCCTTTTTGAGGACGGAGTTGATGTTGGTCGCCCACTTCAGGTCCTGAGAGATTGTAATTCCCAGGAACTTGAAGGTCTCGTACTGTAGGTATAGTACTTGAAGGTATAGTACTGTAAATGACACTTGGCTGGCCCAATCACATCGCTTAGACGTTTTACCCACAAATTAAAATTATTTTAATGCCCGCTCGCTAAATGCAGTGTGCAATAACTGGCTATGATCTCTTGTTATTCAAAAGCCTATAGGCCAGTGTTTCTCAAACATCCATCCATCCATTTTCTGTACCGCTTATCCTCCCTCGGATGGCCGGCGTGCTCGAGCCTATGCCAGCTCAATACCATATAAAAAATAAGTACAGAAGTTCTACGTACCACCATAATGACCAGCATTAAAAAACAGAAGCGTCGTCGGCCCAAGTGTTCATAAAAAATGAGGCGCAGGTTTTATTCCTAAAAAAAAGTATTTAATATGATGCAGAGTTGGAACATTAGCAGTGTGCTTAACTATATAAAATAAAAAAAAACTGTACTTCGTGAGTCAAATGAAATGTATTGCACATAAAGTTGAATACAAATTTTTTCTTAAATAAATGTCAAATACAAATGTATTCTCCATCCATCCATTTTCTTTACCGCTTATCCTCACGAGGGTCGCGGGCTGCTGTAGCCTATCCCAGCTATCTTCGGGCGGGAGGCGTGGTACACCCTGAACTGGTTGCCAGCCAATCGCAGGGCACATAGAAACAAACAACCATTTGCACTCACATTCACACCTACGGGCAATTTAGAGTCTTCAATCAACCTACCACGCATGTTTTTGGGATGTGGGAGGAAACCGGAGTGCCCGGAGAAAACCCACACAGGGACAGGAGGATATGCAAACTCCACACAGTCGGGGCCGGGATTTGAACCCTGGTCCCCAGAACTGTGAGGCATGTGCTAAACAATTCTTTAATTTATAAGATATCATCCAACTTAAAAAAAAATAAAAAATGTCATAATGGGCAGCACAGTGGACGACTGGTTAGAGGGTCTTCCTCACAGTTCTGAGGACCGGGGTTCAATCCCTGGCCCCGCCTGTGTGGAGTGTGCATGTTCTCCTGGTGTTCATCCACCGTGCCGGCCAAATGTATTATACTTTAGTTAAATACAACAGAATAATACTTAACAAAAGTACTAAACTGTTAAAAAAACAAAATTAAAAAGTTTAAACCGCTGTAACAACATGTAGTTTGAACCTTTAATTTGAATTATTTCAGGTACCACTAGAGGGAGCCTGGATCATACCACACTTTGAGAACCACTGCTCTACACTGGGGGGGCACGGTGGCCGACTGGTTAGGACCCGGGTTCAAATCTGGCCTTGCGTGTGTGGAGTTTGCATGTTCTCTCCATGCTCTGGTTCCCTCCCACATCCCAAAAACATGCATGGTAGGTTAATTGAAGAGTCTAAATTGCCCGTAGGTGTGAATGTGAATGCACATAGTTGTTTGTTTATATGTACCCTGCGATTGGCTGGCGACCAGTTCACTGTGTACCCTCCCTCTCACCCAGAGTCAGCTGGGATAGGCTCCAGCAGCCTTGTGACCTTAGTGAGGATGAGCTGGATGGAAAAAGGATGGGTGGATGCTCTGTTTTTTTTTTGTTTTTTGTTTTTTATTTACACATTCCCAGGGGTGGCAATATTTTTAGCACGACTATACGTATTATATTTTCATATATGTTTCAGTGACATGGCACAAGCTTTTACATAGGATGCAGTATTCCTAAGTTTTGTGTGCCCTTTGCTCGAGTAGCGTTATAACACGCCGCACAGAAAGTCTTTGCCGTGTCTGTTGGCTTGTCATTTAGGCAAAAGTACAGACGACAGTACTGAAAAGTACTGCGAGGGTCTTTTTTATCCGACTGCCCAGTGCATAGTAACCATAATAGAGTCGTAGGTATTGCAGCATATATTGGTTGACTAAAAATGTAATTAATTTAGGAGAAAAGAATAAGCCAGAAGCGACGCCTGTGTTCTTATCTGTGAGGGAATGTCACACTCAGTGAGGATGGGACGCAGTGACTAACAAATGGGACAGGATTTGAGACGATAGGGTAGGAAAGAACACGGGTTGTCAGTCAGGCAGTGCTACTGGTGTGTGGTGGGAGTGGCTATGCAGTACTCACCAGGATCATTCCAACAGTTGGAATGGATTTTGCCCAATCCAGCAGCTGCCAGACAATGGGAAGGCAGCTGATGATTGACTCGTCTTACGGCGACATATACAAGAAAAATGGTACGGGATGAAAGATAACTTCTTGAAATTCATGGATAACTTGCTCAGAAAAGGCAATGCTGAGGTTGGTCCAACATTGCAAAAAGGACAGGAGTATTTGTATCTTTCACTTTTTTGTGTATATCACCCTGGAATACTAAAGCAGATTATTTTAATGTTTGATTCTCTGCACATGCAGTGTTACTAATAGCTATAGTATGTGGTGTGGTGTAAGGAAAGGGATTTGATTCTACATCTGTATTGGGTCCACAGTTCCACAAATTTTTATAAACCCAGGCATGAAAAGTCCGGTTGTTTGTTCTCCAATGAGTTTTGCTCAGGATGTTTAACTGGTTGGATAGCTAGTACAAGCTGTTATTGAGACCTTCAGAAACAAAGCAAACAAAACAAAATAAAACAATCTAATCATATTATATCAAGTGAACCCAAAAAACAAAAACAAAAAAAACAACAAAAAAAAACATACACCAGTGATAAATGTTTACACTTACACTGCCTGGAGTTTTAAAATGAAAAAGTCAATTTTGAGTGACCTAAAATCAGAGGTGGCTAGGAACGTGCTACATTTACATTTAGTCAAGTAACCTTTTGGATAAATTGTATTTTTCAGTAGTTTTAATGAAGCATACGTTTTATTTTTTTTATTTATGTTAAGAAGTAATGGTGGCGGCACGGTGGCCGACTGGTTAGAGCGTCAACCTCACAGTTCTGAGGACCCGGGTTCAATCCCCGGCCCCGCCTGTGTGGAGTTTGCATGTTCTCCCCGTGCCTGCATGGGTTTTCTCCGGGCACTCCGGTTTCCTTCCACATCCCAAAAACATGCATTAATTGGAGACTCTAAATTGCCCGTAGGCATGACTGTGAGTGCGAATGGTTGTTTGTTTCTATGTGCCCTGCGATTGGCTGGCAACCAGTTCAGGGTGAACCCCGCCTCCTGCCCGATGACAGCTGGGATAGGCTCCAGCACGCCCGCGACCCTAGTGAGGAGAAGTGGCTCAGAAAATGGATGGATGGATGGAAGAAGTAATGGTACTTTTACTCAGTTACAATAATCTACATGCCGTTCGCTACTTTCATTTATCAATAATTGTGTGCACGATCTATTTTTAGACTTTGCTTTTCGAATTCCGTATCGGGCACCATTGCTCCAATCCACCGTGATTACCACAGTGATGTTTGATTCAAGTTCACCAATCAAACGACACAAGAAAGTCACATGTCTGCACACAGATTCTTTTAATGACAGCTCCACGCGAATCGTGTTTACATTACAGACTACGAAAAACAACAGCTTCAACATGTAGCTTAGTTTTGTCACTGCCCAACCTTAGATATTTCAGTCCACTTCTTACTTGAGAAAACAGCTGGCGGGAAGATGTTTTTTTTGTGGTTTTGGCTGTGCATACGGCAACATTAGCCCTACTTAATGGTCACAAGTAAACATGCATTTTCTCCAGATTCTCTGAACCTTTTGATGATATTATGGACCGTAGATGATTGAATCCCTAAATTCCTTGCAATTGTACGTTTAGGAACATTGTCCTTAAACTGTTCGACTATTTTATCACGCACTTGTTCACAAAGAGGTGAACCTCACCCCATCTTTACTTGTGAATGATTGAGCAAACCAGGGAAGCTCCTTGTATACCCAATCATGGCACCCACCTGTACCCAATTAGCCTGTTCACCTGTGGGATGTTCCAAACAGGTGTTTGATGAGCATGCCTCAACTTTCTCAGTCTTTTTTGCCAGTTGTCCCAGCTTTTTTGGAACGTGTTGCAGCCATAAAGTTCTAAGTTAATGATTATTTGCTAAAAACAATAAAGTTCATCAGTTTTAACATTAAATATCTTGTCTTTGTAGTGTATTAAATTAAATATAGGTTGAACATGCTTTGCAAATCATTGTATTCTCTTTTTATTTATGTTTAACACAACGTCCCAACTTCATTGGAATTGGGGTTGTACATCTGCCTCACAGTTCTGAGGACTGGGGTTCAAATCCCGGCCCCGCCTGTGTGGAGTTTGCATGTTCTCCCCGTGCCTGGGTGGGTTTTCTCTGGGTACTCCGGTTTCCTCCCACATCCCCAAAACATGCATGGTAGGTTAACTACCGACTCTAAAAGGCCCGTCGGTGTGAATGTGAGTGCGAATGGTTGTTTGTTTATATGTGCCCTGGGATTGGCTGGCGCCCAGTTCAGGTTGTACCCTGCCTCTCGCTCAAAGAAAGCTAGGATAGGTTACAGCACATCCCCAACCCTAGTGAGGATAAGCGTTACGGAAAATGGATGGATGGATCTCTTTTCCAATGGTGACCTGGCCAAGAAGGCAGCAAGTTAAACGTCAAGTCCAAGTCAATCACATTTAAATTTATTTGTTATTTTCAACAAATCCCAGCTGACTTCAGGCGAAAGGCAGACTACACCCTGAACTGGTCGCCAGTCAGTCGCAGGGCACATATAGACACGGACAACCATTCGCACTCACATTCACACCGTCACTGAGTGGGAACTGAACCCACGCTGCCTGCACCAAAGTCAGGCGAGTGTACCACTACACCATCAGTGACCAAAAATAAATCAGTTGAATTGCATTAATTCTAGGTCACATTAGTTTGTAAAAATTATTTTACAAAACAAAAAGCTGGCATTTGAACTGGGTTCGTATAGTTTTTATATCCACTGTAGCCTTGTTCCTGTTTTTGTAAGCTGCCTGTTAAGCCTACAGTATTGTGCTGTTTAACAAGTAGAAACAATATAGTATAAGACCATTTCTTAGAGCTGAATTTGCCCTAATTTGTTATTTTACAAAGAATATATTTTATATAGACTTTATTATTTTTTAGATTAAGTGACATTGTTCCGCAATATTTGAATTTGCACATCCATATTTTATTTAGTTTCGTTTTATTTGACGTTCATGCTCTGATTTAAAAAAATATACTGTAAATCAGAAGTTAACTAGTTACTAAGTCATTGAGCATTTTTTTTTCACTGAGTACTTTCTTACTCTTACTCAAGTAATTATTTGGACTAATTTTTACTTTTACTTGAGTCATATTACTCTAAAGTAACAGTACTCTTGAAATACAATTGTTGGCTACTTTTCCCCACTCTGCTTAAAATACAGATTGAAGGAGAAAAAGGCAAAATTCATAAAAATGTTTCGTAAATGCCACTGTTAATACATGTAAAAAATATTGTTTTAGAGAGATCCCTGATACAACAATGTTGATATTTTGGATTGTGAGGACAGATAATTTGACCAATTCGGGAGACCATCTGTCAAGAGTGAGGTAGGTTGATTTCATTCCAGGGGGACTTAAGAATCGTCTACATTTGACCCCATGAGACACGCCGCATGCAAATGACTGTCATCTACACTTGGCCTCAGTTGACCCCATCTATTCTCTAACGACTGCCGTTACAACAGCTAGGAGCCCTAATGAACCAAGTTTCCACGAACTTGCTAACGACCCCACAAAGGGCAAATATCTGGGACTCCCCTCCAGTCTCAAAGCATTGAAAAAACCACAGGGATGAGTCTAGTTGCCTTTGAACCAACCCTCCTTCGATTATACAAATCAACTTCATGATATAGCCACTGAGCAATACAATTCTCTCTCTCTCTCTCTCTCTCTCGCTCTCTCTCTCTCTTTCTCTCTCTCTCTCTTTCTCTCTATCCCTTGCATCTGATCCATTTCCTTAACCAATCACACTCTTATTATATACCCCTTCCTTCCTTATTTCCTATTCTCTTATCCATTCTGTCACTCCTCTTTTTATCCTACAAAGATTTTTTTGGGCATGGTTACATCATTCTACTCCTCTGTCTACCCAATGCCATCAATGTATTGTAGCTGGCAGGAAATGAGAAAGGCACTCAATTACTGTGCTCACTGAGTCATTAATGTCAAGGTTTTGTTGTGTTCTGTTGGCCAACAGGCAAGAGCACACAGACAGTGGGCCGGGTAGCAAATCTTCTGCTCTATGTCCCAACAAGACAGACACTGTTTGATATGGGTCTCACTGATAACAATGGATTGGATGGAAATCATGGCAGACACAATGATAAGAACAGTATTAATGATGGACCTGGCTAGGCCTGTATACACAGCGATAGCATGATTTTGGCTTTAACAGCATAAACAGAACCATATCAGATGAGAGTGTGGCCAGGCAAAGAGACTCATTAAAATGTAACCTTGTAAAACTGTCCCTCTCTTTAGATGGGATGGGGCTTTTATACAAGTTAGAGAGGACACATGGCAGAGTATCTGCTTATCACATCATGCAGTGTGTGCATGAAGACCTGATGTTCTGACAACATATCTTGGCAGACTAACAACATGGCTGATGCTTTTTCTTTTTTTATTTTGCAAGCTTTACAACTAGTTGCACTTTGGAGGACTTCACTTTGACCAACAATTCAATTGCACTTTGTAAATGTAAGTTACAGATTGTCAACAAAATGCCACAGATGTATGCGTATTTAAAATAGAATAAATGTGCATAGCGGCACGGTGGCCCACTGGTTAGAGCGTCAGCCTCACAGTTCAATTCCCGCCCCCGCCTGTGTGGAGTTTGCATGTTCTCCCCGTGCCTGCGTGGGTTTTCTCCGGGCACTCCGGTTTCCTCCCACATCCCAAAAACGGCTCAGAAAATGGATTGATGGATGGATGGATGGGATCTTGCATGATCAGCGTGCATTACTCGCTGTTTTCCTCGTCACAACAGTATCTGTCAGAAATCTTGCGAGGAACACCTGATCGAGGCAAATTTATGGTGGTATGATTGGCTTTCTACTTACTTATTATGACCCCAACCGTGTTCACTAGAAGATTCAGAAGCTTAGATATGCACCTGAAACCAATGCCATTGTTATTTTTTGCAACAATTAGTTTGCAATGGTCTTGCTCTCTGCTCTTACCCATCATGAGACCCTGGTGATGAAATCTTTTTGTAGGCCATCAATTACGGCTGAACCAGCTGATATTCATTTGCACTGACAAGGGGCTGGATTGCTGTTTGATAATTGACAGATTTTACGTGTAGTCTTGGCTTCCCATACCTTTTTGCACCACCCTTTCTTCATGTGTTCAATACTATTTCCCTGTATCATTTCACATTTTTACAGACAACTTAATTTCTGAGCTTATTTGTTCTACTTTCTTTGTATGTATGGACTACTTGGGTTTTTCCCTACATCTGGTGAAATTCCTTTGGAAGTATATTTCGTGAGAAAAATGGTGAAGTGTTAAATACTTATTCCAGCTGCCGTACACACACACACACACAAACACACACACACACACACACACACACACACACACACACACACACACACACACACACACACACAGATGCTCTGTCCTGAGTTGTTAAATAGCTTTTTGCACAATTGTTTTTTGTCAATGTCTTTATGTCTCCAAAGTGTTCTGTAAATTGACTGTCTGTTGTACTAGAGCGGCTCCAACTACCGGAGACAAATTCCTTGTGTGTTTTGGACATACTTGGCAAATAAAGATGATTCTGATTCTGATTCTGATTCTGAAATAAAAGCTGGAATTCTGCACTTTTGTCTCATATTCATCTTTTGATCGAAAACCCAAATGTATTCAGTATTAGAAAAAAAAAAAAAAAAGGAATTGACCTTGCTGTTCCAATACTTTTGCAGGGACTGTGCTTACTCCAATTGATACTGCAATTATGTGTAGTTTGCTCATTCCCATCTATGTAGTATGTTATTAAGCTGTTTCTTTTTCACTCTCCCCTGCTTCCTGAGATGCAGCTAAAACACCATTACATAATCATTTTTGGTTGTGGTGCAGTGATACCAATAATATTAATGTTAAACGTGCAGTACCTCCATAACTACTGCTGTTGTTGTACACATACGGTGCTTTTCTGAAACCTCCCCGAATCCTTCTACTCTTTTTTAGTCTCTATTTCTGCCCTATGTCGCTCTCCCCCTCTCTCCAGCTCAATCCAGCATGTCGAGGCAGGCAGCTACCCCACATGGACTCTTGGTTCTGTTTTCCCGTAGAGGTAGTTTTTCCTCGCTTCCAGCGCCAAGAGCTTGCTCATGTGGTATTCTTTGTGTGCGTATGGAGCATGGTTTCAGACCTGCTTCATATGTGAGCTCCATGGAGATAATGTTGTTGTGAATTGTGCTATATAAATAAAATTTACTTGACCTAACATATGAGACTCATCTATGATGCCAGAAACCTTATTTACTTTGGAGAAAACAATCACCAGCAACTTAGAGTAAAGACGTCAAGCAGCATGCATTAACTGTACATTTGCTGTACTGTAGCGTTCACACGCTAACAACACATTTGATGTAATGCCACCCACCCTGCACAAATAAGATCTGTGCCCCACTCTCCAGCCCAACAATAAATACAAGCACATATGATTTAACAAAGCTGTTGTGATTTTACAAAGTGAAAATAGGTGTGTTCCTGCTTGGATTCCTACCAGGGTTATAATAGTTTGGGATTTTTCATTAGAGTAAGTTTTGAATTAGTTTTGACTTTTCTTTTTCGAATTCAGTGAGTTTGAATTAGTTTTTAGAGCAGGTTTGTAAGTTTTCATTTGTTTTAAATGTTTTGTAAGTTTTCATTTGTTTTAAATGCTTTGTTTTAGTTTAGTTTTTATTACTTTCAGTATTATTTGGGGTATTTGTCATATGTGAGATAAATAACAGATCACAATAAGTATTGTGTAATAAAAACTCAACAAAAATTGCCATTTAAAATAATGTATAAACATTCTAACAGATGAATAACCATCCACAAATCAAACACAGGTACTGTTATAACAGTCCATAGAATTCAAAATACCATAAGTACATTGCATAATACTGCTTCTAAGGTTAGAGTAGATGCATCAAAATGTGCAGTAAAACCCTTCATGAGACACATGCTGTAGTATGGCCTTTGTATATGTTGATATGCATAGATCATTTTACACTTGAGACTATGTGAGTCCCGAGATGCACGTCATGGAAATAATTGAGTCCCAACTCAGGAACAATGAGTCCCTGCAACTTATCATCACGGAATACAGATACAGTAATCCTCAACCGTATCGCTGTTCTTGCTTCGCGGTCCTGCAATACTACTTATTTTTATTACAGTTGTTGCTCTATTTTCTTATACTGTTTGTGCAATATTTTTGTGTTAGCCATTGCGCTTGCTCTCTCTCAATATATTACGTGTTTAGGCCTGTCACAATAGCAAATATTTTAGGATGATACATTTTCCCAAAAACTATCATGACAAACAATAGTATCATTGATGTTTTTTATGTCACTGATATAATGACATTAGAGCATAATAATGTAAGTACATTCGTTTTAAGAACATCCATCCATCCATTTTATGATCTGCTTCTCCTCACTAAGTTCGCGGGCATGCTGGAGCCTATCCCAGCTGTCATCGGGCAGGAGGCGGGGTACACCCTGAACTGGTTGCCAGCCAATCGCAGGGCACATAGAAACAAACAACCATTCGCACTCACAGTCACGCCTACGGGCAATTTAGAGTCTCCAATTAATGCATGTTTTTGGGATGTGGGAGGAAACCGGAGTGCCCGGAGAAAACCCACGCAGGCACGTGGAGAACATGCAAACTCCACACAGGCGGGGCCGGGGATTGAACCCGAGTCATCAGAACTGTGAGGCTGACGCTCTAACCAGTCGGCTACCGTGCCGCTTTTTTAAGAACAATTCACCTTTAATTCTAATTGTAAGAATAATGAACATTGACATTGTAATGTAGAACAATAAATATCTTAGAAGAAGAAGAAAAAAAGTAAAACAGACACAGGCTCTGTTCACAACAATTGCACTTAAACAAATATTAAACATTTTGGGACAGAGGTATAAACACTCATTAATGCCTTAACAAGCAATACACTTTTCCAATTGGTTAAGAAAAAGTGTGAAGTAGCAACATAAATAACAAGACCACAAAAGGATCAAAGCAACCTGTTTTGAATGAAGATTTGGACTACTTTTCAAAAGTCTGCAGACTTTATTTAAAAACTGCTTTGTCAACATGTCCAATGGCTACATCTCTTACAATAGTGAGTAATTCTCAACTTTATTTCATGTGAGCACTTGTGTGCCATCATGTTTGTATTTGCATTGTTGGGCAAATTGTCCTATTTTTGACGGGAAACAGGAAATCCTACCATGTTTTTTGGTTCCCAGCTGAAGAAATTGGGTGGGATGGTTGTGTTTAAAATGGAATTTGTAATTTGGAGGTTTTAAGTTGTGTTGTCTTTGTTGTGACTTCATACAAATTCGGCAAACCAGCTCGTTGGTGTTAGCGGGATGGCCTTGTTAACCTGGCTTGAATCCCAAATGTTCCCACGTTGTTGCGGTGGCACGAGGCTTTGGAACTAATTCAATTAATTCCATTAACTGTGCAGCTACCGGCTTGCCGCCAGAAAACTTAGCTTCTTGTACGCAAGCGCCTGCATTTCAAAAGCACGCATGCGCGCATGCACGCACACACACGCACGCGTCCAATCAGACAGATGGGCCCACCCTTCAATATCTCTGAATGGTTTAGAGACCACGATGGGTTTCAGGGGTGTGCTTTCCAGTCGCGGAAATGTTTTTATTTCCTCAAATGACTGGGCACCTCCATGCACCCTTTTTTTAAACGCACTATTCAGAAATAGTCCTGTTTCGTCTAAAAAAAAAAAAAAAAAAAAAAAGACAAACAAAAAATTCATACACCGGATTACAAGCACCACGACGGAGTACTAAGCCATATCTCTGCATTCTAAAAGGCAGATTGATCATACCTGAAATTTTTTGTGCATCTCAGACGCGGGACGCACATCAGACGAGATCCCTGCAACCAGTTATTAGGTTTCAGGGGCCATTACTTTTTCACACAGGGCCAGGAAATTTTTTTGCCGTAATAAATGAAATCACCATTTAAAAACAGCATTTTAGATTCACTTGGGTTATATTTGTCTCATATTTATATTTGTTTGATCATCTTAAACAAAGAAGGGAAACTATGCAAACATATTTGAGAAGGTACCTCAGTACTGTATACAGTATATATTTTTAGAGATTCATAATTCTTTTTTTTATTTAAACCTGTCTTGTTCAGCTGAATGGCCTTACAGAATGGTGTATCTGGTTGACTTTGTGCTGGAACAGTTTTGCTGTGCAACAGGGGCGTTTCAAATACTCCCTCTGCTTATTTTTAAATTTTTAATTATTCTGATGTTTATTGAAAATGCAGCCGGACAGAAAAGGATTTTAGGGGACAGACAGAGGGATAGAGTGGAAAAGGTGACTAGGGGTGAGAACCACAGCAGAACAATAGTGAGACAGTCTAGATATTTGAACACAAGTAACATTAAAACAGTAATTTGTAGATTTGGATGGGGGCTGGGGGGAGGGCACCCGTTGAGGACATGCAATAACTAACCAAGAGAACAAGAGAGGACAGAAAAGGGCAGGGATAATGTGGGGAAATGAGCAAGGCAGTGTTACCGAAGAGTGGTGTGGCGGGATTCTTTTTTAGTGTCTAAACATCTGTAAGAACCTGTGAGTTGATATGTTAGTATAACCTGTGTTGTTGTTCGTGATCCCAGCACAAGTAATTAAAGCCTTCATAATTGCTTTGTTCAGTCTTGGAAACATAAATATTTTTCCATACAATAGTTTCCATTTTCCAAATTTATGAAATCAAATTCCATACTCTATGTAGTTACTTTTTAAGTTCACTTCTTCATTTACAATGTTGCTACTGACAGGGAAATTGTTTCTCTGTGCTGTATTTATCCATCCAGCTATTCTCAACACTGCTTATCCTGTTCAGGGTCATGGGGCACTGGAGCCTATCCCAGCTGACTTCAGGCGAAAGGTGGACTAGACCCTGAACTGGTCGCCAGTCAATTGCAGGGCACATATAGACATGGGCAACCATTCACACTCACATTCAGACCGTCACTAAGTGGGAACTGAACCCACGCTGCCCGCATCAAAGTCAGGCGAGTGTACCACTACACCATCAGTGAGTGTGCTGTATTTATTCCATCTTTATTCTCACACTGTTGACAATCAAAGGTGGCAGTTGCAGAATTATATGGTCAGTATCAGTACGTGTCAGTATGGGTCAGCATTAGCACTTTACTGTTACCCTTTCATTGCTCAATGACTCTCCATACTTTTGTTTTTATGTCCTAAATCTATGTTTTCTCTTCTGTTGTCATACTAGAGTGGCTCCAACTACTGGAGACAAAATGTGTGTTTTAAAATACTTGGGCAATAAAGATGATTCTGATATCACTAGTGTTTGTTATTCATTTTTATATTTTTTCTTTACTCTGTATCATATTTTATATTTTACTATTTGCGATCCACCTGCAATTTGTCCTGCATTTGCTTTCACCATATTGGATTTACAGTTAAAATTTGTTTCTAATTTTGATTGTTAATCAGTTTTTAGATGCATTGCAGTTGAAAACTGACATTTGAGAAATAAAGTGAATGTAGTTCATGTCATCTGGATAGTTACGGATAACAATTAAGTTACGGTATACCAATTAATTAAATAATTCAATTGGCAAGGTGGTCAAAAATAGCATTGTTTTGGAAATATGAGTTCCGCCACACAAACACAATGTGTAACAAACACTGTCTGTGTGCGTGTGCATGTGTGTGTGTGTGCATGTGTTTGAGTGTGTGCGTGTGTGTGTTTGAGCGTGTGCGTGTGTGTGTGTGTTTGAGTGTCTGTGTGTTTCAACATACTTGTGCCAGTTACTGACTGGTAATTTCCGTAACGCTGTCTGAACTCAACTGGGACAGGGACAAGCTCTCCTTGAATCTGAACAGGATGGTCATCAAAAATTGAAAATGAATGGCTGATAATCTGTTTTCTATAATGCCATCTTAATCCACACAAGCTTTGTTTTCATAAACCAGTAAATTATGTCAACATTGACATCATTGCATCCACTTTGAGAAACTTTTGTCCTGTTTTTAGTTAGCCTGATCATTGACACGGGCATAGTGTCTTTTTTCCACCAAATGTGTCTGTGACGTCATGACTGGTTTGGAATTGGGCGATTGTTCTTTGTTGTCCTCATGCTTCAAGAACATAAAATTGAGCTCATATTGGAAGACATGGGTTACTGCATGATCAACGGCTTCAAAACGGATCCCATTAATTCCAGGCCTGTGTCTAGCAGTGGCTGTAAAAGACAAAGTCTTGGTGCTTAATCCTATTAGCGCTCCAAACCTGACATTGCTTATTGGCTCTGCAGTAGTGTGTGAACATTCAAGAATTAACTGTTTGCCCTTTAAATATACTGTGCAGAATGTAATTATTAATACTTTCACTCTGGATTTGACTCTTGGATTTGTGTACTCTGAATCATGTTTGACCAAGTGGGATAATATACACTGTAGAACAATCATAGCTTTCACAGGAAATACATTACAATAATAAATAATGGAAACACAATTTGGGATTGAGGACACATTCTTGAATGTCATTATCAGGGAGAAAGCTGTGAATATTTTATCATATCTATTTTGGTCCTCCTTGATAGCGGGCAAATGCTGAAGACAAACGGTGTAAAGTTCCTCTTCAGGTGAAGATGGATTGGCTTGTCAGCCTGAGGGATCAGAAGTGTCTGATTTGGCAGGACTTTGACAGAAGCAGGCAAGTCCACCTCGCGGTGGGTCACCAATGGTTGAAGGTGGTGCGAAAAAAAAAGACAATAAAATTCTCCCTTTTATAGATATTCCAAAATGTGCATACAAAAAAGACAGATACCAGTTGGAGTAGCCTGTAAGCTGCAATAAACACAAGTTCTCGGTTTGACATGGTATTAGAGTCACAGGAAGTAGTGAGACATGTATGATAGAATAGAATCTTCCTGATAACGCCAAAAAGTTAATACAGTTACACAAACACCCTGGCCCGCCCCTCCACACACACACACACACACACACACACACACACACTCCACACTAAAAGTCTTTGACTTTGTCACAGAATACCATGACATTTCACTTGAAAACAAGTGTCCTTTTCCAGTAGATAATGGGGCAATCTACATGGTAATGGATATATTCGGAACGTTAAGTGAGGAGTATGACAAAGCCGAAATGGACTGTCATGGTTTGGTAATTGTGCTGAAGAAAGCATAAAATTGCTTCACATGGACAGACTAATAGAGCATTCACAACAAGGAGGGTGCAAAAACAAAACAGCTGCATAAATAGTATCATCACATTGAACATTTACCAAATATACTGTATGTAAATCGCTGTAGCTTTATTGTGGGTTAACTGTTTGGATGAGATAAAGATTTAGAGTTTGCTGTAATTGCCTTGTTTGTTTTTCTTTTTCTAATATACTACAAGAGGCGGATCATTTTAAAGGGGCATAATATGCGAAATTAACTTGACTGATCATAATTGATCGTAAACCAATACTTTGGTCTCTGGAAGGCCTGGCCACCCATCAAGTGTGAAATTACACCACCAAATAAATCTTTTGTGAACTGTCTATTTCCAATCTGTCTGTCAGCAAGGCATTCTGAAATTTGCCAGATTGTGACAGTGCGGTTAATTTACATAGTACTGTCCCCACACTGAGTTCTTCATCCATGATTTGGGAGCTAGGCTGGGAGAAGATCCGCCATTTTCAATTGATACCCAGACTGCACGGTCTCAGACAATATATCAAATTCAAAAGGTAAGCAGAACTGCATTGGGTTTTGTTGGATGCTCAGATTAGCGTTAGCAAACAGTGTAAGTTTCTGATAAACAACACATACTCTAATGTTAAGTGAATTCATTGACATGGTGAGGGTGGGGGCATTTGTGGTTAGCGATTTTTTTTTGCTAAGGACAGTGGTTGAGTGAGTGAAAATATTTTGTATCTCACTGGTACCGGTGACAGTAGTTGACCAAATGACCAAAATGTAAAGGCAGAGCAATCCCACTATTCTGAGGTAATGCCTTGCTCAAGCTACAGTATTTAATCCTAATTATTATCCTGAGTGCTTGCTTGCTTGCAACGCTATTAAAAGTATGTGCACATACCTCAAGCGCTCCTTGAATGGACATTCCAAAAAACGTCCTCTCCTGAGCACCCAGTGACACCGTACGCTATTTTCCCAACATTGCCGCGGCAACAACTTTTTGTCGCCATGGTAATGTTTGTATTGTCAGATTTCGCTTATCCGCAGGACTAATCGGGAGAAATGTCCTGACCGACTCTCCGTTTAAAGGGTCAAACTCCCCCCTTTTTCCTTTACCGGCACCAACGCCATATGAGCAAGGAGATGAGGAGCTGTTAAGCCTGTGTCGAAATGAATTCGCCTAGGTGTGCTAACTGCCTTTAGTTTTACAGAGCCAATCCGGCCTTCACTTATCACCCCTTGATGAGTAACCGCACCGAGTGAAAGGGTAATATAGTAAATACTCTGTTTTTACAGCAGATTCATTTCTCAAAAATCGATTGCACTTGTTAAAGACCTAGTAAGTTTAACAGTCCTTGTTAGAACCGTACGGATTTGTTTTATTGTTAAGCCGAAGTAATATAAATGAGTTACTTTTTGGGATGGTGTTACTACCCGATGTTATTGGTATCGTCGACGTTCAATCACTTATAAGAGGTTGAGTATTAAAAATGAGATAACTTTTCATTATAAGAATGACAAAGATAGAATAGAATTAAAGCAAGGTATTTATTTCAGTGATTACTTAAGGTTAAAATGATAATATGACAGAAAGGGTTTATACTATAAAAAAAATCAATAATGATAATAATAACAAAAAATGGAAAGAAATATAAGTAGTTAAAAATAATATATCATAAAACAAGTATTGCCTTTTGAGTGAGCCTTAAGGAGTGATCAAGTCCTACGGAGCCGTGATGCCAATTAATAATAAGATAACTTGGAATATAAGAAACCCTGGACAGCTGACTAGCTCTCTTCCCTTATCCACGCAATATCAATAGCGGTTCTATTAGTTACCTTATTATAATAATATTGTAGTCTTACCCAATTAAGGAGGAATATTCAAAAATGAATCGCTATCCAAGTAGCTTGATAAATCCCTCCTGCCAGCATGTCCCTTAGTATTGCGAAAGAAAAGAGAGTGTGTCTCCCCATCCTGGATCAGGATCGGAAGCCTCGCGCTCCCCTCGTCTGAGGCTTTTAAAACCTTGGTTTTTCCAGAAACTCCCTTTTTCTAAAAATACTCCTTTTGTTTGCGCTGTCCTGATATGACCTGAGTGTGAAACACCTGTTTCCTGTTTCCCCCTCAGAATAGCGTCAGCGTTGTCCTGACCTGAACTCTTATTTTTACTCTCAGCGTGTTCTTATTTTGACCTGAAAGGGAAGCACCTGTTTCCTGTTTTCCCCTTAGATGATGCCATCGTTGTCCTGACCTGACCTCTTATTTGCTCACTCAAATAGGCTTCTTTTTGGTAAATGCTTCTTCCAAGCATATTACATATGTCCTGACTCCAACCAATACATTTCATCTCATCATGTTACTTTCTAAGCAATTCAGCAGTACATGAGTATATTTTAAATGTTAAATAAATGTATATACTTCCATGTGAATTCAATTCTCTCATGCATTCAACAGGTTCGCCCTTCTTAAGTGATAAATCATGTGTTATTTTTGTCTGAGAGAGACAACTCCACACAGGATACAGTTCTTACACAAAAGCCGTTACAAAGCATTTTCCCTTTAGTATTTCAAAAGTAAGAACAGTATATAACAGCCTATCCAGGCCTGATGTACTTTTTATCAATGATACCTAATTGTACATCCAAGTTTATAACATCAAAGAGAACATCAAAATCATCTCAAGGATATAAAATCAAACAATGGTTATAAGTGGTTGACTTGAGTATGTGTTTGTTTACCATAATACGGGGTTTAATAGGATTAGGACATTTAACTTCTTTGCTTGAACTGGCGACTCATAATTCTACTTTGGTTTGGCGACCTCTGGTGGTTAAACCAGGGATTGCAAACTGGGGCTGACACCTAATCATGATCACAATTTGGTTTGGCGACCCCTGGTGGTTAAACTAGGAATTGCAAACTGGGGCTAAGCTCAATCATATGAACCCAGCTACATAAGCCAATTACTATCTTCGTTCCATTACATCCATCGCTTCATGTGGCTCGGCCGCCCACTTGACAGTATCCAGTTGCAGTGAAAGGTGATACATTTTCTGGTCATGTCTCCCCGTCAGTGTTTGACTTGACAAGGTAAAGTCCAGTGATCGTAAAAGATGGGATACGGTGGTATCATGATACATGTCGTCTAGTGTCACTGCCTGATTGAGATACGACAAGACTTTATGGCAGTATAATATGCATAGTGCAATTGTGAAAGACCAAATTTATCTTGTAGTCTGATCCAGGCATAACAGACACACAGTAAGGCCTCCCATGATCCTCAGATTATTGTCAACAACTGTGTTTAACTGATTTGATGATAACTCTGTTGGTTAGATAATAGAAGAGAATCGAACCAACACCACCAACTTGGTGCTCTCTGTGCCTCCTTGTTCCTACTATAGTAGGTAGAGCCTTATGCCAAGATCAGACTCGGGGATTGGCCCGATTAGCTATTGCGGCAGAATTCCAAGATCGGGCCTGACATATTTTGTCAGCAACAACAAAACTTCTTGTTGTGTTACATAATCCAGGACCAACAATTTGGCCGTATGATGGCCCTACGAGGCCAAAATGAAAAGTCTAGCATGTTTGATTTTTTTTGGATCTGTTCTGTGGAGTTTGACATATCAACGACAACTCTTAGACAGCACACCCTGACGTCGCGTTTCCTTTCTTGCTCACCGTTGTGAACATACTTGGGTATCCCAAAATACGGGACCTTTAAAAGTACGTGAACATACCTCAAGCTCTTCTGGCATGGACAGCCCACTCCCGAGCACCGGTGATGACACCACGTTTTTTTCCTCTTTATTTTCTTTTTTCCCCAACACAAAACAATACATTGGAAGGAGCTATTGTTATCGTCACCATGCTAACGGGGTGTATCTGGTTGCGTTGACACGTTATCTGGTCCGGCCTCCCTAACACTGTTTCATTTGACAAGATAAACCCCAGTAATCGTAAAAGACGGAATACAGTGGTATCGTAATAAATGTCGTGTAGTGTTGGCAGTGGTTTACCAAGATACGACAAGATTTCATGGCAGTAGTCTGACACAGTGCCATCGTGAAAGACCATGTTTGTCTTGTAGTCTGAGCCAGACATTAGGTTGCAGCCAGTAGGGATGAGCTGACTGAGCACAGGTGAGCTAAATTACGAGCAAAGCCTCAGAAGCTGCATTGCATTGAATAATCTATATATATTTTTTCACAACATAGATTTCAAAACTGTCTTTTTTAATATGTATTTCAATCTACAAATATTTGTGCCTATCTTTCAGCCAAGCCTGTCCCAGGTTCCTCTTTTGCTTGCAGTTGCACATGTTTGGATCTGTCTGCAACTCTCACCTTGTCACAGGTGGCTAAAGTACTCACACTCTGCACTTAAGTAGAAGAAAAGATACTTGTGTAAAAAATACTCTGGAACTCTGAAATGTAGATGTAATTTTTTTCTGTCAATTATATACAATACTTAATTTGATTACAAAACACAAAATAGTTTACCTATTTTATTAACTTGCTTAGTGCTCATAGTGAGAAGAAAAACATTACAGGACACAGCGTTGCTGCAACCTAAATTCCATCCATCTCTGACTGGATAGTCGGAACTGAACAGACATGTTCTGCATGAGCAAAATAAAACAAGCATAATTAAAAATGCTAAATTAGCTAATAATAACAACTGAGAAGAGAAACCTTATCTGCATGGTTTTTTTTTCTGATTAGATAATTTTTTAATGCCAGAAATTTATGGTTTTGGTCTGCCACACAACCACAGGTGGGTAGAGTAGCCAAATATAAAGTAGTCCTTCAAATATTTACTTGAGTAAGAGTAAGAAAGTACTCAGTGAAAAAACTACTCAAGTAAAGAGTAACTGGTGAGTAACTTGGTTTTTCCCCCCAAAAATCAGAGCATTAGCATCAAATAAAATAAAAAATAATAATATATGTAAGTCCACACAAACCTGCCACCATTTCAAGTTTTAACTCTTCAAAAACTAACAAGACATGCATTGGGCCCTACAGAAACAAAACATTATTTGCTTTTTTCACTTAAATGATTGACTAAAGAAGCTGTTTCCTGACCAGACTTATTTATAGTGTCTCTGTGTGTGTGTGTGTGTGTGTGAGGGGGTGGGGGGGGGGAACGTGTTGAGATAGCTAGAGAGAGAGAGATTAAGATTCCAGCGTGCCACATACCCCCAAAGAAGCATGATTTATGGTGATTTATGACCATAAAATAGGGTTAATATTACCAGATGGACTGCCAAAACAACAATACAAAGTAAACAATCAAAACTGCTGAAACAAAGTAAGAGTCTGTAAAGTAAACACTCGCGCGGCTGTTTTCTTTTTATTAATTTAATTTTTTAAATGAGTCACTTTGATTGGCGTGCGAAGGCTTTTTGTGTGGTTATGTGAATGCCTTGTGGATTGTGGAGTGAAATGACACTTGTGATCACGTTGGATTGACGCAACGGCGCCCTATGCTGAAGTCAAAGATGAAGTCTAAAATTATTGGCAGTGAATGCACATGCAATAATGACCATATAAAAGCAGTGCGCGGCATGTCGATCATTGTAACAGAGTAAAAGTATTGATTCTTCTTCACATAAATACTTAAGTAAAAGTAAAATATATTGTGCATTCAAATTACTCCCACAAGTACAATTTATCCAGACGTTACTTGAGTAAATGCAACAGAATAAATTTAACGCGTTACTACCTACCTCTGCCCACAACAATGCATCTGTCATGTTCCTGTTCAGTGCTGGGTTTTTGTTTTTTCAGTTGCCTTGGTGATCAATGATGGGTTTTTCTTCTGTCATGCACCGGCAGTCAATGTTAATCAAGGGGAGTTAAAAGCTCCATAGTGGTGGAGAGGAGTCATCAAATTATCACTTTTGCTTGCTGTTATTGCTGTAGTTCGATTGATCTTGTTTTCCTGCTCGGTATTATTGCCAGTAGTTCTTTGTGTAGTGAACACTTCAGTTTGTAAGTATTTTTGTTATTCCCTCTTTTGTTCATTTCCGTGTATCGCTTACTTAAGGCCTCTTTATGCTGCCGCACTCACGCGGCCGACAACGCCCGCGTTGCATCACGTGACCGACAAAATGGTCCAGCGGCCCCTCTGCGTCACTTCACGCGCACACGGCAAAAATTGTTGCTGCGCGTAGAATGCCGCGGAGATCATCTTTCGTGATTGCTCCGTTTTTATCATGTTCTACATACCATCTACATACCATCTACGCGAGCCATTCTACTCGCCGCGTGAGTTCGCATCATTCATCCTCACTGGAGCGTACATCCCGTCTCAAGCTAACACGAAGGCCGCACTGCTAACGCTCGCCGAACAAGTCAACGAAATTGAAAAAAAAAACATTCGGACTCACCCCTCATTATTCTCGGGGACTTTAACAAAGCTAAACTCAACCACGAACTCCCTAAATACAAGCAGCACCTCGACTGTCCTACCAGGGAAAATAATACTTTAGACCACTGCTACACTACGGTAAAAAACGCATACCGTGCTATACCTCGTGCAGCCCTGGGCTCGTCTGATCACTGCTTAATTCACTTAATGCCGACGTACAGGCAAGAATTTAAATGCGCGAAGCCTACAGTGAAAACAGTGAAAAAGTGGACCAATGAAGCCAAGATGGAACTTCAAAGCTGTTTAGACTGCACAGACTGGAGTGTCTTTGAAAATTCAGCTGGCAGCCTGGATGAATATACGGACACTGTCACATCCTATATCAGTTTCTGTGAAGAGGTTTGTGTACCAACAAAATCATTTCGCACATTCAACAACAACAAGCCGTGGTTCACTGCTCAACTTAAGCAGCTTCGCCAAGCTAAGGAGGACGCATATCAGAGCGGGGACAGGGCCCTGTATAATCGAGCTAGAAACCAGCTGACAAAAGAAATTAACACTGCGAAGAGGAACTATGCAGCAAAATTGGAAAAACAGTTTAGCGCAAACAACTCTAAATCAGTCTGGCATGCATTCCAATCGCTGACTAATTACAAGCGACGATCCCCCCAAGCTGAGAACAATAGCACACTAGCCAACGACTTGAATACGTTCTACTGCAGATTTGAAAAGGACACTTTCACACCCCACACCCATCCGGACGCACCCCGACCACAATCACACCTCTGACTTCTGCGTTTACCATCCACGAACAGAATGTGAGACGCATCTTCAAACAACAAAAGATTAACAAAGCGGCAGGCCCAGACCATGTGTCCCCATCCTGCCTCAAAGTCTGCATGGACCAACTCGTGCCAGTCTTCACTCAGATCTTCAATAGATCTCTGGAACTGTGCGAAGTTCCATCCTGTTTCAAACGCTCCACCATCATTCCAGTCCCCAAGAAACCTGCAATCTCGGGTCTGAATGACTACAGATGTCAAAGCCTGTCGCTTTGAGATCTGTGGTCATGAAGTCCTTTGAACGTCTCGTGCTGGACCACCTCAAGAGTGTCACAGGTCCCCTGCTGGACCCCCTGCAGTTTGCCTACCAAGCGAACAGGTCTGCGGATGATGCAGTCAACATGGGACTGCACTTCATCCTAGAACACCTCGACAGTGCAGGGACCTACGCGAGGATCCTGTTCGTGGACTTCAGCTCAGCGTTCAACACCATCATCCCTGAACTCCTTTCGTCCAAGCTTCTCCAGCTCAGCGTCTCACCTGCCATCTGCCAGTAGATTTACAGATTTCTGACGGGCAGGACACAGCAGGTCAGGCTGGGGGAGGCCACCTCATCCACACGCAGCATCAGCACTGGGGTTGTGTCCTCGCTCCGCTGCTCTTCTCTCTCTACAAGAACGACTGCACCTCAGTGAACTCGACTGTCAAACTCCTGAAGTTTGCAGATAACACCACTGTCATCGGCCTCATCAAGGACAGTGACGAGTCTGCATATCGACAGGAAGCGGAGCGGCTGGAGCTGTGGTGCGGCCGACACAACCTGGAGCTGAACACGCTCAAGACTGTAGAGATGATCGTGGACTTCAGGAGGCATCCTTCGCCACAGCTGCCCCTCACATTGTCCAGCTGCCTTGTGTCAACCGTCGAGACCTTCAAGTTCCTGGGAATTACAATCTCTCAGGACCTGAAGTGGGCGACCAACATCAACTCCGTCCTCAAAAAGGCCCAGCAGAGGATGTACTTCCTGCGGCTTCTGAGAAAGCACGGCCTGCCACCGGAGCTGCTGAGACAGTTCTACACAGCGGTCATCGAATCAGTCCTGTGTTCTTCCATCACAGTCTGGTTTGGTGCTGCTACAAAAAAGGACAAACTCCGACTGCAACGGACAATCAAAACTGCTGAAACGATTGTCGGTACCCCCCTACCCAGCATTGAGGACTTGCACGCTGCCAGAACTAAGACAAGGGCGTGCAAAATCCTCTCGGACCCTCCGCACCCCGGTCACCAGCTCTTCCAGCTCCTTTTTGCACATTTGCACAACCAACATTGTCCCAGATTATCGCACTACTCGTCACTTTAAACCGCATACACTCCTTGAAGTCTCAGAGCCCTTTGCACAATGGTCATTGCACCGGACTATTGCAATATTAGTCATTCAAACTGCTCTAAGTGCGAGAGGACTCTACATTTTTTTGCACAATTGTTTTTTGTCAATGTCTTTATGTCTCCAAAGTGTTCTGTAAATTGACTGTCTGTTGTACTAGAGCGGCTCCAACTACCGGAGACAAATTCCTTGTGTGTTTTGGACATACTTGGCAAATAAAGATGATTCTGATTCTGATTCTGCACTATTTGCATATCTGTTGCTGACCAATACTGGCCACTCATGCCAGAGTAGCATCTGCTCCATTTGCACACTGATTGAGGAGTATCTGCAACATTTGCACAACCAACATTGTCCCAGATTATAGCGCTACTCGTCAATTTAAACTGCATACACTCCTTGAAGTCTCGGCGCCCTTTGCACAATGGTCATTGCACCGGGCTATTGCAATATTCGTCATTCGAACTGCTCTAAGTGCTTGAGGACTCTGCATCTTTTGCACAATTGTCCAAAAAAAAAATATTTACATTTTAAAAATTTACCGGCATTACCAGATAAGTATTAACCCTTTATTGCTCAGTGACTGTTTTTTGTCAATGTCTTTATGTCTCAAAAGTGTTCTCTGTCAATTGACTGTCTGTTGTCGTAATAGAGTGGCTCCAACTACCAGAGACAAATTCCTTGTGTGTTTTTTTTTGGACATTCTTGGCAAATAAAGATGATTCTGATTCTGATTTTGCAGCATAATTAAACGTATCATCTGATCATCTTGGTCCATTGGTTCTAGCAGACAATGTTCCACGGTCGCCATTGCTGTTGCTTTGTTCCTTGTTACGGAAAGGAAAGTAAAAATGGCTAACGGCCAAAAAATTCAGAGGAAACTCCATCCTGTGGTCTCCTAGCCAATACCAGCCGTAGCGACACCCCCGACTTGGAGGTGAACTGCAGTACATTTCAAAACTGCGTGCGTGGGTTGCACTCGAGTATGAAGGAAAACTGCGTGGGGGATTGCCGCAGTGACGTCAGCGCAGTCGGCGCCTGTGCGAGTATAAATATAAATATACTCCTTTCCATCATTGTTCCGCCCGCCAGTGTGATTTTTAGTTATTTCTCTGTTTCCATTGTTACTCGTCTCGCGACGCTCCCGCTGTTGTAGTTTGTTGGTTGTATTTTTGTACTCTTGTCTTCCACCTTTTCGTGCGCTTTTAGCTATTACCCTCGCAATGCACCTTCTGCCATCGGTATTGGTTTGTACTATGCATTCTGTGTCTTCTGTTTATATTAGTGCACCTTTTGATAATATACCTTACGTGTTGTCCACCTTACGAACTTACCACTTAAAATACACACGTGACACCTAATCACAACTTCACATCTGCATAGCTAGTAACAATAAATCCTCATATATTTTACCATAATAACATTTTCTTTGCCTCTGTATCCAGCACTGGGGTTAACATGCTCAGAAATTCATTGTTAACAAGTGTTGTTTAATTGCAAATTGAGTATTGCCCAGGTATCACTGTGTCATATTAATGAGGTTCTGTGTTGGAATACTTCCCATGAGCTCATAAGCTGTGGGAGGGTCCATGTGGGTGAGCTGCATAGTAAGCTGGGTGGCGGCCGAAGGCGGGGACCTTGGCGGTCCGATCAAAGGCTTCAGAAGCTGGCTTTATGGACGTGGAATGTCAACTCTCTGGCAGGGACAGAGCCCGAGCTGGTGTGCGAGGTTGAGAGGTTCCGACTACATATAGTCGGGCTCACCTCCACAGACAGCTTGGGCTCTGGTTCCAGTCCTCTTGAGAGAGGTTGGACTCTTTTCTACTCTGGAGTTGCCCACAGTGAGAGGCGCCGAGCAGGTGTGGGCATACATATTGCCCTTAACTCGGTGCCTGTACGTTGAGGTTTTACCCCGGTGGATGAGAGGGTAGCCTCCCTCGGCCTTCGGGTGGGGGTGGGGGGACGGTCCCTGACGGTTGTTTGTGCCTATGCACCAAACAGCAGTTCAGCGTACCCATCCTTTTTGGAGTCCTTGGAAGGGGTGCTGGAGAGTGTTCCCGCTGGGGACTCCCTTGTTCTGCTGGGGGAGTTCAACGCTCATGTGGACAATGACAGTGAGACGTGGAGGGGTGTGATTGAGAACCCCCCCCCCCTCGACCAGAACCCGAGTGGTGTTTTGTTTTAGGACTTCTGTGCTTGTCATGGATTGTCCATAACAAACACCATGTTCCAACATAGGGGAGTCCACATGTGCACCAGGACACCCAAGGCCGCAGTTTAATGATCGACATTGTGGCCATGTCATCAGAATTGTTGCCGCATGTCTTAGACAGTGGGATGAAGAGAGAGGCGGAGCTCTCAATAGATCACCACCTAGTGGTAAGTATTGTGAGGGTCTGTTGGGAACGTCTGGCAGAGTCCCCTCTCAAAAGGACCTTCAACTCCCACCTCTGACAGAATTTCGCCCATGTCCCGGGGGAGGTGGGGCATAGTGTGTCCGAGTGCACCATGTTCCGTGCCTCCATTGTTGAGGCGGCCATCGTGGTGGCCATCGTGGTGGCAATCCCCCAACCCGGTGGTGGACACCAGCTGTAAGAGATGCCTTCAAGCTGAAGAAGGAGTCCTATTGGGCCTTTTTGGCCTCTGTGACTCCGGAGGCAGCTGATGGATACCGGCTGAGGTGGGAGGAGTTTGGTAAGGCCATGGAGAACGGCTTCTGGACGACTTTGAGGAAATTCTGGTCCACCATCTGGCGTCTCAGGAAGGGGAACCAGTGCACCATCAACACTGTGTATTGTAGGGACGGTGCGCTGCAGACCTCAACTCGGAACGTTGTGAGTCGGTTGGCAGAATACTTAGAAGACCTCCTCAGTTCCACCGACATGCCTACCCATGAGGAAACAGAGTCTGGGGACTCTGAGGTGGGTTCTTCTATCTCTGGGGTTGAGATCACTGAGGTGGTTAAAAAGCTCCTTGGTGGCAGGGCTCCAGGGATGGATGAGCTCAGCCCTGAGTTCCGAAAGGCTCTGGATGTTGTGGGGCTGTCCTGGTTGACATGCCAACTACATGGGATCCCACTCCTAAGCCTCCCTGGTCAGGTCTATTCAGAGGTTCTGGATAGGCGGGTCCATCAGGAAGTCAGGAAGTAGTGGTGTTTTGGTCCTGGCCGTGGAACAGTGAACAAGCTCTACATATGATTTGTGGACATTGAAAGGCATTCGGCCGTGTCCCTCAGAGAGTCCTGTGGGGGGGTGCTCCTGGAGTATGGAGTGCCAGACTCCTTGATAAAGGCTGTTCCGTCCCTGTACAACCAGTGTCAGAATTTGGTCCGCATTGCCGGAAGTAAGTCAGATTTGTTTCCAGTGAGAGTTGGACTCCGCCAAGGCTGCCCTTTGTCACAGATTCTGTTCATTTCTTTTATGGACAGATTTTTCTATGTGCAGTCCGGTTTGATGACATCAGTATCACGTTGCTGCTTTTTGCAGATGATGTGGTTCTGATGGCTTCATCAAGCCGTGATCTCCAACTTTGGGGCGGGAGATTGACAGGCGAATAGGTATAGCGTCTGCTGCGATGGTTATCAGTCTGTTGTGGTGAAGAAGGAGCTGAGGTGAAAGGCAAAGCCAGTCCATCTACGTTCATACCCTCACTTATGGTCATGAGCTGTGGGTCGTGACTGAAAGAACAACATCACAGATACAAGCTGCCAAAATGACTTTCCTCCACAGGGTGTCCCGGCTCTCCCTTAGAGATAAGGTGAGAAACTTGGTCCTCCGGGAGGGCCTCAGAGTCCAGCTGGTGCGCCTTCACATCAAGAGGAGCCAGATGATGTGGCTCGGGCATCTGGTTAGGATGCCTCCCTGGTGAGGTGTTCTGCACACATCCCACCGGGAGGAGGCCCCGGGGACGATCGAGGACATGCTGGAGAGACTACGTCAGCCTTGGGATCGCTCCAGAAGAGCTGGACGAAGTAGCTGGGGAGAGGGAAGTCTGGGCTGTCCTGCTTAAGCTGCTGCCCGACCCAATCTCGGATAAGTGTAGGAAAATGGATGGATGGATGTGTTGGAATGTTTGGCCTTTGCATGTTGTCACAATTGAGCTTTTTGTGGTGTTGGAACCAAGAGGTAATGGAAACGCATGCAGGGAGGCAAGACTTCAGTGCTGGAATTTTAAAAGAAAGTATCTAATTTTCCAAAACCTAGAAGGCAAAAAGGCAAGTGGACTTATCAACTATACTAACTGAACAAAGTCCAAAAGGGAAGGTTCCAATTAACAAAGAAACACTAGGCATAAACTCACCACAACCAAAAAAATAGCATGACATGGGGAACATGACTTACAGCGACAATGATCCAAATCAGAATGACAGAAAATAGGGAAGCAAGCAAACTGACGAGAGAACGAGGCACACCTAGAGAAGACGAGTGGCTGGAGGGAGCTGATTGGTAGACACAAGGAACAGGATTAATGAGAACAGGGGGAAACAAAAACCTTACGAGCAAAACAAAAAAAATTATCAATACAAGATTACTATAAGGAGACATATTGTGCATTTTTTCACTATTTCAAACTTCAACTTCAAACTCAACTTCTCAGGCGTTACGTGTATGCTTTGCTTTTTTAAAAATATCCTCAACATCAAGAATTGTTGTATACCTTACACACCATATTTCTGTCTCGCTGAGATCAGAAAAGCCCTGTCTCGTGGAAGTCAGCCATTGGTTGTCCCTGCCCATACACTGCTGAGCCAACGGTGAATGTGGATTACTTTACCATGGCGACGAAGGGCAGGGCTGTGTGTGTTGTGTGTGTGTGTGTGTGTGCTTCTGTGTGTGTGTGCGGGGCCGGGGGTCTCTGGGTAGCTGCACGTTGCACCCTGAATGTAAATAAGCAAATGCAAATTGTAAAGCACATGCAAGCCCTCACAAAAACAGCATTAATTGCATGTTCCCTCATAGAGGCAGCTCTTCATCACCGAGCCGCAAAATTACGCTCGTCAATTAGTGTGCAGTTCTGTTATGTGATGAATGCATCAGACACATTGACAACCATAAATACCCCCAACTCTTACCCCATGGATGACTTCACTGAACAATCAAGTATGCTCTGCTTCTCAAAAGCTAACGCTGATGACAAATGCAAATCTGTGCAGCGCTGTATTGGCGTTGACATTGTGCTTAAAACATTGTCGTCTGACAGCCAGATACAGACCCTTACTGAAAACCTGTCCAGCCTTGTTGCTGTGTCGTGGGCAGAGATAGTTGGTGTGGTGATGATTATTATGTAAATTAGTCGTGCTCTTGCATAATGGTGAGGTAAAAGGTAAAAAAATTTACCAGTAACACTAATAATATAAATGATATCAATCGGCACTACAGTGGACGATATACTTAGCATGTATGTCTCCCAGTCAAAGATTCTGAATTTGAAACTCTATGCAGACCTTCTGTGTGCAGTTTTCTCTCCCCCGGTTGTGTTTTAGTTTTCCCGCCATACTCCAGTTTCTTCTTTGTCCAAAAGCAGGCATATTAGGTTATCATTACCATCATCATCACCATCAGTGTGAATACTTTTTTGTCTCTATGTTCCCAGTGATTGACTGACGAGCCATACAGGGTGTACCCCGCCTCTTGCCCAAGGTCAGCTGGAATAGGCTCCAACTTGCAGATGACTCTGCACCTGATAAGCAGTATAAAATTAATGCCTAATGGTTGTCTGTTCTTCCTGTTATTGTTATAATTTTTACAGTGTCTATCCTTAAACGAGTGGCCCTAAGCAGAGCATATTATCAGTACACGATATCATTTTACATTGGCCTTGTTTAAGACACCGTTGAGGAGAAGAGATTTGAGACAAAACTTTCAGACCAACCAAGTGTCCTTAACATAGAAGGACAAAAGCTTTTATTATCAGTCAAATGACCAGCATAAGCTTGCAGACTGCTCATGGAGCGCTGCTTCCTTTGCAAAGTGCTTTTTCTCATCTGCTGACATTCACGCTTGTCTGAAAAGCTGTACACAGAAGCTTCATTCAAGTTTGACAACCAGCAGGGAACTGAAACAGTGATAAAATAGATCAAATGGTGCAGCGGACTAATCAGAGACTAATAAAATTACCTGCACCAGATCAACATTTTTAGCAAGGTTAAAGAGCTGATACAGTGCAAAGTAAATGCAGAAGATGCAAGGAGTAATTGCATTGTACTGGAGATGTCTATTGTATACAAAATTATTCTCAAGCTATCATTTTATAACCATTCATGCTTTTCACTTAAAGGCATTCACCATGGGGAAAAATTATGGCACTTTTTTGTCACTAATATACAAAGGATATAAACACTAAACACATCTGTTAAAATAGCAAGTTTTTGTGATGTAAAATTTGGAACAGTATGAATAATTTCTGAACTTCTTCCACTTGTTGTATGAACTAAAAACCTATTGAGGATCCCTTGATAGAAAGTAAGCTACGCCACAATAGGGCCCTTTTAAAGTGCTTAATTGATCGGTTTTACAAGTTGTAAGTACTAGTAACATTACATAATTGATTTCAAACACTACAGTCTGCTAAATGATCATATTTATGATAATCCAGTTGTACTCATTACTTTGCTGCAGTATTGTCTGTGAGAAGCAGCAGAGCCTGCAACAAAAAGGAGGGTACTTTATTTTTTTTTAATTTCCACTTGGAGTCATCCTGAATGGGAAACAGATGAGCTGGGAGTTTTGATTCAGAGACATTATGAACTTTGCTGCCACAAATGTGCGAAGTGATGTTGCCCGACATCAAAACCTGTTGATGTTTATGCTCATATTGTATTTTTTATTTTGTTTTATTTTTGAAGGACAAAAATAATGTAGGCGGCAAGGTGGGCGACTGGTTAGAGCGTCTGCCTCACAGTTCTGAGGAGTGGAGTTTGCATGTTCTCCCCGTGCCTGCGTGGGTTTGCTCCGGACACTCCGGTTTCCTCCCACATCCCAAAAACATGCATGGTAGGTTAATTGACAACTCTAAATTGCTCGTAGGTGTGAATGGGAGTGCGAATGGTTGTTTGTTTGTATGTGCCCTGCGATTGGCTGGCAACCAGTTGAGGGTGTACCCCGCCTCCTGCCCGATGATAGCTGGGATAGGCTCCAGCACGCCCGCGACTCAAGTGAGGAGAAGCGACTCAGAAAATGGATGGCACGTGTTGTGTTTTGATGTGTTGAAGAGATCACAAACAATAGGCACAAATGTAAAAGAATAAATACATAAAATAAAAATAAAGGTGATGCTTGGCTGTAGGTGACTGTTTACTCACACCACACCTTGTGCCAAGTAATCAGATCTGAGTTTATCTGACAAATCTCTCTGGCCTAACATTACCTCCTTGTATGTTGTGTAAAAGGTAAATAAAAAAAGAATACAATGATTTACAAATCCTTTTCAAACTATATTCAGTCGAATACGCTACAAAGACAGAATATTTATTGTTCAAACTGATGAAGTTTTTTTTTCTTTTTTTTTAAACAACTATTCTCTCATTTTGAATTTGATGCCTGCAACACGTTCCAAAAAAGCAGAGATGGCCAACAAAAAACTTGGTAAGTTCAGGAATGCTCAAAAACACCTGTTTGGAACATTACACAGTGTAGCGGACATGCACGCCACAACTTTGAGGCGTCACAGAGACTCGTTACCACCTGAGAACTCCCACTCCTCCACGCTGCCCTGCTGTGAGACGGCGACTTGGACAGGGCCTGGTGTACGTCAAGTAGACCTTAACCTAATTAGCAATTAGCCTAATTCCCGTCAAATCTTGATTCCTGTCTTCCAAAGACTCCTTCCCCGACCAAAAGATCGGAGGGACACTCCCTTCAAGCAGACTATGTGGTTAATATTGACCCATGTGCGTTAGGCGCCACCCACTGGCGTTGAGAGGAACTGCAAGCATAACTTGCGGACGTGCCTTTGATATTTGTTAACGGAAGACAAAATGTCTGTTTTTATATCTTGCACACTCTGTACAAATATCCCAAATGTATGCCTTAGTGTCTGTGTCCCCATTCTCACTTTGACAGATCCTGCACGGTCCTTTGACAGGTCCTGCACGATTTTGAAAGCTGTTCATGATTTGAAATCAAACAGTATGAAATGTTGTATTGAACAATAAGCAACCCATCTGCCACGACCAAAGTTCAAACAATGACTCTATGCGTGAGAGTACAAAGTAGGGAGTGTTTGAGATTAATATAATTTTAAAAACCCATTTACTCAAATTTGCAGACAAGTGGGCGTGGTCTTCTCCAAGTCGGCACTCCCTCTTCCTACGCTCCGCCCCTGGGGTATTTAACTCTAAACTCACACCTTTCTGAGTAGAGTTGAGCTGAGTTGAGTTGAGGCTCAGTTGTTCAAAAGCAAGGATGGTGCGAGCTTCACCACTTTGTGAACAATTGTGTGATCAAATAGTCCAATAATTTAAGAACAATGTACAATTGTAAGAATGTAGGAATTTCATCATTTACGGTCATCAAGAACATCAAAAGATTCAGAGAATCTGGAGAAATCAATGCACCTAAGCGGCAAGGCCAAAAACTAAAATTTAATGCCCGTGAACTTCGATCCTTCAGCCGGCACCGCATTTAAAAACCAGCATCATTGTATAAAGAATATCACTACATGGGCTCAGGAACACTTAAGAAAACCATTGTCAGTAAACATCGTTGGTCACTAAATCTACAAATTCAAGTCAAAATTTACCATATATCAGCATCACCCAGAACGCTGCCAGCTTCTCTGGGCCTGAGCTCACCTGAGATAGACTGACACAAATTGGAAATGATGGACATTGTGTCCTCTATTCCAAGACTCCAAGTGAAAATGTGTGGTCCATTATGAAGCACAAAATATGGAAACGGAGACCCCGGATTGTTGAGCAACTGAAGTTGTACATCAAGCAAAAATGGGAAAGAATTCCACCTACAAAGCTTCAACTATTAAGGTCCTCAGTTCCCAAATGCTTATTGAGTTGTTGTTTTTTTAAAAAAGAAAAGTTGATGTAACACAGTGGTAAACATGCCTCTGTCCTAGCGTTTTTTAAACATGTTGCAGGCATCACATTATACAACTAATATTACAAGCGGTCAGTATTGAAAGTGGAAACCTATTGCAAGTTTGTACATTTCTCTAATAAATGTAATTCACTTGTGGGTTGAATATTTGTTAGTACAGTTGTATAATAGATGGAGTCATACAATTAAAAAATGAGCAATCAACATTTATCTGTAAAGTTATAAGCAAATGTCAGTAACATAAATGGGTTCTGGGTTACCATGACACTGGTCGACTGCTGATTCAGTCAATTTTCCAATTTCCCTTTGAGACCAAATCAGCGAGCAAGTCAGAGGTCTAGTGAGGTGCACTAACTCCTGGCATGATAAGATGACATCACACACTTCAATGTCCAAAATTTGTTTGAAAATTTTACATTTCATTACTTTTCAAATCCAAATTTTACCAGCTTCTTGGTGTCCAACTCTGAAGTTTTCACTGTATCTTTTGGCAGCCAGGTACTGAAGATAATCTTCAGATGATAATGCATTGATTTTATATGCTGAAATGCAAAGCCTCAAGTGCTCCATTCCTCTGTGGGAATCCTGTCAATATGTTGCTTGAGCCTAGGACACTGATTGACACTTAAAACAAAAATAGCCACCTACCTTATGTATAAATGACAAACCGATCAGCTTTTAAAATACACTAGCTAAATAGTGTAAAAAAATAAAATAGAAAAATAAAATATTCAATACAATAAGTCCTTCCCATAAGAGTTAAACATGGATTGATGGCTGATGTGTTTGGCAAGAGTGCCTGTAGTTTAGTTTTTATTTCAAAAAAGAAAAAAGTGGAATTTTTTAAAATGAAAGCACTCTTTTTGTAGATATGAGATGTCCATCTTCCACTTATCTAGAGGTCAGGTCATGGAGGCAGCAGCCTAAGAAGGGTAGCTCGAACTTCCCTCTCCCTGGCCACTTCATTCAGCTCAGTCTAAAAGAGAGAGAGAGTTTCTCCAGTCCAACGTGTCTCGGGTTTTTCCAAACCTCCTTATTTAGCTCCTCTCAATGCTTAGAAGCAGCGGATCCTAAGAGCCCCTCTTGGATCACAGAGCTTCTCACCCTATCTCTAAGGGAGAGACCACACACCCTGCAGAGTAAACAGCAAGAATGGGTGATCTTGTTCTTTTGGTCACTACCCAAAGCTAGTGACCATAAGGTGGGAACGTAGGATGACCTGTAAATCAAGACTAACCACTTTATGGTCAGTTATCCTTCCCCACAATCAAAGCCAACACAGCACCAGGTGACGATCAGAAGACAGTGTTTTGGCTTAGCTCCTTCTTTACCACGACAGACCAATGCAGAATCCGCATCACTGCAGATGCTGCACCAATATGGCTGTCGGTCTCCTGCTCCACTTTTTTCCCTCTCTTGTTAGCAAGTCATTCTCGAACTCCTCCTCTTGGCGCAAGATCTAATTCCCTACGCAGAGGCCACTCTACACTTACCAGCAATGTGGACCATACTAAAAAACACCTTCTCTAAATTCACAAAGCTCATGTAGACTGGTTGGGGAAACTCCCAACTCCTGTGGGTGTGGAGCTGGTCCATTGTTCAACAGCCAGGACCAAATCCACACTGCTCCTCCTGAAATCTGAGGTTTTGACTTTACGACAGACCCTCATCTGCAGAATGCACCTTACCATGCAGGCTGATGAGTATGATCCTCTTGTAGTATAGGACAAAGGGACTAACATTTTTTAAACAAAGTAGACAGTGTACATCAGTGGTCACGCATGTAATTACGAACATACTCGGTACTTGAGTATCAGTGTGTAGTATAACAAAAAAAATTAACAAAATATGAAATTAGCTCATAACCAAGTTCTTAAAAGGCCAACAACGCAAATCTAAAAATACTGCATCTGCCTTTGAGCCAAAGATCTTGCACCTAATACAGTACAGTAGAGAAAGAAAAAACTAAACAAAGGAAAACACCAGTTTACTTTGGCAGCCTACGATAATCTAAGGACAGAGAAAAGCAAAATGCAATTCCCAGTAAACTCAAGCAAAATGCATATTGGCCAAAATTGTCTGCCAGCATAGGTGACACAAAAAACATTAATTCATTTTTTTTTTTTTAAATCAAAGAAGGAGGTAATGCTTTGCAACAGTCTATATTAACTAACAATGGACACCTCATACACATTACAACACCCATGAATGTCCAGTGGGTGAGGAATCGCCCACTGTTACGTGATGCTATTTTCAGCCAGAGGATGGCTCAATGTGCTTGTTGCTGGAACAGCCAGGTAACGTTTGCACAACTTGGCCAAATAGGGAAAGCTGTCCTCGTTCTGGGCCCGCCACAGCAGCGGGTTCTGCATGGTGACAATTTTTCAGTGTTTGCAAATAATCACAGACCTCTTCTTCTGCGGTTAAATAATTCCCTGCTTTGATAGTGTGGGCTGACATTTTTTTCAAAATCTTGCTCGAGCCTGGCTATTTTGCCTTTTACTGGTACCCCTTCACCACAGCTTCACATTCAGAAATCAAAAGACAATTTAAATCAATGATGATGACTTATTTCCTACGGCGCACTCATCTGTTGCCGCAAGCTTCTCTACCTTCTCCTCAAGCAAGGCAAAAACCTGTGATTCGAGACTTGTCGACGTCACACTCTGAACGTCATTGTGGAATAGTAAAGTTGACTAATCAACTAGTCTGTACAACCCCAACTGATGACTCACATGAAATGGCAACCGAGTTCTTTTTAAAACTTGTGGTGAACACCGAGTGCAGCTTATTCGTGGAGAGGGTTCCTCGCATCCAATCATCTGGCTGAGTGGCACACCATCTGACTGAGTACAAACCGGTGGGTCAATTTGAAGAAGAGGGCCACCAATCACAGACGAACAGCCAGAGGTAGCAGCCAATTCCGAATGAGAACCAGCACACACAGATTTGGGTGCATGAGCAATCAAGATTGAAAGCAAAAAAATACCTTGGGCTGTAACAAAGATGCTGCCCTGTATTCAGTGTGACACGCATTTAGTACCAGAAACCTTTGGGTGTATTTCCTAAAATTCTTTTGGACCTATTTTACATTTTTTTTTAAATCTCTCAATTATGTTGTGTGCGTGTGCTTTAGTATTTAGTATGTTGTCACTCTTTATGTATTAATTCCATATTTTGTGGTTATTCTAAGCAACTTCTTTGTCCTTGGTCTTTGCCTCGCGTTTGGTTCCTTTGATTGTAGTATTCATCCTGTCATTTCTCTTTTTTTAAATTTGCACTTATATTATTTTCATCTTGTTACTATAGAGTTTATTCCTCAATCTGAAAATAGCAATACAAAGATGTGGAAAAACAAATCTCACGGCACACCACCGTACATAAAGTTGGACGAATTGACGATCTCATCACAATTTACTCAGTGTGAAATGGAACAGCGTTTAATTCCTTTCACTATAGGTTGCTGGCATAGATAGATGATCAAATATATATTTGTAATCAATAATTAATAATTTGCTGAAAAATTAATTGGATCATTTCCACGGCACCCCTAATGATCTCTCACCACACACTAGGGCATCCTGGTTGGACATCACAGAATTAAAGAGTCATAGTTTGCAAACATAAAACACACACAAACACACAAAACACACACACGCACACACACACATGAATCAAGGAATGATCTACTGTATGGTGCAAGTGCGGAAAAGTTGCTTTAACATTTTGTGAACATTCAGCTAAACTTTTGACCCATAAAATTGAAGTCGATGTATTGGGCATTTTATAACAGGTTGGTGTTCAGGCTGTATTTACTGCATTAAAGGTCAAAAAAATAGTTTTATTACAAGCTTTAGCCTCTGCATTTATCTTCAATTCAGCAAAACATTAAGAGACAAATGTCAGTACTGTGTTTTTTCACAGCTAAAAGGAGCTCTAGGCACATCAAGGTAAAATACAACCTCAAATAGCTCCAGTTTTGACAGTTTGACACAAGCACTTTAGTGCTGACATAGAAAACAGCGCTGCTTTTCAACTAAAATGTGTTTCCTGACATACGTCAGCTCAAAAGTATGGATGTACCCGTTTTGTCAACATGGCCATGCAGAGCTGTTTCCATTAATGTCACAGAGATTGCTCCAATATATCTTCCCTCTTAGCCTGTCTAAATTTTATTTGCACCCTAAAAAACGGTTTCTTACAACTCCCTCCCTCCTTCTGCTGCTTTTGGGTATCATATTACAATCACCCAGTCTCAACCCCGACCTCATCACATGAGGATACCTTTATGTACTGTATTTCTGACCTTCAATGACACCATGTTTAGCATATTAGAAAAGTAGCTTCTAGGTCCAAGCCTCCTGCTGTCCATAAAAATCATTATTGAGTTGAAGGGTTTTAAAGGCCCCAAGATGTGAATGTACATGTGAATGGTTTTCTGTCTTTATGTCAGCCCTATGATTGACAGTCAGCCATGATAGGCTTCAGTGTCTCTGTTGTTTAGAAAAAGTGGTATAGAAAAAGGGATGATGAATGGTTGCAGCCTCTTGAACAATTTATAATTTGATCTGATGTATTCATATCTCCTTAAATTGTAAATGACTATATGTACAGTATGGAAAGTGTACACAGAAATTGTATTGTTTATTGAGAGCGCATTCCTGGTCACAATGGGAGCCAATCTAAAATGAAAAAAAATACAAAATTATAGTTCTGTCAGGATGCATTGCAATCTGTAAAGTAATACCTCTCTGAAAATGTCTGCCACCAAACAGAACAAAAAAAAAAAAAACTTTGTATTGGATCTCAATTTCATCCTCATTGTCATTCAGATTCTGGGATATTAGGTGGAATTTGATATATGCTGGACTTGAAAGTTTACAAATATAAGATTTGATAGTTATCACTTATCACAAGTATAAATCCCACCAGGGCTGCAATTTTTAAATCTTGAAAATACCGCCTGAACCCGCACACATTACAAGGCTGCGCTCAAAGCACATGGTAGACAAATTGGATTCAAACTCCAATCTCTCAATAAGTCACTTGACTGGGCCTTTCATTGGGTATATAAATCACTTGCACACATTGAGGGACACGCTGAGAGTCTCCCTCCAGGTGAGAGCAGCTGTGCTTTGCAAAGTAAGTGTGATGTTACCTGTGCTTGGTTTGGAAGAGAAGGGCTTTTACTGCAACCAATCTCAATCATCTGGTTCTGACTCATTCAAGTAGGCAACTATTTAGACTCATGCAAGTAGCTTTGGAGCATCCTCTTGTCCCCCATATTTTTATTTACAATCCAGTTGGTATTCATTTTCTATCTGAGCATGGAGAAGTGAAAAACTATCATGTTAAAGCCAAAAGATGAGTAGAGCTGCATTGGGTTTTGTTGAATGCACCGATTAGCGTTAGCTTCTTATAATAGGAATTTACTAGATTGCTCAGTGAAGTCGGGGTGGTTTTTGACAATGTTGCTGCTCCACATACACAGCTCTGCATAGAGATGGACATGCAATCTGGTGGCTTTGGGCAAGCTAGACTATAGGGAAATTACAACCCCAATTCCAATGAAGTTGGGATGTGTTAAACATAAATAAAAACAGAATACAATGATTTGCAAATCATGTTCAATGTATATTTAACTGAATTCACTACAAAGACAAGATATTTAATGTTCAAACTGATAAACTTTATTGTTTTTAGCAAATAATCATTAACTTTTTATGGCTACAACACGTTCCAAAACAGCTGGGACAGGTGGAAAAAAAGACTGAGAAAGTTGAGGAATGCTGATCAAACACCTGTTTGGAACATCCCACAGGTGAACAGATGGGTGCCATGATTGGGTATAAAAGGACCTTCCCTGAATTGCTCAATCATTCACAAGCAAAGATGGGGCGAGGTTCATCTCTTTGTGAACAAGTGCGTGAGAAAATAGTCGAACAGTTTAAGCACAATTTTCCTCAATGTACAATTGCAAGGAATTTAGGGATTTCATCATCTACGGTCCATGATATCATCAAAAGGTTCAGAGAATCTGGAGAAATCACTGCATGTAAGCGACAAGGCCAAAAACCAACATTGAATGCCCGTGACTTTCGATCCCTCAGGCGGCACTGCATCAAAAACCAACATCAATGTGTCAAGGATATCACCGCATGGGCTCAGGAACACTTCAGAAAACCAATGTCAGTAAATACAGTTCGGCGCTACATCCGTAAGTGCAACTTGAAACTATTCAGAGCAAAAGCATCAACAACACCCAGAAACGCCGCCAGCTTCTCTGGGCCCAAGCTCATCTAAGATGGACTGATGAAAACCACATTCTGCACGTTTTACAACAGCGTGGCTTCGTAGTAAAAGAGTGCGGATACTAGACTGGCCTGCCTGCAGTCCAGTCCTGTCTCCCATTGAAAATGTGTGCCGCATTATGAAGCGTAAAATACGGCAACGGAGACCCCGGACTGTTGAACAGCTGAAGCTGCACATCAAGCAAGAATTCCACCTACAAAGCTTCAACAATTAGTGTCGTCAGTTCCCAAACGTTTATTGAATGTTGTTAAAAGAAAAGGTGATGTAACACACTGGTAAACATGACCCTGTCCCAGCTTTTTTGGAACGTGTTGCAGCCATAAAATTCTAAGTTACCAGTAATTATTATTTGCTAAAACAATAAAGTTTGAACTTTAAATAGCTTGTCTCTGTAGTGTATTCAATTAAATATAGGTTGAACATGATTTGCAAATCATTGTATTCTGTTTTTATTTATGTTTAACACAACGTCCTAACTTCATTGGGATTGGGGTTGTATAATCCATGCTGTTTTTGTGGGGCCTCGCCTGTGCCTTGCAGTTTGCAGTCTCATTTGTTGGTAGTCACTTTTGTTGACAGTCAAGGTGTTTATTCCCACCACCTCAATTCAGCCCCAGAAACGAACAAACTGCTTTCAGCAAGACAAGCATACGAGTATCTAAACTATGCTGTAATTCTTATTTCTTGGGGTATTTTGACTAAAGTATGTCGCAGACAAGTTATAAAGACACCTGGAAACTGTTTTAAATTGTGAAAAAAATTTATAATATGAGAATATTAAGTGAGCAACAATACGTGTACAGTATCTGTATCAATATAGTGTGTAACGAACCGAGACCACAGCATGGAACACTTATCAATTTTATATTTACTTTATCAACTTCTGACGGTGAGGATCTGCACTGGACTACTGATTGTGGAGCACAAGTTCACTAAATTGCACCTCTCGCATTTATTCAGACCAAACTGTTGAGATATGGGTAGCGAGTCATTTCAACATGGCTAATTCCTGAAATTACTGGTGTCAAACCCAAGGCCCGGGGGCAAGGTCTGGCTCGTCACATAAATTTATGTGGCCCATGTAAGCAAATCATGTGTGTCCTTCCATGATTCTTGCTAAAATCTGGAACAAAATTTTAATGTCATATTTAATCAATAATAATATTTAGATATTGCAAGCATTTATTTTTGTTACCAAAACCCTTTTTACAGTAACTTGAAAAATAATTGAACAAACTATAATCATGAACTTCTGATTTCAAAACTTGTTGTCTATTAATTTATTGTGTAGATGGAACAATGTGATGAGGCAATTAAGCATTTATATGGTTTCAGAGTCATTACAGCCCTCTGAGGAAAACCATAACTACAATGTGACAAAGGTGTGTGAAAAATTTGTTTGTCACTCCTGCCTTAAATGTACCTGAAATCGCAGCTCCTCCACCATCCGTCAGCTCTGGCTTTGGGAACTACTTTAGTTTTTGTATTAAATATGACCTTGATGAGTTGAAACAAATGTTGGTAATTCCAATAGACTTACAAGTTAAAAAGAATGTTTGACACTTGTTTGACAAGTAAATGTGAAATAAATTACTGTAATTAATCCACACAAAATCAAGACAATACCATTCTCAATAAACCACAAACAGCACAAATAACTTTCTTTTCTACATACTGTATGTTCACACACACTAAAGAAACAATCTACAATACACAAGTAATGGTGTGTGTGTGTGTGTCTGTGTGCGTGTGCATGCATGCGTGCGGACTTCACTACAAACGCTTCAAACAAAAAAACAACTTCACACAATCAGCGTCTCTCGCACTGGTTATAATAAAAGAAAATAATTCATACAAAATACAGGGTACTCACGGTGACCAGGTTCAAGCACGTGTCCAGGAAGACAGCATCTTCCCACAGGAGGAGAATTTGCTCCAAGACCACAGAAATGACGCAGCGTTCAAACGAGCTTTCGTTCAGCCGATTTTTACTTTGACGTGTCAACAAAAATTGAAGACAATATGTGGCTGTATGGTGACAGTGAACTCAATTCAGTTCACAACAAGCAGCAGTTTAGAAGATAGTAAACAATTCTTCAAAAAAGAGGCTTCAAGCTGTTGAAAGCCACTCCCAGTTGAAGTTTGCTGTCAAACTAAACATACAACAAAGAGAATATCATGTTGCATATTTAAAACCACATAGCTAAAGTCCGCTCAGCTTAATGCTAACAAACAATGCAAAATGCCATAGACAATTTAACTAACAGCATCTGTGCCACGGTGTGATAACCCTTTAAGCAACGGGTATTTGAACACTAGCAGTGGATTAATACAAGTAGATACAATATAATCATACTCACAGGCATATATTCTTTATCCTATGTGGAAAATGCCCAATAATACTGCAGCTTATTAAGTCAGTTGTGACGTCTCCAGGTACGCATATCCATATGTCTGTATTATGCTGCTCCCAGGTGGGCAAGGTGCGCACACCAGAAGTAGCTGTGCAATCACAAGAATTATCATGATGCACAAACTGTTTCAAATTCAAACAAATTCTTTAATTATGTTATTATGCTGTGTTTTTATAAAGTACAATATTATAGAGTGCCATTTGTCTTATTAAAAAGCTGTTCAAGCTGTGCTTGTTCATAAATTATAAAAGGTAAAATAACAATGATAATTTGTGCTAAATAAAGATATTTACTACCTACTTGTTTCGGTTGCAGGCCCATATAAATAGGGAAATCGAAGCAGCAATCCGCTATAAACTGACACCGACAAACCTTTCACCCAAAATTCCATGCTTTTCTCTCATAGTTTAAACGTTGTCAGTTATATATTCACACTGGGACTGATCTTTCCATGGCTTATTGTTCATTGCAAGATCCAGTGCCCTTATCATTATACACTATATAGATACCAAAGAAATAACTAAAAAAGTGTTGACACATGGGAGCAACCATCAGTTGGAGAAACAGAAAATAACTGACTTGGCAGAGAGACTGAGAGTATAGATCAATACAAGGTAGCCCACACTGCATATGTGCTGACATCTGCTAACAGTGTGTATTAATCACATCAGGGATTCACGGACATGTGTTCCTGTCAATACTACCGATGCTGTACCACCCTTTCAATGGGAACAGCCCTATAATAATTGACATAATTTAACCCACTCAAACTAATTTGGTCTTGGCTCTATTTCATATTTCGTAATAGTTATAGTTATAGTGACTAATGCTAAAAGTAGTTAACATCCATCCATCCATTTTCTGAGCCACTCATCCCCACAAGAGTCGCAGGAGCGCTAGAGCCTATCCCGGCTATCATCGGGCAGGAGGCGGGGTACACCCTGAACTGGTTGCCAGCCAATCACAGGGCACATATAAACAAACAACCATTCGCACTCACATTCACACCTACGGGCAATTTAGAGTCTTCAATTAACCTGCTACGCATGTTTTTGAGATGTAGGAGGAAATCGGAGTGCCCGGAGAAAACCCACGCAAGCACGGGGAGAACATGCAAACTCCACACAGCCGGGGCCGGGGATTGAAACCCGGTCCTCAGAACTGTGAGGTAGACGCTCTAACCAGTCGGCCACCGTGCCGCCAGAATTTAACATATATTTAAATAACCTTTTCAACAAACCATTGGACTCCTTGAAAAAGGGGCTCTGTTTGGATTCCACCATGTGCTTATACATACAACAAACAGTGAAACCCCAGTAACCCATGTTACATGTTAGAGCATGTAAATCCAAGCATATACTGAACTGTAGTATATACGATATTCTATATTAAACACACTACAAACCCCGATTCCAATGAAGTTGTGAAGTTGTGTAAAACATTCATAAAAACGGATTGCAATGATTTGCAAATCCTTTTGAACCTGTATTCAATTGAATACACTACAAAGACGAGATATTTAATGTTAGAACTGATGAACATTATTGTTTTTTGTATATAGTCTCTCATTTTGAATTTGATGCCTGCAACATGTTCCAATAAAGCTGGGACATGGGCAACAAAACACTGGGAAAGTTGAAGAATGCGCACAAAACACCTGTTTGTAACATTCCACAGATGAACAGGTTAGTTGGAAACAGGTTAGTGGCAATATTGGGTATAAAAGAAGCATCCCCAAAAGGCTCAGTTGTTGACAAGCAAGGATGGGGTGAGGTTCATCACTTTGTGAACTACTTAGTGAGCAAATAGTCCAACATTTTAAGAACAAAATTTCTCAACGTACAATTGCAAGGTATTTAGGGATTTCATCATCTACAGTTCATAATATCATCAGAAGATTCAGAGAATCTGGAGAAATCTCTGCAGGTAAACCCCAAGGCCAAAAACCAAAATTGAAACCCTGTGACCTTCGATCCCCTCAGGCGGCACTGCATTAAAACTGCATTAAAAAATGACATAACTTATTTTGCCATATGGGCTCAGGAACACTTAAGAAAACCACTGTCAGTTAACACCATTCGTCACTACAACTACAAATTCAAGTTTAAACTCTACCATGCAAAGCAAAAGCTATATATCAACAACGCCCGGAAACGCCACTGGCTTCTCTGGGCCCAAGCTCATCTGAGATGGACTGATGCAAAGTGCTACAGTGTGCTGTGGTCTGACAAGTTCACATTTCAAATAGTTTTTTGGAAATCATGGATGTCGTGTCCTTCGGGAAAAGGGGAAAATTACCATCATTACCATTGTCCATCCATCCATCCATTTTCTGAGTCGCTTCTTCTCACTAGGGTCGCGGGCATGCTAGAGCCTATCCCAGCTATCATCGGGCAGGAGGCGGGGTACACCCTGAACTGGTTGCCAGCCAATCGCAGGGCACATAGAAACAAACAACCATTCGCACTCACAGTCATGCCTACGGGCAATTTAGAGTCTCCAATTAATGCATGTTTTTGGGATGTGGGAGGAAACCGGAGTGCCCGGAGAAAACCCATGCAGGCACGGGGAGAACATGCAAACTTCACACAGGCGGGGACGGGGATTGAACCCCGCACCTCAGAACTGTGAGGCTGACGCTCTAACCATTCGGCCACCGTGCCGCTCATTACCATTGTTATCAGCAAAAAGTTCAAAAGCCAGCATCTGTGTTAGTATGTGGGTGAGTTACTGCCCATGGCATTCGTAACGTGCACATCTGTGAATCTACCATGAATTCTGAAAGGTACATACCGGTTTTGGAGCAAAACATGCTGCCATCATAGAAATGTCTTTTTCAGAGATGTCCCTGCTTATTTCAGCAAGACAATGCCAAGCCACATTCTGCATGTGTTAGAACAACGTGGTTTCGTAGTAAAAGAGGGTGAGTACTAGACCAACCTGCCAGCAGTCCAGACCTGTCTCCCATTGAAAATGTGTGGCACATTATGAAGCACAAAATACGATAACAGAGACCTCAGACTTGAGCAACTGAAGTTGTACATCAAGCAAGAATGGGAAAGAATTCCTTGCTTTATTTTTAAAGTGTTGCAGGCATCAGTGTCAAAATGAGTTAATATTTAATATCTTGTCTTTGTATTGAATATAAGTTGAAAAGAAGTTGAAATCATTGTATATGTATATATGTATAGTTGCTAAAGGTATACAGTGCATTGCAAGCGCCTTATTTGAGAAGCATGCATCCTTAGTTGAGAGATATGCATTCCTCTAATCAAGACCTCTACTGGTAATTGACAGTTTACGAACGTTTACTTTCTCAGCAGCATGCAACATGTTGCTATATCCCATTTTCTTTGGTGAAAATGGGATTCCGCAATGTGATAGCCTGAAGCGATGGCTCATGGTCCATTTTAAAGATATAACTCCCAAAGGAATATATAGAGCAAGCAACTTAAACCATGAGCTCTGGGTCTGTTCACTTGAGACAAAAACAGTGCAAAAGTCGATTCAGGGATGTCAGTCTTTATTTCAGTTTTTGTTTCAACATAAGTGACAACATGAAACACCATCCCAATAGATTACTATGCTGTAGGCATTCTTTCCAATTTTGGTATTGATTATTTCCAAGGATCTAGTACAAACAGGCAGGTTGCTCAAAAACGTCAGGCTTAAAGAATAAATAGCAGCCTGGAAAGGCGTAACTTGGGGCAATATTATGGTAGAGTTGATGCAATTGTTGAAATACATCCACTGTAATATAATTTGACATTGATATGTCCTTAATCTGTCATCTGTTTAGCCAGAGCAGACAGTGGATGCCTGCATGTTCTTATGGGTTTACAACACTTTTTTAAAAGTCCAACTGCATTATTATTTTTCATTTGTCAGTCAAAAGTGTTATATAACATAATGAAATGGGCCTACATTTCAGTATGGAAATAACTGAAGTTCGCATGAAATAATTAAGACAACACAGGGTTTGCTCAATCTAAGCAAGATCGGTAGATGTTTCTTGTCAGCACTACAATGTCACAGTCAGCTGTAGCTGAGGTCAAATGTCAACTCAAGTGTTTACATTTCTGCTTGTCAATAAAGTACTAGAACTTTCAGGCATTGTTGCTGTACAGTATATCAGCTGCAATCACAGACTTTAAAGTAAAGTAAGTAAGTCTGATTAATTGGAGTCAAAGGTTATATCTGCCATAAATTGCAATAGAGCCTGCATATTAGCTTTCATGCTACTTGTAATTGATCTGAAAGTTTAGTGTAGAACCCTGAAAGGGCAGAAAGAAATAGTGACTGTTAATATTTGGCCCCCATTTACAAAGGTTGAACTCCTTTAGGTAATTAGAACGAACAATGGATCGTACAATGTATTTTTCTAACGCAGATTCTGTCTCCATCTCATCAACGCAGGACTCCATCTGGTGTGAAATTCTTAAGATACTGGCAGTAAAGTAGAGGTTATTCAAGCCTGAGAGATTACTGGAACAATGAAGACTGTGGTGTTAGGGTTCTTCTACAACACAGGTGTCAAACTGGTGGCCCGGGGGCCAGATCCGGCCCGCCACATCATTTTATGTGGCCCGCGAAAGCAAGTCAAATTTGCTCATTGTGTTCTGGTGTAATACCATTGAAATATTAGCAAGCATATATTTTTGTTACCAATTCCCCTTTGAAAATAAATGTAATAGTTGAAAAAATTTTTTTTATCAGCTTCTGATTTCAAAACTGGCTATTCGTCAATGTGTTGTGTATGTTGTATGTAATTACAGTATAGGAGATAAACTGTCATTTATATGGGTTCACAGTTGTAGCGACCCTCTGAAGAAAGTCATAACTACGATGTGGCCTGTGACAAAAATGAGTTTGACACCCTTGTATCTACAAGAAGCTATTTTATGTGCTTGTTAAAATTTTTGTGATCAATAAATTTCGTTTTTGTTCACATTTATTTCTTATCGCCTCGCAACAGTGTGCGGTGTTGTCAATACGCACCATTAAGGAATAATATCTGATCGTGATCAAGGCAGAAGCATTATGAGATGAGTATGTCACCTCATCAGTACTTCCTACCTACCTACCGAGCTACCTACTGACACTTGACGAGTGACTTTTCAGCACAACATACCGCCTTTAGCACAAAAAATGTATTCATGAAACAAGCATATTCTGTAATCCATTCATCCATCGTTTATGGAGTTTATCATGCACAGGCTCTCCGAGACCGAGGTTTTATATCAGCTGACTTGGACTTAAAGGTATCGTACATGCTGGACTGATCAGTATTCAGTCATTGAGAAACGGATCACCCTTCACACTAATATCTCAGGACAGTTAAGTATTCAGTCATCTCCCAAACATACAGTATTTTTTGACTGCGGGAGGAAGCCCACTCAGACTCAGAGAGAACATGCAAACCCATTTCAACAATCTTCTTGTCTTGAGCCAAGAGTGCTAACAACCACAAGTTTGTGCCACTCACATGTTGTTCAGGAATATTTTATGCACTTCATATATTGTTGTTACTTTAAAAGTGTTGTTCTGAAATCCATCCATCCATCCATTTTCTGAGCTGCTTCTCCTCACTAGGGTCACAGGCGTGCTGGAGCCTATCCCAGCTGTCATCGGGCAGGAGGCGTGGTACACCCTGAACTGGTTGCCAGCCAATCGCAGGGCACATAGAAACAAACAACCATTCGCACTCACAGTCATGCCTACGGGCAATTTAGTCTCCAATTAATGCATGTATTTGGGATGTGGGAGGAAACCGGAGTGCCCGGAGAAAACCCACGCAGGCACGGGGAGAACATGCAAACTCCACACAGACGGGGCCGGGGATTGAACCCGGGTCCTCAGAACTGTGAAGCTGACGCTCTAACCAGTCGGTCACCGTGCCGCCATGTTCTGAAATCATTGTCAAAAATTGCCTCTCATGTACAGATGAAGATTCAATAAAATCATTCACTGTATGTTTTAAATGAAAAAATAATTTCAAGCTAGGCGGCACGGTGAACGACTGGTTAGAGCGTCAGCCTCACAGTTCTGAGGTGCGGGGTTCAATCCCCGTCCCCGCCTGTGTGGAGTTTGCATGTTCTCCCCGTGCCTGCGTGGGTTTTCTCCGGGCACTCCGGTTTCCTCCCACATCCCAAAAAAATGCATTAATTGGAGACTCTAAATTGCCCGTAGGCATAACTGTGAGTGCGAATGGTTGTTTGTTTCTATGTGCCCTGCGATTGGCTGGCAACCAGTTCAGGGTGTACCCCGCCTCCTGCCCGATGACAGCTGGGATAGGCTCCAGCACGCCCGCGACCCTAGTGAGGAGAAGCGGCTCAGAAAATGGATGGATGGATGAATTTCAAGCTAAACTTGCCTTTTACCCTTTTCTATTAATTTGTCTTGCACCTGATCACTTTAAGGCTGCTTTTCTTACCTTATCACTCACTTTGATTCAAACAATGCCACTGAGCAGTTCCTCGCATGCGTAATGACAAGGCTGTTTGACCCCCCCCAGGTGGCTGTGTCCTATTAAAAGAAACACTGACAGGGCATAAATGGTGGTAATTGGCAATTTTCTCAACAGGAGACCAAGGGTCTTACATCACCATTTCCGCACCAATCACAACTGTAGGAGGAAAGTCAACATTCACAGAATTCAAACAGACGGGTTTTAAAATGTCCTCTTATACCAGCTAGTATATTTGTACCAATGGAATGAAAATCTTCAGTTGAAAATAAACATATTGAGATGCTTGCCGTATGAAAACCAATTGTTGTTTTGTCCTCATTATAAACAAAGGGCAATAGCAGTGTGTCGCCTATTTTTCAGGCCTATTAGGTCCCATATTAGGACTGCCAACGCTAAGACCACAAGTGCCATGCTCAAAAAGAATTATAATAGATGTTTTTAAAAAATTACAGAAAGTTTGAGTTTTACACCACAGCATATCTACGGTAAGTTATTTGTTAACGGACCAAAACCATGTACTGTATACTACGTTTGTTTGCATGAAACCAAATTATTTTTTTTTAATTATCGCATTTCTGTCTCCGCCACATTCTGGATGTTTTTTTAGACAATAAGTGAAACAGTTAGTTTAGATACGTTTGAATAAGCCCGTTGTTAAAAATGGATTGTTGTAATGCTTTGATACACTGAACTGTGTCAACCTCAGAGGTAAGTGCGTGCAGATTCATTTCCTTTTATCAAACTGCTTAGTCAGCTCATCGCTTTAGGACCTTTGAAAAAAAGAGTCTGGGTAGATGATGTAACAGATTTTTGCGCAAGTGCAGACTGACATGGATGCCTGGCAATGGCGCCGTAGTCTACCATTTTAATCAATGAAAGCATAATACATTAGCAATGTATTTTAGTGTATTAACACAACACGTATTTGTGTGTTTGTTGATCAAATAAAATTTTATTTATTTAGCCCTTTTCATACATTAAAATGCTTTACAAAGTGCTTAACAGAATTAAAGACAATTAAAATAGCAAGAAATATACAAGTACAAGAACACACCCCTCCCAAGCCCACCTATAAACACAAAGCACACACGTGCGCACACACACACACACACACACACACACACGCACACACACGCACAAACACAAACCTCCACACGTACACACACAGACATATATTGATTAACAGTGTAGAGACATTGCAATGATATTGGTCCGCAATGGTATATCATAGCAATGTCAGGTATCATGCTAACTTGAACGATGCGATGTTTGAAAACTCAAGCAAGGCATCTTTTTGATTTCTTGAAAAGTAGCGATTTTAGGAGTTGCGAGGATTCCGCTCGACAATGATGATTATGTAGCTTATTGTTGCTGAGTATTTACTAACTCTGTATAGTTTTCTTAGCAAATAAAGCTGCATAATAAGATGGAACTTGCGAATACACATCACATTATTGCAAATTTTTATTCTTGCGAGAGTAAAAAGACCTAAAGATGGTGGCACACAAAGGCGCATGCAATATTTTAAATGATTATTATTTTTTTTAAATAAAGAATTTGTAGATTTAGGTAAAAAGCAGCTGATCAAAAAGATATGCACATTTAAAAGATAGAAAGATTTGACGTCTTGGGTAAATTCCCCTTTAAAGCAGGACAGATTATTAAAATTATTTGTTTCTTCCCAGATTGATGATTTTTAAGATAAACTGGGTTTCCAAGGTTTGGTAGAGAGCGAGAGAGAGAAAGCATATTTCTAAACTGAGTTTGATCTTAAAAGGGAAACAATGGTGTAATGCATGGGCGGATCCAGGGGAGGTTCTAGGGGGTGCTATAACCTGGATCACCAACACCACCTCTGTAGTGCCTTCAAGAAATTCTAGTGATACTTATATCTTTGTTATAACCTTCTCCACAGAAAACCATGTGTGGTGCCTTGCTTAAGGGCACCAACAGTAAGCTGGTGTCCTTAGGCAAGAAGAAGCAGGAAGAATACTAGCAGGTCCGCAACAACCAGCAATTCATTTATTCCCACCACACATATTTGCATTGGCCATTGTAAAATCCAATGTCTGTGATAATATCTAATCGTCAATTTAAAATAAGTCATAGTGTATTCAATTTGCTATCCTTGAGTAGGAAATTTGGAGAATGTCCATAATACTCAAGCTTTAAAGGGGAGAAAAAAGAAATGTATTTATTTGCTCTAGAGTCAAGTGATTGTAGAATGTACTGGTCATTGAAGCCAGACAAATGTGCCCCGAGGCTGACCTCATGCTGGCTATAAAATACCTACCTTGGGGAACCAGAGACCTAAATGTCGCAAACAGTGATGGGTCAGTCACACTGTCACAGTGGGACACTGCCTCCTCTTCCTCTCGGCAACCTTCCCCGAAGGTGAAACTTGTATTAGGGGTTTTGTCTGGTAGGACTTGCTTACATTAAAAACAAATTGCCTAGATTTATTTATGTATGTAGGTATGTATGTATTTATTTATTTTATTTATTGCGGCATGGGGTGGATTTGGGGATTATACATAAAACAACAAAAACAACAACAACAATAATAATAATAATAATTATTATTATTGTATAATTACGATGATCATTATTATTAATATCCATCCATCCATTTTCTGAGCCGCTTCTCCTGCGCAGGGTCGCGGGCGTGCTGGAGCCTATCCCAGTTGTCATCAGGCAGCAGGCGGGGTACAGCCTGAACTGGTTGCCAGCCAATCGCAGGGCACATACAAACAAACAACCATTCGCACTCACGGTCACACCTACGGGCAATTGAGTCTCTAATTAATGCATGTTTTTGGGATGTGGGAGGAAACCGGAGTGCCCCGAGAAAACCCACGCAGGCACGGGGAGAACATGCAAACTCCACACAGGCGGGGCCGGGGATTGAACTCCGGTCCTCAGAACAGTGAGGCAGACGCGCCAACCAGTCGTCCCCCGTGCCGGCTATTATTATTATACATGAAAAAATATTGAATGAAAGCAATGGAGTACAACGATCAAGCTGTAACAAAATGTCAACAAGAGATCAACAAGTTCACAAATTCTTTGTTAGTCTATAAATATAACCCATCCGAGCTATAACACACACTTGCACACATTGGAACACACTTAATAAGGACCCTCTCGATGCATCAATTTATAGAGGCATTTTCATTATGCTCACCTGTTTGACAGGATCAATGATGATAAGTGTATAGTTATTAAGCTTACCATCCCTCTAATTTCTGAAATATAATCAATCTTAACCCCAGTGTGCATTTTTTATAGCTCATCTAAATGGATGAACATACTGTATCCTTCTCATTGTTGTCATTGTCTCATGTCTCACCACACATTATCTTGCACTTTGGCCCTTATTAGAAGTCTGCAACCAATGAAATCTTGGTTGATAGAAGCCTTCCAAAAACGCCGGGGAACAAAATTGATCAAATTGACACAGGCTCTAGTATGCTGCTTCAGGAAATACTTCTTCTGTCACTGAACAAACATGACAGCTGGTTAACAGTTAATTGCACAAAAAGGAAAAAGACAGCATATTATGCAGCGACTCATTTTTAATTTCTTTCATTTATGATACGAATAGTTAATAGAACAGTAAGGTGAGCAATTTAGTTCAGTGCCTAGTGAGAATAAGCTGTTCAGAAAATTGATGGATGGATGGATGGAGATGAATAAAATGTTACCTGTGACATAGCGGCAGTAAGATTTAACACATTTTTGCAATTCAATAAAATTGAAAACATATCCATATAGCCTCTGAGGCAGCCCGTTCATCCAACGGGTATGCTGGAGCCTATCCCAGCTGGCGAGAGGCGGGCTACACCCTGAACTGGTCGCCGGTCAATCGCAGGGCACATACAAACAAACAACCGTTTGTACTCACATTCACACCAACAGGCAATTTAGAGACTTCAATTAACCTATCATGCGTGTTTTTGGGATGTGGGAGGGCACATATAAACAAACAACCATTCGCACTCACATTCACACCTACGGGCAATTAAGAGTCTTCAATTAACCTACCATGCATGTTTTTGAGATGTGAGAGGAAACCAGAACTCCACACAGGCGACGCCGGATTTGAACCCTGGTCCTCAGATGTGCTAACCACCCACTCACTGTGCCGCCCGCTGCCTGTTCAACGATATTGAATTACAAATCTGCATATCTTCTATTTCACTGTCATTTCAATGATGAAAAATAACATAGATGTTGACTTTTTTTATTTCTCAACTCACTGTAGCAATTATTCAATCATGAATTGTTTTAAACTATAATAGTTTCATGTATTTCCAACATGACATATGCAGAAAGACCAACCTTTAAATGGCAATTGCTGGAAAGATAATGATATAATTACTGCAGATGACAGGAGAAGAAATTAGGATCTTTTTCTTCCGTGTAATGACCCAATTGATAAAAGCGGATTAAATCAAGAGCAAAAGGGTCGAAAAGGATTACTGAAAGGAAAACAAAGACTGTCTCTGCCATTGATATGCTAATAATGATTTAATCTTTGCCCTAATTACTGTGTGAGTTCACTGTTGATTATTGTCTCTGGGAGCAACAAATGTATTTAGTCATTCTGAATCTGTACATTTAATGTATGCATACGGAATGTTTTAGAACAGACCAGAAAGAATAGAAGACAAAGAAAACCAAACATGACTCAACAACAGGCAGTTGAATAATTATTACAACATTAGAAAAATTTAATGTCACAGTCACTCTTTAAATCCAGTATGACAAAAATATGCTTGCAACATTGGAAATGATGTAGTAATAACAACATCCAGTTGTGTTACTGTTGTTATTATACTAAATGAAATCCCAAATTTAAAAAAAGTAAAGCTTACATCGTGTCAACAAATGAGTAACGAGCCACTTGTCAAGTGCGTAATGAGCACCTGTGACATTCTTGTCTTGCTGACTCTGCACTTAGGTTGGCGGCATGCTGAGGGATTCAGCAGCTGATGCATTATAGAGCTTTCTTCTAATATAGATTAAAACAACATGTCTCCGACACAAAACAGGTGGCAGTTCATAATATATTAAAATTATGTGTCAGTACCATGGAAACCACACCTTCTACAGTCCCTATATATTATAAATTATATTCTAGGAGAATTCATATATACAGTTGCAAGAAAACTTTTGTGAACCCTGTGGAACTACACTTTTAATTTTTGTCACACAACTGTGTAACAATCTCAGATTTAAAATTTTAGTGGAGCATTATTACAAACCAATTAATTTTTACATGATTCATTTAGGACATTAAGTAAGCTGTTTGTATTACTGACACACTATGGTTGGAGTAATTTAATGAACAAATAAATGCAGAGATTTGACTTGAACCAAATGCGTACTCAGAGATTCAAATGTATCTACTTTGACAGATGTCTTATAAATATGTGTGCAAGAGCCTCATGCCCACTCCCATAGCCATAAATAAAGGGTGACAAACTCAAATTAGCTTATTTCCATATAAATCGCTGTTGCTGTTCATACATTCTTTAGAGATGGAAATGGAGGACAGCAAATGAAACTAGCCAATTTCTCCACCTGTGAAATTGAAACAATGGTGGGAGAATTGATGGGAGGAGAGCAATTATGTTTGGAAGTCTCACTGTTTAAACCAAACGAATGTGAGATGACAAAAACTGACTGAGGCCATCAATTTAGAAGTGCTGAGAGCCATGCCTAAAAACAACTGTTGAAATAAAAGACTGTTTCTTATGTATATAGTTGCTTCGTTATATATCAGCTTTTATTAGATCAGAAAGTGTATTACAGTCATAAACAAAGTTGACAGTTATACAAAAATAATAATAATAAAGTCGGGGACCAAAGTACGCCCAGCGCATTTAAAATGGGACATCTGCGCTGGTGTGGGCGTTACCACAGCCGGCTTCCACCCTGTCCAATTGAAGAGGGCTATTACATACCCTTTAAAAGCAGTGCAAATAAACATCAGGGAGTCTACTCCAGACTTTCTTTCACCAACTTTCACAAATCCGCTCAATCCCCCCGAGTTACTCACTGGGGTAGCGACTGCGGTCTATGGCGCATGGAGGCGAAGGCAAAGCCACAGAGGGAAGCAAGCCAGCATCCAAGTGAAGCTCCACAAGAGAGGATACAGATTGGCATTCCCGTGGATCCACCTCGCGAATCTATGCTCCCTACCCAACAAAATGGACGAGCTTCATCTTCTGATAAAGACCAGTAAAGACTTCGGACATTCTGCCGCCTTGTGCTTTCCGGAGACTTGGCTTTGTGAGGCTGTCCCCCATGGCGCCGTTATGCTTCCCGGCTTCCATCTTCACCGGGGAGATCGCGTCATGGAATTATCGTGGAAAACAAAAGGCTTCAAAATCAAGGAAAAATGGTGTACGGACATCATGGAGCTCAGCACGTACTGCAGCCCGCATTTAGAATCGATGTTTTTGAACTGAAAGTCATTCTACTCTCCGGGTGAGTTTACATCTTTCATTCTCGCCGGTGTTTACATTCCGCCTCAAGCTAACACGACCGCCGCACTGCTAACGCTCGCTGAACAAGTAAACGAAATTGAAAAAAAAAACACCTAGGCTCACCCCTCATTATTCTTGGGGACTTTTACAAAGCTCAACTCAACCACGAGCTCCCTAAATACAAGCAGCACATCGACTGTCCTTGCAGGGAAAATAACATTTTAGACCACTGCTTATACCTTGTGCAACCCTGGACTCGTCTGATCATTGCTTAATTCACTTAATACAAACATACAGGCAAGAACTTAAATGCGCGAAGCCTACGGTGAAAACAGTGAAAAAGTGGACCAATGAAGCAAAGATAGAACTTCAAAGCTGTTTAGACTACACAGACTGGAGTGTCTTTGAAAATTCAGCTGGCAGCCTGGATGAATATACGGACACCGTCACATCCTATATTAGTTTATGTGAAGAGGTGTGCGTACCAACAAAGTAATTTCGCACATTCAGTATCAACAAACTGTGGTTCACTGCCAAACTTAAGCAACTTCGCCAGGCTAAAGAGGCTGCATGTCGAAGTGGGGACAAGGCCCTCTATAATTGCACTAGATATCAGCTGACTAAAGAAATTAACATTGCAAATAGAAACTATGCAGCAAAGTTGGAAAAACAGTTTAGTTTTTCCAACTTTCACTAGCAAATCAAAGTTTGATGTTGTAGTTTGGCTGTCCATTATCTTTGATGGACAAACTTTGTACTCTGTACTTCGCCTTTTTACAAAACACTCCTTAGTTTTTAACGTCGAAAGTAATATCTCTCAACACCCCGGACAAGAAACAACGACGCTTTTGCTTCTAAGAGTGCCTGCTCTTCCGTAGTGGGGGGTTTAACTGATTGACGGGCCAATACTCAAATCTTAACAGTGTTCTTCCCAGAATGCCATCTTCATCTTCTAATCATGACAGTGCCATTTCCAATATGCGGTTGGATAACAATATTGACTAATTAATTTTGTATTTTATCTTTAAACCGAACATATAATATGAACTAGAATCACATCTCTAAATTCATTACGTCTATAGTCTCAAGTCTTTTAACTCCCAAGTGAAATGTGAACTATTTTAGTTCTTACTCAAGTCATCAAAACAATAACTCAAGTCAACCCAAGGTCAAAAGTCACAATAACGCGAGTCCTCATCTCTGGAATACACTAGTTAAAATCACCCTGTAATTGGCCAGAGAATGGCGAATGATGCTGCGATTCACTCTAGCCAATTGGATTCCAACTGTAAGAATTATGGGGTATACTTGGGCATACAGTACTTGCTTTGCAACCAGCCATTACTGTTTTCAGTCACATTCTTGACATCACTGAGTGTGAGATGACAGTAATTAGCAGGGAATGGGCACATACAGACAATGACTAGACAGAATAGAGAGAAACCAGTGGCAAGAGGTAATTAGAAGGCTGGTCAACCTTATATTATTAGCGTCAAGGATTGACATGAGGAGGAGACAACTGATCGGTCTGCACAGTCCAAATGTTTATTTTCCCATATCTTGGCTTGACCAATAAATATGTATGTTTACATGGCTATCAATACTACAGCAATTGGGCGGCGTGGTGCAGAGGGAAAGCGTACACCCTGCAACCAGTTCGTATCCCTGCCCGAGTGTGTGTCGTCGACACACTTAACCCGCATTGCCTACGGATTAATGTGGTTGGATGTTTGGTGGTGGTCGGAGGGGCCGTAGGTGCAGAATGGCAGCCACCCTTCCATCAGACTGCCACAGGGTAGCTGTGGCTACACAAGTACCTTACCACAACCAGGTGTGACAGAGGAGTGAATGAACAATGCATGAAATCTTTGACTGCCTAGAAAAGGGCTATATAAGTGTAATGCATTATTATTATTATTATTATTATTATTATTATTATTATTATTATTATTATTATTATTATTATCCATCAATCCATTTTCTGAGCCGCTTCTCCTCACTAGGGTCACGGGCGTGCTGGAGCCTATCCCAGCTATCATCGGGCAGGAGGCGGAGTACACCCTGAACTGGTTGCCAGCCAATTGCAGGGCACATACAAACAAACAACCATTCGCACTCACATTCACACCTACGGGCAATTTAAAGTCTATTATTATTATTATTATTATTATTATTATTATTATTATTATTATTATTATGTACAGTATTTACTTTTTAATCACTACAAGATTTAGATTTTTGTGTTTACAAGTTAAAATTACAAATTACAGCACATGGTTCTGAGCATGTCACAGGAACATGGGTTATGTTGTATTCCTTACAACACTGAGAGAACAGGTAATACCTGTGGAGCTACATGTGAAAGAAGACGGTAAGGAAACATTTGTGGTCTGTCTGGACTCTCCCGAACACCTTTGTATCCATTTGGGATCTACTGTACCTGTGTGGTCGATAGTGCAGTTATTTTTACAGCAGAGTGTGGGCTGTAGTCAATGCAAACGGCTCTAAGGGAAGATTTATTTCCAGCCTTATCTGCACTGCATTATATTATGGTTTGAAGTATTTGAATCTACAGACTGGGAATACTAGAGGGGAAGGTTTACAAAGCTTTGTGGAGAGAAGTTAGGACAGTGTCAACTGTCAATGTCAAAAGGTCTGGGCTGTCTTTCTGGTTATCCATTTCAAAATTTTACAATGGACATTTGTGTTATTGTGAATTGCATCATGTGTGATTTCAATGTAAAAATAATGCTGTGTCCCAGAAATAATTATATATTGCTTTTCCTAGCCCAAACCATCAACAGTTACAAAATTAGAGAGATGTTTGGGAATAGTGTTTTTTTTCCTTTTTTTTCTTAGAATCCTGGACATAAAATAAATTCTATCAAGTCTATCAATCAATTCTATTCTAATATTGTCACACAACCAAAAAAAGCAGTCTCATACTTTGTCATATGGCGCAATCATAAACTGGTAGTCTTTGTTCTTAAAATAAATGCTAGAAATGTTATGCATTTATTTCTGATGCATTGCAGTTACATTTTTGAGATGTGAAACAGCAATTGCAGCAACAATTTTATGTTCAGGTAAACAGGCACCACAAGAATGTGCGTATACAGTACTGTACATACAGTATGTAATAATAAATGTAACATTTTGAAATAATCGATCCATAATCTTTCCTCCTCTTCAACACAACAGTGGTCTTTTAAAAGAACAATAACTTAGTATTTACTAAAATAATGCACATTGCCAGACAAAAATCTCTAAACTGAATCCCATCAAATTGTTATGCACGCTAGAGCTCATCTTGCATAGCTAAACTTGTGATTCCCACAAAGTCTCATATGTACCATCTGCTGCGATCTTTGCCAATGGGTCCATGAGTGTAGATGCCTGGCTCTCGAATGGTGGCATCTGTTGCATGAAAGGCTTATCACACTAACGTCCACTTGGTATAAAAAATATGAAATCTATCTTATGAGGGGCCGTTAGGGACATTATTCAGGATTAGCTCTCACACTTACTATTCAAATGCTTTCACACACACACAAACTACTGAAAGGCTCTCATAAGGACTACTCAAACACTCACATACGCATGAGTCTGGCTCTCATTAACACTACTCAAATGCTCTCATTGACACTACACAAATGCTCTCATATGCACGAGTCTTGCTCTCATTAACGCTACTCAAATGCTCTCATTTACACTACTCAAATGCTCTCATACACATGAGTCTTGCTCTCATTAACACTACTACACATTTATGCGAGGATTTGAGATGGAAATGTGAAAGCATTTGAGTATATTTTATGAATGGATTTGAGGATGGTATTTGAATAGATTTGACATGTTCATGCGAGTGTGTTTGACCTGTATGTGTGCAGACATTTGAGGCGTGTACGTGAGCGTGTATTTATATGAGTTGAAAAGGAAGTGGTTTCAAAATAAAATATGGCATTGACCAACAGCCATAAAGTACAATATTAAGCCGAACTTAAGCAGTAGCGTGACAGCTTTATACTGGATAGTATATCCATCCATCCATCCATCCATTTTCTGAGCCGCTTCTCCTCACTAGGGTCGCGGGCGTGCTGGAGCCTATCCCAGCTGTCATCGGGCAGGAGGCAGGGTACACCCTGAACTGGTTGCCAGTCAATCGCAGGCCACATAGAAACAAACAACCATTCGCACTCACAGTCATGCCTACGGGCAATTTAGAGTCTCCAATTAATGCATGTTTTTGGGATGTGGGAGGAAACCGGAGTACCCGGAGAAAACCCACGCAGGCACGAGGAGAACATGCAAACTCCACACAGGCGGGGCCGGGGATTGAACCCGGGCCCTCAGAACTGTGAGGCTGACGCTCACAGTTCATGTAGTGTGGTGGCATACATTATCATAATTTTCTAAAATGTTATGGTCTGAATAAAAAACAACTTTCCTTTTAAATTAAAATATAGTTAAATGAAATAAAACAGGTTTTTGTTTCAGCCTCTGTTGCATCTGAAATCATTTTCTCGCTGTCAGCAGTCAAATATAATCAAGGGTCTCACAAGGCTCTGCTAAATCTGTCAGTATTGTGAGTCAAACAAAGCACAGGTCTCATTACGAAGTCAATTAACCTACCGTGCATGTTTTTGGGATGTGGGAGGAAACCGGAGTGCCCGGAGAAAACCCACGCAGGCACGGGGAGAACATCTAAACTCCACACAAGGCGGGGCCGGGGATTGAACCCGGGTCCTCAGAACTGTGAGGCTGACGCTCTAACCAGTCCTTTTCCTCATTGATTTAAAATGGCTGCTTTTAATGTGTAAATGCTGTAGGATATGACGTAATGTTCGGCCAATCAGAAGCCGTGTCGTGTATGACGTAGGGCTAGGCTGGCTCGTCTATCAAGAGCGAGATGCCATTATTTGGACACGCATGCTGCCGAATAAATGTGCCTTTCGGATAGTCGCGTTTAAGTTCCCCTGCGCCGGTGTATCTAATGAGGTGTCCAAAGGGAATGAAGGAATTTAATTGTCGTAGTGAAACTCGTGTCATAGATATGCACTCCAGACTACACACAGTCAGAGTCAAATATTTCATAACTTTTTTAAATATAGGTACATCTCAATAAATTAGAATATAGTGGAAAAGCACTTTTTGAATTGAACTACCTGATAAAAAATGTACACTATTCATGTGTGAGCAGGATTGATATGAACTCGTGAATGCCAGTGATGCGTGCGAGAATGTGATTGATGTGCTCGCGTGAACGCATTTGAGTAATGTTAATGAAAGCAAGACGTGTGCGTATGAAAGTGTTTGAGTAGTGTTAATGAGAGCAAGACTAGTGCGTATGTGAGCATTTGAGTAGTGTTAATGAGAGCAAGACTCGTGTGTATGAGAGCATTTGAGTAGTGCCAATGAGAGCATTTGAGTAGTGTAAATGAGAGCATTTGAGTAGTGTTAATGAGAGCAATTGAGTAGTGTTAATGAGAGCAAGACTTGTGTGTATGAGAGCCTTTGAGTAGTGTCAATGAGAGCATTTGAGTAGTGTAAATGAGAGCATTTGAGTAGTGTTAATGAGAGCATTTGAGTAGTGTTAATGAGAGCAAGACTCGTGTGTATGAGAGCATTTGAGTAGTGCCAATGAGAGCATTTGAGTAGTGTCAATGAGAGCATTTGAGTAGTGTTAATGAGAGCAATTGAGTAGTGTTAATGAGAGCAAGACTCGTGTGTATGAGAGCCTTTGAGTAGTGTCAATGAGAGCATTTGAGTAGTGTAAATGAGAGCATTTGAGTAGTGTTAATAAGAGCATTTGAGTAGTGTTAATGAGAGCAAGACTCGTGTGTATGAGAGCATTTGAGTAGTGCCAATGAGAGCATTTGAGTAGTGTCAATGAGAGCATTTGAGTAGTGTTAATGAGAGCAAGACTCATGCATGTGACAGTGTTTGTGTAGAGCCTTTCAGTAGTTTGCGTGTGAAAGCATTTGAATCGTAAGTGTGAGAGCTAATCCTGAATAATGTCCCTAACGGCCCCTCTATCTATCTATCTATCTATCTATCTATCTATCTATCTATCTATCTATCTATCTATCTATCTATCTATCTATCTATCTATCTATCTATCTATCTATCTATCTATCTATCTATCTATCTATCTATCTATCTATCGATCTATCGATCGATCTATCTATCTATCTATCTATTTTCCTGTAGAAAAGGTGAGAGAAAAGTGATGCACGTATTGAGTAATCTGTCCTGGACCCAATAAAACTAGTAAACTAGCAGTAAAAAAGTTCCAGTCAAATATAAAACTGGAGCACGGCATTGTGAAGTTGACATCTTTCAGGATCCTTTTCTATGTAAGGAGGAACCCATACGAATGAAAGATTTGACATGTTCGAGTTCATTTTCACCATTTTCACCAGAGCCATAATTTTTAATACATTTTCTAATTTCCAAGAATAGTTGTTTTCTCAAAGCAAAAATTGTCTGTACTGCAAAACAAAACAAACACAAAAAAATAACAAGATCTAAGATAGCGGAGGTAGCTTTTGTCATATTTTGTTGAACAGTCAGTCATTGTTCAACTTCAAACTTCCATGTATCATTTCAGACTGAACAAGTACCAATGATTTTCAATTCAAGATGTAGTGTGGTGGCATACATTATCATAATTTTCTAAAATGTTATGGTCTGAATAAAAAACAACTTTCCTTTTAAATTAAAATATAGTTAAATGAAATAAAACAGGTTTTTGTTTCAGCCTCTGTTGCATCTGAAATCATTTTCTCGCTGTCAGCAGTCAAATATAATCAAGGGTCTCACAAGGCTCTGCTAAATCTGTCAGTATTGTGAGTCAAACAAAGCACAGGTCTCATTACGAAGTAAATCAAAAAGTATGAGGTCCTAATTGGAGTTTTCCATCGAGAACTGCTACAAATGTATGTTGGTAGTGTCAGCCTCAGTGATGACGATGCATACCACCAATTACATGCAAAATTATTGGTGAGTTGTGTCAGGAAAGTTGCAGAACTGGTGTCACAAAAGATTGATAAAATGTGGAGAGTTATAAGACAAATGAACAGGAGAGAGTATGTAAATCCGTCTTTTAAAGAGAAATAATAGCAATAAGAAAGCCGGGATATTTGTGTTAAAAATGTATATAAATTATACAAATATAATAAACAACTAGAATGAGGGAAACAATTGAAGTCTTTCGGAATATTGATTAAAGAAAGGCTTACTTGGGCAATACATACTCAGAAGATAATAGATACAGTTAAGAAATTAATTAATATACGTAATGAAATGTTTGGTTGACGTGATTGGGGTCAAATAGAGATGCACTGAAGATACTGTATTGTGTTTTAATGAGGTCAACTCTGGACATGCAATCACTATTTGTGTAGGATGCAGGTCAGCTGCAAAAAACAACCCTTAAAAACATAGATGTCATACAAAATCAGGCTTTGAGACCATGTACAGGGTCATTTTGAACAACATCAACTGCAGTATTAAAAGTAGAGCTGTAGTTACAAGTTAGAAGAAAACTTATTAAATTATACGGCCAATTTACAAACCAAGATCACCCTGCAAAGAACATTCTGAAACCTTGTTGGGAGAAGTAGAAGTGAAAAATGTGGATAGACAGCATGCCAGGTAGCAATAGAATTTGAAATGGAACAATTAGATATCAGCCTGACAGTGCAGGTATCAGTAACCATGGATACTTCCAGATGCAAAGATAGATTAAAAGCTATTATTAAAGAGAGGGGGAAATAAAGATTGTGTTTGCAATTCAACAAGTATACGGTAATATTAACAATTATACTAATTATGTCAAAATGTACATGTGCATCAAAAAAACATACAATGTAGAGTGGAAGAACATTCCACTCTGCAAAGAACATATTAAGGGCCCTTGCAAAGAACATTCTGAAACCTTGTTGGGAGAAGTAGAAGTGAAAAATGTGGATAGACAGCATGCCAGGTAGCAATAGAATTTGAAATGGAACAATTAGATATCAGCCTGACAGTACAGGTATCAGTAACCATGGATACTTCCAGATGCAAAGATATATTCAAAACTATTAATAAAGAGAGGGGGAAATAAAGATTGTGTTTTCAATTCAACAAGTATACAGTAATATTAACAATTATAGTAATTCTGTCAAAATGTACATGTGCATCAAAAAACATACAAAGCAGAGTGGAAGTAGCAGTTGGCATACCTGAATTCCCAATTGCAATTATAAATGGGGAAAATAAATTCCCAAGGTACGTAATCAAGATATCTTTGTGGATAACTTAAGAACGCTATCTGCCAATTTAAGCTTAACAGAAGATGGCTGATGCAACAGTAAATGAAGTAAATGAACCGAATGGCTTCAACAGCAGAAAATACGCCTTCTGGAGTGGCCCAGTTGGAGTCCTGATCTCATACCGATTGTGATGCTGTAGCATGACTTCAAGCTTGTGATTTACACCAGACATCGGAATAACATTGCTTACCTGAAACTGTTTCATAAAAAGGAATTGTACAAAATTCCTTCTGTTTTGCATGTCTGGTCTGTGACTACAGGAGAGATTTGGCTGACGATATTGCTGCCAAAGGAAGCTAAAGATTATTGTTTTATTTTATTTTTGAATGGAACTAAAACTTCATTCCCAAACTGCTTGAATGACAAAACTCCTTGCTCCTTTTTTGGCATTTTTGCGTCCATGTTGTGCTCACTAATGCCCTTGATAAACGTTGATACAAAGGACCATGACATCCAGTGTGTGCACTGACCAAATTCTACTTCTTCTGTCAGTCTGTCGGTCTCTCTCTCTCTCTCTCTCTCTCTCTCTCTCTCTCTATCTCTCTCTCTCAAAACCAATAATTAAATCCAAAGGTTCACATACAGTGTCTTGCAAATGTGTATACATAGCGTGATACATGAGTACTATATTTTGTATTTGCCCCAGAGTGTGATGGATAATTCCCCAGACTCTGATGAAATGGAATGCATCACTTAGTTTTCCTGATACAATGCCGTGAACGCTCCCATGAGCTATCAGCAAAAGATTCCATCTTGTTTTTATAAGGTGCAGAATTTTCTTCCAACTTGATAACGTGTGTTAAAGACTAGCACATGGAGATTGAAAATGAATCTAATGGAAAATGTTTTAATGATTTTACACTTTAAAATCAAGTCACGTTTCTTTAATAGTAGCCGTAGGTAAATAGCGCATGTATAATTATTTAACAATATTTTACCAAGTCAGTATATGAGAGCTGCTGGCAAAGCCTAAACTATTTGTGTTTTGTGTGACTGCATACTATTAGAAATGCATTTTTTTTAGCAAAATAATATGGCCTAACCTCTCTTGATAGCAGACAATAGGATTGCCCCCCCCCCCCCCCCCCCCCCCCCCACAAAAGGAGAGATGCAGACACCCAAGGGAATATACAGAGCAAGCAACTTCAACCACTGGCCTCAAGTCCATTCTCTTCAGACAGAAAGTGCAATTGTAAGTCTGTTCAGGTATATGTCTTTTTTCCGGTTTTGTTGGAACATAGATGACAACATGAAATACCATACCATTTTCAATGTCAATATTGATTCGCTATGCAGATGGACTACAAATAGGACGGTTGCTTGAAAAAAAGCTTGAGATTGGGCGTTTTCAGTGTAGTATGGCGGTAAGCAAAAAGAAAATAGAAAAGCTTGAAGACCCTCTTAAGTGAATTTCAATTTTATTTAGGATAGCCCCTTAAGTTGCCGCATCTCAATTTGAGGGGATGTCAACACAGATACAAAAAGAATATACATAACATACATTACAATAATAAATAACAAACAGAAACAAAACGGTCTACCACTTCCATGCCCCCAACATCCCACGCGGTCTATTTTCTATTTGGATTTAAAGATTTGTTTCTAAATAAATTATGTGTTTTACGGTACTTGCTGAAAATGTGCCGATTCTGAGAACAACGTGGTTCTGCATTGTGGAGATATTGTTAAATAGTTTTTCATCATTTTAGTTTTCCAGATTTTTTTTGGGTGTGGCTAAAACAGCGCCAGATGACGCACTTCGGGATCTAGTAAGAACTGAGCACCTTTGTTCGCAATCATCATAAATTGTGCACATTTGTCATTATTATTATTATTGATTATTATTATTATTATTGATGTCGCCATACCATGTAATACAAATGGATGCAATATAGGTGCACTTGATTTCCATAGCACAATAGAACAACAGAATTTATCTCGAGGCATATGGAGAAGGTCTAAAACCGCACTTCTCACACACATTAAAGAAAATGACATGAGTAAACACGATACCAGGCAGCAGTTATTGTTGAGTGCACACTCTCGGTGCGTCTATGAAATCATAACTTGCTCATCATAACACAAAACAAAATATCTACAGAATGGCCTGTGTAAAGGAGAACAGAGTTGGACATAATACCAAGCTAAAATATTATTTTATTTCTTACATTCATGGTTCTCTTTTTTCAACCTATGTCATCGTTGTTTTTCAAAAGTGAAATGAAACTTGGCTGTGTGATTCGGGGAACAGCCATTTTGCAATGATGACAACACTGCTCCAACACTGATTACTTGGTGCATTTGCTCAAACGAACGGCATGGGAAGATAAACAATTTTTTATTTTATTTGGTGTTTTGGAAAAGGACTCCTCAATCACTATGAATGAGTTGAACATTAATCTCATTATGTATTCATCTTCATTATTTGTATGTATATGTTTTTTTATATGTACATTTATTTTACATCTTTTTCACCTTAGTTACTTAATGGCGGCACAGCGGACAAACTGGTTAGCACATCCGGCTCACAGTTCTGAGGTCCTGGGTTCAAATCTGGCCTTCCTGCGTAGAGTTTACACATGAATGCGAGAGAAAATTATTGTTTGTTTATATGTGCGATTGGCTGAGGACCAGTTCAGGGTGTAGCCCACCTCTCGCCTGGGATAGGCGCCAGCACACCTGCAACCCTTGTGAGGATAAGCGGGTCAGAGAATGGATGGATGGATAGTTCCTTAATTAGATAACTTAAATATTGTTAGCCTCCATTGAAAAGAATGAAACCAAAAATTATATATATTTTCTCCTTTTTATTTAAAATGACAGTCATGTTTCTCAGAAAACAGTCTTGTCATTGGACAATGGGAATAATCTTGTTTTGTAAATTACGATCATGCCTGTGTGCCTGCTGAGTGTATCACCTGCAAATTTCCTATCACCCAATTAGTGCCATATACTCTTGCTGTTCGCTTGGGACCGTGCCATTGATTTCCTTTACCTCAAAGACTATGAACAGCAGTGCATTTCCATACCACCTAAAGATGAGCATCCTAAAATCCTCCCCTGCATTGATTAGATTGACTTGGAAATCTGACAGACTTCCTGTCTGCCAGATATTAGGGAGATGACATTTGGTCCAAGAAGAGATCTACAGTCATTGAGAGAAGGTTCATTGTACAATTATCATCTGAACGTAATTTCTTTTCAGGTGAAAATGACTGTGGATGAGTAAATAAGTGCGTAATTTATAAAATAAAAGTGTGTCATTTGCTCAACTGAAGATTGGAGTATTGAGCTTTATTTAATGTAAATAACAAGCTGTCTGCCAAATAAATCAGAATAGAGTAATGGTTTGAAAATGCATGACATGGACTTTATTTAGCTTACAACAAATACATGTATGCCCAATTAATACAGTGGCAAATATAGTTTTATTTCTTAAATATTTAAGTACTTCAGACTGTGCGTGTGTGTTTGTGTGCGTGCGTCCGTGTGTGTGTGCATGTGCATGCCTGTGAATTAAGAGGCTATGACAGGTGCACATGTAAAACACGGTGAATCAGTGAATCCTGTGATCACAGTATCCACGGAAACGCAGGGCAACGCAGCAACTGACATCACGGTCAGTGATCACCCACACACATAAAGTGTGGCAGTCACAAAACAACGATTTGCACAAATGTGTGAATTGAAGAAAAAGAGATGGGGTGTTTATGTCTTTTTTTGGACAAATCATCATGTAATGTCCAGGTGCTATACATGATGCTCTGTCATTTTCATGCTGGATAAGGAAGTGATTGATTGAACCAGTCTTTCCCTTTAGGCTGCGTTTACACTATGTAGTTGGTGGCCATGGCAGCCTCGTATCAGGCCACCGTGTGACAACGCGGGGGGACGGGATGGGCAAACATGACGGGCCGTGATTTCCGTGTATGCCCCGCAGGATTTTTAAAGTGTCAAAAGGTTTGACACAGCAGTCACTATCCGGATGAGAAGCCTAGTTGATAGGGCCGGGCAATTAATCGAAATCTAATCTTGGTTTCGATTTGGCTTCTCACGATCATAAAAACTTAATCAAAGAAAAACTATTAATGTGCCAAACGGCACGGTGTGTGTATGCAAGTTCTTGCGTTGTAAAAGACCCTGAATTCACCTGTGTCGCTTGCAGAATGTGACATATGTTCTTCTGCTCTCCCCAAGTGTGCTTTAAGCTGTTCATTGACACCCCAGATGGAGTTTACTGTAAAACTAAACACACTACAAAAAGAATTACATGCATCATATATTTAAATACAACACATACTTTGTTTAAGAAATATTGCCATCTTAATGCTAATATTCAATGGAAAACCCTATTGACGGGCTAGCAAAAATTAGCATTTGAAGTTACGGATGGATTTACAATTAATAAATATCCATCCATCCATTTTCTTTCACCGCCTATCCCAACTTGGGCCGCGGGCTGCTGGAGCCTATCCCAGCTATTTTCGGGGTGGAGGCGGGCACAATCGCAGGGCACATAGAAACAAGGAGTGCCCGGAGAAAACCCACCCAGGCATGGGAAGAGCACACAAACTTCACACAAGCGGGGCTGGGATTTGAACCCCGGTCCTCAGAACTGTGAGGCAGACGATCTAACCAGTCATCCGCCGTGCCGGCCAATTAATAAATATTCACCCACAAATGCTGCCGTAACTAATCCTCCCCCATCCTACCACCACCGACCATCCCCCAGCGATCAGAACAGGGCCCAGAAAGTGGGCCTGTCCAAGGCAGGAGACGCTGACTCTCTACCATAGGGCCCAAGTCAACCGGGGACCCCACACAGCCCGAGTGAGAGAGGCGCGATGACCATGGCAGAGTGCCCCGGGGAGAGGGAAGACTAGGACTCAGGCCCGGGGTGCAGGACCACAGCCCCCAGCCCCTATCTGGAGATCAGGACGAGGCCCCTGGGAGACCCCCCAGGAGGGCAACACGGACAGAATCAGACCCAAGAGGAGGAGGGGGAAACAGGCCCAGTATTGCCAGAGGTTCACACCGCAGAAGGACAGGGGTTCAAGTAGATGCATGTGACCCTATGGCGTGCACAGGAGTCTAAAATGAGAAGATACAATTTGGTCACATTACATTTACATTTACATTACACTTTTGTATGATATTCTTTCCCAGGCAAACAATAATCAAGCTTCAAGGTTCACCATTTTAATGAAAGGTGACCAGTTTTTTTTTTTACCATGTTATCCATTTGGTTATTACGTTTAGCAGAGATGTTTTCTAGTGTTATACAGTATACTCTTAGAAGATTTTGCCATTGGTTAATGTTGATAGCTTGTTTTTATTTCCAGTTCAATAATATATATATATTTTTTAGCGAGTTCTCAAATTACAAGTATTGGTTGAGCATGGTTATTTGGAAGATCTATACCTTTTAAATCACACAATAGACAAAGATTAGGAGAATTTGGAATGCTACAGTTGAAAATTGAGGAGAATTTTTCTGTAACTAGTGACCAGAAGCGCAAAACAGGTGTACAATGCCAAAGAACGTGAAAATAAGTGGCTGGAGCATTTTCAGTACAATGAATGCACATGTTTGATTTTGAATAGCACATTTTATGCATACCATATTCCGTAATGTGTGATCTATGGAGTACTTTGAACCGGATTAGCTGTAAATTACTGTTTTTTGTCATTGAGAATGTATGTATGAATGTTCCCATTTTGTGATTGGTAAATGTATTGAATTAGTACTTGAGATTAAGTGTATATTTTTTAAAAGAGTTTTTTGTTTTGTGGGAGTAGTTCCACTGTTCCACTAAAACAGGTAGTTTTAAAGTATTCACGTGTGTTGAGAATATTTTTAGGATTGCTGTTCTTACTTTATAATATTGAAGGACGTGACCACCTCTAATTTGCAATTCTTGGAATAAACTTTCACATGATATGAATACATTATTTTTGAAAAAGTGATGGAGGTGGTCAATTCCACTTTGTTCCCATGTGCTGCAGTAAAGGGGTATTTTGTCAATCTCAAACTCGGAATTGTGCCAGATTGGGGAGAAATGATATGGTGGTAACTGAGATTGCGTGGTTTCTAGACTTTTCCACCCAGCTGATAAAGTGGTTGCAATAATAACATTCTTAAAACAATTATGGCGTTTGAGGCTTATGCTGATAAATGGGAGGTCTTAAAGTTTGGTGCTATAACCATCTATCCGTTGCAGTTCCAGCCAAGATTGTTGTTTAACATTGGGAATTAACCATTTCATGAGGTACTGTATTTGGCGAGCTAAGTAATCGTGTTTGAAGTTGGGTGTGTCAAGTCCCACTTCTGTTTTACCTTTCTGAAGGGTAGATAGGCTGATTCTATTTTACAATTTTACAGTAGCAGAGTCTAGCATTTGGAACCATTTTAACGTGAGTTTGAATGGGATCTTTTAAAATAATAGTTAAGTTGAGGTAACGTTTTCTTTGCAACTGCAGATATGGGCCCATAAGTGAGATAGGTAGTCTTTTCCATCCATCAATCCATTTTCTACCACTTATCAGAGGTTGGGTCGCGGGGGCAGTAGCTTTAGCAAGGACGCCCAGACTTCCCTCTCCCCAGCCACTTCATCCAGCTTTTCCGGGGGGATCCCGAGGCGTTCCCAGGCCAGCCTAAAGACGTAGTCATGTCTTAATGAGGTTAAAAACTGTTTGAAGTGATGACTTGGGTTCCTGTAAATAAAGGATAGCCTCTGCATAAAGATTGTCCTTGTGTTCTGACAAGAATTCAGATACCTTTAACACTTGTGGCAGTGGTTCGATAAATAGTGCAAATTCCAGAGGTGGGAGAAGATAGTTATTGTTCAAATTGATAAATTTGATTGTTTTTAACAAATAATCATAAACATAGAATTTTATGGCTGCAACAGTTCCAAAAAAGCTGGAACAGGGTCATGTTTACCACTGTGTTACATCACCTTTTCTTTTAACAACATACAATAAATGTTTGGGAACTGAGGACACTAATTGTTGAAGCTTTGCAGGTGGAATTCTTTCCCATTCTTGCTTGATGTACAGCTTCAGCTGTTCAACAGTCCGGGGTCTCCGTTGTCGTATTTTATGCTTCATAATGCGCCACACATTTTCAATGGGAGACAGGTCTGGACTGCAGGCAGGCCAGTCTAATACCCGCACTCTATTACTTCGAAGCCACGCTGTTGTAACACGTGCAGAATGTGGTTTGGCATTGTCTTGCTGAAATAAGTAGGGGCGTCCATGAAAAAGATGTTGCTTGGATGGCAGCATATGTTTCTCCAAAACCCGTATGCACCTGTCAGCATTAATGGTGCCTTCACAGATGTGTAAGTTACCCATGCCATTGGCACTAACACAGCCCCACACCATCACAGATGCTGGCTTTTGAACAGTCCGGATGGTTCTTTTCCTCTTTGACCCGGAGGACACGACGTCCACAATTTCCAAAAACAATTTGAAATGTGGACTCATCGGACCACAGAACACTTTTCCACTTTGCATCTGTCCATCTTAGATGAGCTCGGGCCCAGAGAAGCCGGCGGTGTTTCTGGGTGTTGTTGATAAATGGCTTTTGCTTTGCATAGTAGAGTTTCAAGTTGCACTTACGGATGTAGCGCCAAACTGCATTTACTGACATTGGTTTTCTGAAGTATTCCTGAGCCCATGTGGTGATATCCTTTACACATTGATGTCGGTTTTTAATGCAGTGCCGCCTGAGGGATCGAAGGTCACGGGCATTCAATGTTGGTTTTCGGCCTTGCCGCTTACATGCAGTGATTTCTCCAGATTCGCTGAACCTTTTGATGATATTATGCAACGTAAATTCCTTGCAATTGTACGTTGAGGAACATTGTCCTTAAACTGTTCGACTATTTTCTCACGCACTTGTTCACATAGAAGTGAACCTTACCCTATCTTTGCTTGTAAATGACTGAGCAATTCAGGAAAGCTCCTTTTATACCCAATCATGGCACCCACCTGTTCCCAATTAGCCTGTTCATCTGTGGGATGTTCCAGTTGTTTGATGAGCATTTCTCAACTTTTTCAGTCTTTTTTGCCACCTGTCCCAGCTTTTTTGGAACATGTTGTAGCCATAAAATTCTAAGTTCATGATTATTTGCTAAAAACAATAAAGTTTATCAGTTTGAACATTAAATATCTTGTCTTTGTAATGTATTCAATTAAATATAGGTTGAACATGATTTGCAAATCATTGTATTCTGTTTTTATTTATGTCCCAACTTCATTGGAATTGGGGTTGCAACTTGAGAAAACACCTTTGCAGTAAGTTACAGATGTTTTTGCTGTTGTTTTGGCTGTGCATATGGCAACATTAGCATTATTTTATGGTCACAAGTAACAGTCAAACATGCATCATTTGGGGTATGTTCTGCTCTCTCTCTCTCTCTCGCTCTCTCTCTCTCTCTCTCTCTTTCTTTCTCTCTCACACACACACTTTATCAATAAGTCTGGTCGGCAAACAGCTTCTTCATTCAGTCAAAGTAAATGTTTCTATAAGACCTTATACATGTGTTGTTGCTTTTTTTACTTAAAAATTGATATGGTGGCAAGTGTGTGTGGACTCCCACTGAATATTAATTTGAATTTGATCTGTTACTTCTGAACACAGCCACATGCCAGTTATAAGTGGAAGTACATACTTGTGCAGCCTGATTTGTTTTAATTCATTTTATTTCAGCTTTATTTAACAGAACATCTTTTTTGCAATGGTGATCTGGCCAAGAAGGCAGCAAGTTAAAAGTCAAGTCCAAGTCAATCACATTCAAGTACATTTCACTTCTTTATTTTCACCTCTCCCATCAAAAAGATACACAAATAAACCAGTTGGGTTGTACAAATTCAAGGTCACATTAATGGTGGCAAAGGTTTTAAAATGATGTATCTTGGTCAAATTCTGAAAAAAATCTGTTTTTGTAATCTGCTTGGTGAGCCTCCAGTATCGTGTGGTTCAACAAGTAGAAACAATATTGTATAAGACCATTTCTTGGAGCTGAATTTGCCTTAGTTTGTTATTATACAAAGATTTATGTTGTAAAATGTTATTTATTATGTTTTAGCTTAAGTGATATTGTTCAGCAATATCTGGATATATCCGCACATATTTTATTTACTTATTTTTATTTTTTTGACGTTCATACTCTTGATTTAAAAAATCTGAAGTTACTCACCAGTTACTCACTACTTGAGTAGTTTTTTTTCACTAAGTACTTACACAAGTAATTATTTGGGGAACTCCTTTTTATTTTTACTTGAGTCATTAAAGTAAGTTATTCAAGTAAGTTATTGATAAGTAACAGTACCCTTACTTGAGTACAATATTTGGCTTTGGTTACAAATGAGTATCGCACCACATCAGCAAACAATTTAGTTCTGTTGGTTAGTAATTAGCTGCATGAATTAGCTCGCTCAGACTGCTGAAGCATTAAATGTGCATTCCACAACGACTATGGATGCAACATTGCTGCTGAGTGAGCGAAAGAAGGGTCAAGAATACTGTCACTAGTTTATCAAATGAGGATGGGAGATGAGGAAGCAACTGTCAGGCTAATGGGTTCGGAAGATGCCACGAATCCCAAAGCTGACAATTTACATTAAGCTTGTGCATCCCAAAGTAAGATAAACTAATTTGTTTGTGAAGGTGGTGAGGCGTACAAAAGGAAATGAGGTATTATATTATCCAGTCATCATAATTATTTTTAGATTTGATTAGGTTTTGACACTTCCATTTGTCAATGACGAATCAGTTGGGTATTAACAAACAAATGTTTTGTCTAATGACTTAAATGCATGCATGTCTTGTAGTTGTATTTAGCAAAATAAAATCTAATCACCTCGTATAGAATGCAAATGTTTATCCTGCACCACAACACTGCACATTAGAATGCATGGAATTATAATAAGATGGAATGTGGAATGTGTACTGGTCTAATAAAAAAATATAAATCCCTTCTCAGTGGTTGCTTTCACTCCTCTTTGAAGCAAGGATTTATTTCATCGTTATACCCACAAGCAAACCGCCATCATCCTCCCAGGATGTTTGTTATTCATCATACATCTAATTTCTTTCATTGAGTAAAAGAGCAGTTTGATAAAAGAGACAATTAGCCTTTTATGATTTTGATTAAAGTTACTTAGAGATTCTGCACATCATTTTTTTTTCAAAACACAAAACAGTTCCCAGATGTCTTCATTTAAATACCAGTACTACTACTACTACTACTACTACTACTAATAATAATAATAATAATAATAATAATAATAATGAATTAGTATTTGTTGCCTGTTCCTGCTTCCTAAAATTAAACACATTACCGCTACAGCGCGCTTGGGTATCTTGTGTTCATATCTATGCACCCTCTTTGAGTACCCTTTTTAAAAAATATTTTTTTTTTATTCCATGATAACATTTCAAGTCATATGAGTCACAGGAAGTTGGATCATTCAGATCCCCTCCTGGCCATGGGAAGGTTAAAGGTAAGTTCACCCATTTATTGATTTGTATATTTGGTGATATGACAGAAGGGGTGTTAAAATCAGTCACCTCAATGTTTTTATATTTTAAAATACAATTTTCTGTTAAATGCTTGTAATGCTCTTTGTGTCAATATGCTATAAGCATAAATACCAGGTGGCTATATTTTGCGCATTTGCTAATTTTATGCGAAAAACTCACTACTGTTAGTTTTAGTCCTGTTACTCTCATGAGAGGTTTCTGTACAATAAAACGATAACATGAAAAAAATTTAGTTTTCTGAGATGGGCCAATACACATTGTAAGTATTTTAATGTGTATTACAGATTTAGAGTTGAAAAAAGGCCGAAATTTAAAGTTTATTTTGAGAGTTACAAAAAGCAAATGGCAACAATTCGGTGGAATGCCACTTATAAATGTATTTGCAGTAGGTGAAATATTACAAATACTTGCATTACACAAAGGACAACTACAGTGAAAAATAATCTAAGAATGAAGCAAAAGTCAAAGAATTGAATATTGTTTGCGAAAGCTTGCAGTATAGTAGTTGTAGAAATATGAGTTACATTGCCTTCCTTCATGACCTGACAGGTCATACATACAGCAAAAAAATGGCTCCTCAAGAAACGTGTATAAACATGTTTTTTTCATATCCAAGTAGAATAAGTTTTTTTGATTCACTACTATTCGATATTTTATCAAATCTGCTATAAATCACTCAGTATATTTAAATTCCTTATCCCAGCCTTTCTGCAACAAACATTTATTTGCTGCAAATTGGCTCAGCTGGATCTCTTTTGGGTCCCAGTGTTATTTGTTGGCTTTCTTTGTGCAAAATCACTTAATCACACTAGAATCTAATCTCACTTTATTTGGCCAACAGCAAGTGGAACAATTGCTCATGAAAACTGATGATAGATTAAAGTGTAATCACGTCGTATTGTGCTGAGATCTGCCTTGGATAGGTTCTCAGCCACAAGATGTTTTACCAGTACACTAATTAGCTATTCCGAGGCTAACAAAATGGAAATGATTAGATTAGATCATTTTTGCCCCTCAGAGTTGTGCAATTTTAAAATTACATCGCTTGGATAACAACAGTGGCATTAAGTGAACTGTTTGTGCTTGAGACGTACATACTATCAAGGAAATAACATGAATAGCATTTAACATATATTTATAAGAAATGCTGTAATTTACCAACAAAAAAAATGATTAAATATACACCACTGCCCAAATGACCTTGTGTTTGTAAAAATATTAATACGGTGATGTATAAATTAAGTACTGTGGACCATCCATAGTCCGACACGTTCCAAGACACAGGTCAACTTCCAATTTGCTGTTATTTAAAATCAGATTTTACCATTAGAAATCATTTCTAATTGATGATTCCAGCCTCAAACGATTGCATTATTAAACCCCTATAAACAGTGAGGTAATTTATTAAGTAGTATTATAGAAATTAAATGTTAAATATACTCACCCATAGGTCTTAAAGACATGCAACAAACACACTGATGAATGTGCAGAGGGAGGGACAATGCCAGTAGCCTCACATCAGTCTCAACAAGACTCTAATGGACAACAATAGATGGGGGAAAAGGGTCCCCAGGATTTATTTCTTGACCATGGTAATGAGACATATTTTACTTGAACAAAAACTAAAAGCTGCGTCAACTCATACCGATCTTTAAGCATCTTAACCGATTTTTAAAATGTATGAGACCCCACATATGATGACCAACACAGCACACCACACACATAACGATACCTCCACTGGCAATTCCCCTCCCCTGAGCCAGATTTCTGTTGTGGTACAAAGACTGACCTGTGGGAGGGAGCATGGTGCCACAGTGCATCCAGACTGCGGGAAAATAGAAAGACCAATAAAGAGTAGTAGTAAAAGAAGAAATATAAAAGATGGGATAAATGCTGGTTTATCTGCCAACTACATTGTGGTGGCAAACTATTCTCCTTGTCCTTCTTATTGTAGTGAATGGGTCTTAAGACGCAATATACAAACACTCAACACACCAGTTGCTCTTCCATTTGTGACGTCAGCGCAAGCTTCTTGTCACATCCTAATTGGCTATTGTTCCATCACTGATCAGCTCGAGGAGAAGAACAAATCACTCGACATACAACATACACCACAGGATAATTGTCCCAGGAATCTTTTAGAGGCATCAAATAATCGGGTCATGGCTAACTTTGAATGGAAGTGGGGGTCAAATGTATCCATCTTAAGAGCAGGAAGAAAACAGACTACCGCATGACAGTGGTGTATAGTGCAAATGTATTTAGACTTTATATCCGTAACGTTCTGAAAAAATGTTTCATTAATTTGTGATTGGATACAACACAGAATGCAGACAAGTACAAAAAAACAACAAGTTTATTTTAACCATATTTGTGTATGCACTACAAACTCTGGTTTCTATAATCAATCTCCATATCTTCTTAAAGGTTGTGTAATAATTCTTACATGAAAATCAATGTCTTTTACAGCACATTGCTTTTTTTAGACGGCTTGTTGGTACAAGTAAAAACAAAACTAAACAAAAAACAAAAAACAACAGCAACAACAAAAAACACAATGATGCAGTCTCAAAAATGTATTTTTGTATAAATCTACAACTACAACTGCATCCACTCCCCACTCCCCCCCCCCCCCCCCCCCCCCAAAAAAAATGCTTATGTAAGAGCAGAAACATTTCAATATCTTACACACAGTACAGGGACTAAAATTCAAGAAATTGAGCAATTAAATTTCCATACAACATATGTGCAAATAAAGATAAAACGGGAACTTTAACTCGTGTGAGTAAAATAAGTAGAACTGGAAGAGCAAAGAGATCAAATGATGAAAGGGATTTTGAAATGTAATTGCATGAATATTGTTGGCCGAGAGAAAGCATGATTCGGGATAATTCACCAAAATTGTCTTTGGCCCTTATATCGATTAGTTAGTCATTTATTTAAGACATTTCCTTTATGTGCAGCACACTCAAAGATATGACTGTTTGTTTTAAATTTGCTAAACATTAGCATCTTTATATTAATATCCTCTGCACTATTGATACAAACACTGGGCATGCTGGCTAGACTCATTAGCTTTTGCACCCCAAAGTGCTCATAATCTCCAATGATGCTTCATAAACCTGGAGAGGAAATAAAATGATACGTGCTATAGATGGAACTAATATTATCACAAAACCTTGTTGATATTACTTCCTGGGGAAATGCTAGTTAACAAGAAATAATGCATGAGAGATGAAATTGGAACTAGTTAATATTGTGACCTTAAAAAAAGGTGGTGTCTTGTGCGTGAAGGTCTTTAGATTATCTTGTTAGATTTTTGGGGGTTTTCATGATGTTGTAATGGCAAAATGACATGAACTGCTAATACTGTATACATTATATTACCAACTTTGTGAAAAACATTACAGCATTGAGCTGAGGACATTTTTTCTTTTTTCTTTTTCTACCAACCTAATATCTGAATCTTTAAATAGAATTGAGTCATTATTGTAAGGATGAAATTTATGTCTCAGTCAGTAGTTCCAACAAATGTATTCATTTAGTTAATACTCTCTCATCATTAAATGTATGATACAAAAGTTAAATGCTCGGTTTTTATGTAAAAATGCTATATATTTTCAGAAACATTCATATATCTAAATGAAAATGATGAAGTGATTTTAGTAAGAGTAATTGCAAATACAACAGCTTTTATAGTTGTTCGAGTAACCTTTTGAAAATGTACAATGTTTGTGTGTCCGTGAAATGAAAATAGACAAAAGATTTCATGTACTAATCTGTCAAAGGTCTGTTGTAAGTACAAACCCCAATTCCACCGAAGTTGGGACATTGTGTAAAACACATAAAAACCTTCTCAAACTATATAGAATACACTACAAAGACAAGATATTACGTTATTGTTTTTTGCAAATTATCTCTCAATTTACATTTGATGCCTGCAACACTTTCCAGAAAAGCTGGGACGGGGGCAACAAAAGACTGAGAAAGTTGAGAAATGCTAAAAAAACACCTGTTTGGAACACTCCACACATGAACAGGTTAATTGGAAACAGGTGAGTGTGATTATTGGGTGTAAAAGGACCATCCTTGAAAGGCTCCGTTCACAAGCAAGGATGGGGCGAGGTTCACCACTTTGTGAATAACTGCATGAGCAAATATAAAGTTTAAGAACAACATTCTCAACATACAATTGCGAGGAATTTAGGGATTCCATCATCTTTTAGCCGTAAAATCATTAAAAGATTCAGAGAATCTGGTGAAGTCTCTGCACGTAGGCGTCAAGGACAAAAACCAACATTGAATGCCCGTGACCTTGGAGCCCTTAGGCATTTCTGCATTAAAACAACATCATTGTGTAAATGATATTGCCATGTGGGCTCAGGAACACTTCAGGAAACCATTGTCAGTTAACACATTTCGTGGCTACAAATGTAAATTAAAACTCTACCATGCAAAGGGAAAGCCATATATCAACAACATTCAGAAATGCCGCCGGCTTCTCTGAGCCCAAGCTCATCTGAGATTGACAGACACAAAGTGGAAAAGTGTGCTGTGGTCTGAAGAGTCCACATTTCAAATTGTTTTAGGAAATCATGGATGTCGTGTCTTCCGGGCAAAATAATTAAAAGAACCAGATTGTTATCTGCACAAATTTCAAAAGACACCATCTGTGATGGTATGGGGGTGTTTTAGTGCCCATGGCATGGGTAACTTGCACATCTGTGAAGGCACCATTAATGCTGGAAGGTACATACAGGTTTCGGAGCAGCATATGCTGCCATCCAAGCAATGCCTTTTTCAGGAACATCCCTACTTATTGCAGCAGGATACCAAGCAATACCAAACTATATTCTGCACGTATTACAACAGTGTGGCTTTGTACTAAAAGAGTGCAAGTGCTAATGGTAAAATAGTAAATGGACTGCACTTATATAGCGCTTTATCTACACCATCACAGTGCCCAAATCGCTTTACAAAGCCTCATATTCACCCACTCGCACACACATTCATACACCAATGGGCGGCTGCTGCCGCGCAAGGCGCTGCCGGGCCCACTGGGAGCAAATTAGGGTTCAGTGTCTTGCCCATGGACACTTCGACACACAGACAGTCAGAGCCAGGATTCAAACCAGCGACCCTTTGGTCAGAGCCACATCTCCCCTTATTTCAACAGGATACCAAGTAATGCCAAGCCATATTACAACTGTGGCTTTGTAGTAAAAAAGTGCGAGTGCTAGACTGGCCTGCCAGCAGTCCAGACCTGTCTCCTATTGAAAATGTGTGGCTCATTATGAAGCGCAAAACAGGACAACAGAGACGCCGGACTGTTAAGCAAATGAAGTTGTACATCAAGCAAGAATGGGAAAGAATTCCACCTATGAAGCTTCTACAATTAGTGTCTTAAGTTCCCAAACGCTTATTGAGCATTTATATGTTTATCAGTTTAAACATTAAATATCTGTATTTGTAGTGTATTCATTTGAATATATTTTGAAAATGATTTGTAAAGTCATTGTATTCTGTTTTTATACATTTTACACAACGTATCAACTTTATTGGAATTGGAGTTTCTATATTGTAAAAGAAATAAAGCATTCTGATGTGTTTACTGTTCTGATCAATCAGCCAGGGATTCATCTAGGTTGTGTTCACACAAGTTAGGCAGGATAGGTTCAGTGTGATTGCTCTGATCTTACTGCAGTTGTTTGCTCAAGTGTACTCTCTATCATTTGAACCCTGGAGTGCACCAAACAAGCAGACCTTGGCCGCTTGAAGAGGTGCTCTCTGTCCGCTTGCTAGTTAACTCTTTTTTTTGCCAATGTTATGTATTGATGGAACATGCTTTGACACTGACAAAAAAGTAAACCTCATGAAAATCAGTTGGCACCATCGATGTACAGTAAATCCTGCGCTTTGCTGTGCAGTCAAATGTTCATTGTTTACGTCGGACTGCACCGTGACAATTCTTATTTTTCTTCTTCATCCTCATTATCATCATCACCATCATCATAATTCTTGACATATGTACAGGGATGACTGTAAATGGTGAATGTGTATGCTTAAGTGTAAGCCGTTTCCTGTATTTTTAAAGATACAACAATATTTTAAGATGTAGGCATTTAAAATGTTATGAAAGAGTTTTGCGATCATAGTTTGAGGTACTGTATGCTTATCGTGTCAACTATTACTATAGGCAGTAATAATAATCACTTTAAGGGGAGCGTCAATTATTGACGAAAATTCACTATTCGCGTCCTGGCTTGGTCAGTCTTCCCTGTGAATAGCAGGGGTCCACTGTATGGCTAACAGATAAGCACATGCATTGGAACTGCCATCTCTCTGCGGCTTGTGTCTGACAGTTTGGTGTAGGTTAAACACACACACGTAAAAGTGTGTATAACCATGTTTTTTAAATAGATTGAAATATATTTTGCAAGCTTTGCACAGCTTATAAAAACAGACAAATAGAAAATAGAAAAAACAATTAAAAATTGGAGTTGTTGTGTCTCGAAATACATCACAAATGCCACAGTAATTTGGCAAAATAATCAACACTGACCCTAGAACATGGATTGTTAATAATAATACAGTTGTATACTTTCGTTGCTTGAATAAAGTGTAATAAGGGCAACAATAGTGTATTGATCTAGCTGCATCTTACACTATTAAAAATGGTGGGGTTTGGAAGGGGGTTTGACGGATATTTTAGGGGTGGGGCGGTCAACCATACACAATTCTAAGTTGAATATACTTAATTCAAAGTGTTGGGCTTAACTGATTGCCTGCTTAGCCCCTGAAGTTATGGTGCTTGGCACTGTTTTTCATGGTGGGCTCTTTGGAATGCTTTCCTGAAAAATGGATACTTCCAGAGCTTTGCCCATGGGCACCTCAATTGAAATGTAAATGGAGCTGTGGGAGTAATGCAGGTGCAGCATAATCATCTGGTTGATGCCTGCTTCCCCACATTCAGACACAAAACCTGCTGCACAGGGCCAAGTTGAGTGGCTGGTGTATATGTAGAGCTGCCAGGCACTGCCCATGTGGAATTGTGGCACGCGGATTACAGGCAATGAGCTGAGATAGCTGTATAAAAGGGTTTAAACTCACCAGTCTACCTGAGAGCATGCAGTCCTACAGCCCTGTAGATGAGATAAGGGGTACAGGCTTTATGAAGGTAGCTCAGGAAGTTTGGAAACATATGGAGAGCAAACTATGGGCATCAATATGGAAAAGGATGAAATGCTGGAAACTTTCAGTCCACTTCCTTGACAGTTTTCTTCCATGTTGCCTTGACTTTGAGATCAGAGTGGACTTTTGGAAATTGAGTAAAGCAAGTTGGCATTTATGCAAATTATATGTATATGATAAATTGGGAGAAAATTTAACAAATAATTCTTAATCATCAAACATGTTATCCTCAACGTTTTCAATTACAGAATTTGGGACATATTGCTCATACGTGACAGTGTGAACAAATATCATTGCTGACAATTCTGCTGAACACTTTGAAATAACAGGTAACTTAATATTTATTTCATCCAGTTCTCAGATGGACTTAAATATTTATTTCATCCAGTTCTCAAATAGTCACAAAATACTTTACCACTTACTCCACAGTTGGGGAAAAATGTCATGTGCTCTAGATTCATTGGGAAAAAAAAGTTTACAGTTCACCAAATATAAACAGTCTTCTTATTTTATTTATTTTGGAACTATTGTCTCCAAACATAGTCTTAAAAGCATGTCAGTCAACCAATATAACGAGAGGAAGGAGGAAAAACTTGAATTAGGTGCTGAAAAAAATTGTTGAATATTATTTTCCTTGATTTAACAACAATAGTCTGTTCTTAAATAAATAACTTTTTTAAAGACACTTTTTGTAACTGACATAACCCTAATTACCAAAGTCCATAAATGAAATCAGCAACCACTGATTTGCCAAACCCACGGTGGGCCATTCATGTTTAAGTCTTGCTGTAATTCCATTATTTGAGAGAAAAAAGTTCAGATTTGGGTCTCTTGTACATTGTCTTTTGAGTTTGCCCGGATTAACAAAGGTTCATGCGCTGAGCTGTGTATGGAGTTGATAGTGGAGGTGTGGTTATATGCTGTTTTATATGTGTTATAATGGTTGAGGTGCTCATGTTCAAGAGGAGGCAAAGTCAGGTGGCCCTCCATGCCTGGTCCTCCGGTTACGCAGTCCTCGTCCACATTGATGATCTCAATAGTGCGTGTGGGCGCATGGTGGTTCTGCTGGTGGTGCTGTTTCCGCATCTTGTAGAAGATGATCAGCATGACAGCTGCCATGAGTGTGATTGCGACAAAACAGCCGATTATGATCTTGGTTGTCTTCATGACCTCATCCAAGCCATTTAGGGAGCCTTCACCAAATTCAGTGACAGAGATTGTGTATGTCTTCTCCGTGGCATGAGTAGAGAGAGGGGTCTGCACTGTGGTGGTAGTTGTAGAACTGGGTGAAACAGACTTCCATGTATGAACCGAAGGGGTGGGGCCAACCTTCTGTTGCACAATCGTGGTGACGCCTTCATTATGTGGTGTTTCTATCGTCTCTACAGTCACTGTGGTAAAGTAGCTGAAGCTGCTGTTCTCCGTTGAGGACACATTTAGTGTGGCAGACGCTGTTGTGTTACCGGCTGAATTACTGACCATACATGTATATGTACCAGTGTCTTGCATGGTAACATTGGTGAAGTTCAGGGTGCCATCATTCAGCACTGAGATTCTGATCTTGTACGCACCGTGTGTCATGATGGAACCATTGGGTGTAATCCAGCTCACAGAAGTCAAAGAGCTGGCTCGACATTTCAACTCTGCAGCACTTCCCTCTGTCACATTTAGGTCAGCTGGCGGCTCCACAATAACAGGAGCATAACAGTGAAAGTAGTTTTGGTCAAGCTCACCAATGTAGCGCCCTTTGTGGTGAGCTGGTGAGCTGCAGCGGGCACAGCAGCTGGTGTTTGCTGGTACCATCTCCTTGAGCCACCAACTCAGCCAGAGGATGTCACAGTTACAATTCCAAGGGTTGTGGTGCAAATGCACCCTCTCCAGATGATGCAAAGGAGTGAAAAGATCATGGGGCAAGAGCGTAAGGTTATTGTGGGCTAAATTAAGCTCCACCAGTGACTGGAGATCATCAAATGAGTTTCTCTCAATAGTCTGGATCTGGGCATGCATCATCCATAGTTTCTGGAGATGGATGAGCCCCTTAAAAGAGCCGGGCCGGACGACAGACAGCTGGTTCCCTGACATCTCCAGTTCATCCAGCTTCACCAGGGGAATAAGGTTGGGAATTTCTTTCAGATTGCACATTCCCAGATTTAAGTAGCGAAGATTGCTCAGCCCTTCAAAGGCCCCCTCAGATATGTAGGATAGCCTTTTAAGCTCCCCAAGGTCCAGCCGTCGTAATGAGGGCACCCTGTTGAAAGCATAGGCAGGAATGCTCTCTATTGGATTATTCCTCAGCCATAGCTCCTTTAGTTTGGACAAGTACTCAAATGCCCCATTTGGGATCGTGGTGAGGCGGTTATCAAAAAGCTCCAGGGTATTAAGGCTTGCAAGTCCATTGAAGGCCCCAAGCTCAATTTTGCGTATGTGGTTTTTACTCAGCTGCAGGATCTCCAAATGCCTTAGGTGCTTGAAGCTGTCCACTTTAATGACCTGGATGAGGTTTTCTTGGAGATTCAGGTAGCGTGTATTGGTAGAAATGCCATCAGGGACCTCTCTTAGGCCCCTCCGTGTGCAGATGACTTTGCTGAACTGATTACTACAGGAGCAGACCGAAGGGCATGTCTGAGCACGAACCAGACCCGCAACCACCAAAAGCTGTAGGGCCAGGAGCAGCACAAGCAAAGGGTCAGACAAGGCCCGGTTCCGCCTAGGACCTCGCATCATCTGCTGCTGCTGAGAGGAGGTCATCTTGTTTAACATTCATAATTCATTGACTGGTCTTCCACTTGTTGGAAAGAGGATTGGGGACAACTGGAATGAAATAAAACACAAGAAAATAAATAAAAATTAGATGATGCACAGGTCAAATGCATTTTTTAAATTCATATACAAAGTACATACAAATAAACTATTGTAGCTTTTGGTGCATGTGTTTTAGTAGCATCTCATATGGCACAAACACAGATTCTCTTATGGAGTATATCTGATTGAGAAGGGGGCAGTGTAGAACATACTGCTTGGAGGCTTAAGGGACTTTAACCAGGAGAACGCAATCCAACTCCAGACATACAATATATAGCACAACACACGACTGAGATAGATAGATAGATTTAAAAAAATACTGTGCACAGAAATGATTGTGCTTGATGAGTGTAATTGTGTCAGCAATGTATATGTGCTTATTTTACACTTTTCCAAACAATATTTGTACAAATATTGCAGTATAGTTGTCATAATATGTATGAAATGCAGGTTTAGACAAAGGCAGAAAAATATTTACGAAGGAGAACATTCTTCATTAATGCGACTAAGAGGCACTTTTGTAACCATGAATTACTCTCATTCGAATAAACAATCCAATTGCCCTATTTTCTTCCTCATATTTGACACCGACAGCGATAAATCATCAAATCCAAATTGAAGTACCAGAGGAGATTACACTTCATTACAAAGCAATACAATACATGCTTACTAGACAATCAAAGGGATTTGATTGGATTCTCATTTTGCATGACTGATTAAAACTGGGCGGCACGGCGGCTGACTGGTTAGAGCGTCTGCCTCACAGTTTTGGGGACCGGGGTTCAATCCCCGGCCCCGTCTGTGTGGAGTTTGCATGTTCTCCCCGTGCCTGCGTGGGTTTTCTCCGGGCACTCCGGTTTCCTCCCACATCCCAAAAACATGCACGGTAGGTTAATTGACAACCCAAATTGCCCGTAGGTGTGAATGTGAGTGTGAATGGTTGTTTCTTTGTATGTGCCCTGTGATTGGCTGGCAACCAGTTCAGGGTGTACCCCGCCTCCTGCCCGATGATAGCTGGGATAGGCTCCAGCACACCCGCGACCCTTGTGAGGAGAAGCGGCTCAGAAAATGGATGGATGGATGATTAAAACTGATTTAAAATAGACAGAAGACAAGAACTGGTATTAAGAAAATTGAAGAATTCTTCAACTTCAGTACGATTTTCAACCATCAGTTTCTCTTCATCTGTCAGCAGTACAAATGGATGGCCTAAATGAGCAGGATTGTGGACAATAAGGAGCATTACTATTTTTGACAAATGAACCAGTGTCCAGTTTATTATTTCCATTTGATCATGCAATGAATAATTGAGCACTATTTTTTGTTTGAATAATCAATGTAATAGAATAGACCAGGCAATGATCCAAAACTTTTGTTCACATGAAAAGCAAGTGGATTTAAACAATGAGTGCTATGTTCTGGGTTGTGCATCAGATCCTGATGTAAATATAAAAGTTGTCTCATGTCTGTATTTGTTTTCAGTCCACTGCAAAATAAAGCAATTTGCCCCGCTTTTCCAATCCTTTTGAAAGGGAGTGTATCACATTTTGATCAGCGATTTTTGACTTGGGAGTCATATTTTTACCTTACAAATCATTTGCAGTAATGTCAACTTCATTCTATGTATGCCATAAGGGTTCAAGTTCTTCAGGTGATGCCACCGCTCCGCAAGAGGCTTAAAGAATTTGCTCTTTTTGTTTGTTCTCTTTAATAGTAAATAGTTTAATTTGGTTTGGTTTAGTTCATTTTGGGGAGAAAAAAGTAGATGAGGAAAATGAGTCTGTGCTGATGCTGCTTATTATGATGTGAAGAGGGACCTACTGCTTTCATTCTGCATGATACGCAGGACGAATGATGATGGGAGATTATAGAATGAGTGGCATATATTACAGGGGAAGGTCAGCATGCGTTCTACACTTGAAAGAAAAAGAGGGAGGACAGAGAGGGAGAGATTAATGAGATATAAATCAAATTGGGTCACTTCATGATTATGCCTGCAATCTTGCAACTGTTCCAAATATAAACTAAAGTCCTTTATGGATTCGAGAGTGTGAGTGATACCCACCACATTCAACACAAGTCTTCCCTTTGCTCACCCCCTTTACCATCGTGGCATAGATGCCGCATGGCTGGTTGAAGGTACGGCGCAGTAGTTCTCACTGGATAATATTTTTTTTACAATAGCTGTTGCATTACTCATGACTTGAGCCTCAATATTGGATTTCACTTGTGCTAAACTAGAGCAAATCATTCTTTAAATGGGCCACTATTAGTAGCTGATGTTGAACTTACTGTGACTCATACCATGTTAATATTTGTAAGTGGAGAAAATAGGCCTAAAACTCTTGCTAAAACTACTCATCATCTATGTAGTCCTTCAGACCATTAAAGCAGAGCCTGTACATCCTGTATGTTTACAAAGAAAAAATAAAATACACGGAAGCAAAAGCATTCCAAACAAAAGTATTAACTGGTGTTTTTGACAATGTGGTATGAAGGTAGGATATCTTAATCCCCTCATAGTATCAAAGTATATCTTAACCATGACTATAGCTAATGTAGCTACATAATGTACAGTAATTAGGTGACGTCATACAAGCGCAACACAAATGTAATCCGACAATGATTTCAACAAACAATTGTGATCCTGCTGACAATAATAGTGTTAATGAAAGAGATGAATGGCTTTGGGGCGGTACATATTGAGAATTGGAGTGGCAATTCAGAACCAAACTATTATTTTAGATTTGGTTTAATTTCAATTATACATGTTTTAAAAATGCAGCATTAATGTGTGGCAGTTACATGACATCCCTGGCATGCTATTTATATAGCTGTACTCCTCTATTTTAACATTTCTATTCTCATGTAGGATAGGGTGAGTTTCAGTTGAATAAAATAAGAGCAGAATTTACAGCACATGCTTATTTCAGGTTTGTTCAACTTCACATTGCACATTTGACATTCACTTCAGCATTTTTAATTTAAATATGCATCAGCAAAGCGAGGTCAGCTCATACTTTTGAAGCTGTAAGAGCAGTCTCCCGAGATGTGTTGGAGCATCAGAGTCTTCACTATGGCTTACAGTGGTCTTTCTACTGAATAATATGTGCTTCAACTTCTGTGTCAATGCCCACAGCATTAAAAACATGATTTTAAAGCAGTGATATCTTGCTTTTGGATTTATAAGTTTTTGTTTTTTTTCATTCTTATAACTATTGATACCTCATTTCCCCATCAAGGTAAATGTTTATCCATCCATTCGCATTATCCCCCTTTGGGTAGCAGATAAGCTGGAGCCTTTCCCTGCTGACTTTGCAGGAGAGGCGGGGTACACCCTGGACTGTTCGCTACTCAAACTCAGGGCACGTATAGACAAACAACCATTCACATTACATTCACATACTGTATATGGACAATTTAGACTTTGTAATGAATCTAAATTTCATGTTTTTGCAATGTGGGAGGGAGTTAGGAAAAAAAAAAACACTCACACACACACACACAAACCCCACTCCAGCATGGGGAGGACAGGAAAACACCACACAGGAAGGTTGGAGCTGAGATTTGAATCCCAAATCTACTGTATTATTATTATTATTATTATTATTATTATTATTAGTAGTAGTAGTAGTAGTAGTAGTAGTAGTCATAGTTAGATGTTTAGCTGTAACCAGAATCAGAATCGATTTTATTGCCATTATCAGTGAAAGGTATATTCACAACTAGGAATTTTCCTCAGTCTGCTGGTGCAACATAAAACATAGACGGTGATAATAAAAATACAAATAATAAATTCAATCAGGACAACAACAAAAAAACAATGCGCAATCAGCATAAACAGTGTGCAATAAGCATCAGGTATGTCCATCCATCCATTTTCTGAGCCGCTTCTCCTCACTAGGGGAAGAAGCTGTTCATGTGGCGGGATGTTCTGGTCCGAATAGACCAGACTCGGTTCTGTCTACAGTATTTTGCAGTCTGAAGAACAGTATGGCACATCCAAGCAAAGCTCTGCTATGTCAACAATATTCTGATCAATACATTACAGGCAATAAAACAGGAGTTCAGGACATTGAGATATTCAGAATAAAAAGACGAAAGACTGATGGCAAAATTATTTGTGTGGGTTGACCCAAGCTAGTGAAGTTGGCATGTCAGTATCTCTGAATGACTACAACTGTGTTGGACTGACTCACTTCATCTTCGTGAAGACATTTTCATATTTTTCTTCTTTAATTGCTTAAACATCTGTTGGAAAAATGGTATCAAAATAAAGAACTATGTGTAAAAAAGATACTTTCATTTGTATTTTCTGACATCTAAAATTAATGAATGTCCCCTTACTTGATTATGGAATTGTAATTAAATGCCCCTCCCCAGTTTTACATGTACTTTAATAGTTGCTTTTTTTAATGAGCCAGACTTGGCTAGAGATTGTTGAGATGTTTTGCCTCTCATCCAAAGTGAAAGTGAAAAACATCAATTTACCAACAATGCTACCTTTGTTCCATTAGTAAATTTATCTAGAACAGCTACCAACAGATGAAAGTAAAAATATACATATACATAAACAAATAAATAAATATTTGCCAGATTATCCATCCATCGATCCATTTTCTGAGCCGCTTCTCCTCACTAGGGTCGCGGGCGTGCTGGAGCCTATCCCCGCTGTCATCGGGCAGGAGGCAGGGTACACCCTGAACTGGTTGCCAGCCAATCACAGGGCACATAGAAACAAACAACCATTCGCACTCACAGTCATGCCTATGGGTAATTTAGAGTCTCCAATTAATGCATGTTTTTGGGATGTGGGAGGAAACCGGAGTGCCCGGAGAAAACCCACGCAGGGACGGGGAGAACATGCAAACCCCACACAGGCGGAGCCGGGGATTGAACCCGGGTCCTCAGAAATGTGAGGCTGACGCTCTAACCAGTCGTCCACCGTGCCGCTTTTTGCCAGATTATGTTGTATAGTAATAGCACAACAGCATACCACACTGCACAGCCATGCTCTAGCTCTTTTAGTTTTGTTTAATCAGTGAAGTGCAACAGACACGACAAGTACTTGGTATTTTGAATTGGTCCTAACTAGTCTAGTGAAACGAAATGGCAGCTGCTCTCCAGCCCTATCGGCTGACACCTTTTCACCCACAGCTTGTGTGTCTCATTCATAACAAGATGGTAAAATGCATTTCATTAATAAACATGGAATTGAGTACATCGTCAAAACCTTTTAGACTATGACAGTTGTCTGTAGGATACTATAGTTGAAGTAATCTTTATTATACTGATAATAATCCCTCAAGGGGAACCTCAATTTACACTCTGCTGTATTGACAGTATAAACTGTATTTTGTGTTGCACATTGCACACATGCAGGCATGCAAGGAGATGTGTTAGAGTGGAAGAGGCGCACAAACAGTGCTATACTTCTTGAGTTGGTGGGTTAGAGACGGTGCCGTGCTCGACAGTAGCAAGGAAGCAGACTGGCCGACTGACTTTTCCCAAAAACGAGTTGCCATTTTTACATTTTGTCCGCAGCGGGACTTGAACTTTTTATCCTCCGAGTCCAAACCCCACATCCTTCCAGATTAGCTACTGCGTCTTTTAAATTTTTATGTATTGCATATGTTATTGACGTCTCTAAATTGCCCGTAGGTGTGAGTGCGAATGGTTGTTTGTATGTGCCCTGCGATTGACTGGCAACCAGTTCAGGGTGTACCCCGCCTCCTGCCCGATGTTAGCTGGGATAGGCTCCAGCACTCCCGCGACCCTTCTGAGGATAAGCGGCTCAGAAAATGGATGGATGTATGTATTGCATATGCATTCCATACTCTGTGCAAAAAGAGAATGGGACAACTCATTAGCATTAAGATATAATCCAATTTGGGGCTGGGGCTACAATGATTTCTGTATCCATCTATCTATCAATCTATCAATGCATTTTCTGTAGTTTATCCTGTTCAAGGTCTCGAAGAGCTGGAGCCTATCCCAGTTCACTTTGCGCAAAAGGCATACCACAACCTGGTTGCCAGTAAATCACAAGTCGCATGCTGTATACACTGTAGACACAGAGAACCTTTGACACTCACACCACCACACCACTGAGTGGGAGTTGAAGCCACACTGTCTGCATAGAAGTTAGGCAAATTAACTGTGACACCATCAGTGACTTATTTGGCAAGATCTTAATTTTGTACACTTCTTGACATTATTTAACATGATTACCACATTTACTGTAAACACCTTGATCTGCCTAAAAATTGTCATCACATTGGATAATGTGTGTGAAATGTAGAAATCACTTGTGCATACAGAATCAGCCTGAGATTGGACCAATTTTTAATGCATGCTTCTAGTCTCTTCAGATTTTAATAGGAAGCCATCCATCCATCCATCCATTTTCTACCGCTTATCCGAGGTCGGGTCGCGGGGGCAGACTTCCCTCTCCCCAGCCACTTCATCCAGCTCATCCGGGGGGATCCCGAGGCGTTTCCAGGCCAGCCGAAAGACGTAGTCTCTCCAGCATGTCCTGGGTCGTCCCCAGGGTCCCGGTGGGACGTGCCCGGGAAGGCGTCCGGGAGGCATCCGAATCAGATGCCCCAGGCACCTCATCTGGCTCCTCTCGATGTGGAAGAGCAGCGGCTCTACTCTGAGATCCTCCCGCATGATTGAGCTTCTCACCCTATCTCTAAGGGAGAGCCCGGACACCCTGCGGAGGGAAACTCATTTCGGGTGCTTGTATCCGGGATCTCGTTCTTTCGGTCACGACCCAGAGCTCGTGACCATAGGTGAGGGTAGGAACGTAGATCGACCGTTAAATTGAGAGCTTCGCCTTTTGGCTTAGCTCCTTCTTTACCACAACGGACTGATACAAAGTCTGCATCACTGCACCGATCTGCCTGCCGATCTCCCGTTTCATTCTTCCCTCACTTGTGAACAAGACCCCAAGATACTTGAACTCCTCCACTTGGGGCAGGATCTCATCCCCGACCCGGAGAGGGCACGCCACCCTTTTCCGACTCAGGTGCTGATTCTCATCCCAGCCGCTTCACACTCGGCTGCGAACCGCTCCAGTGAGAGTTGGACATCACGGCTTTATGAACCCAACAGAACCAAATCATCTGCAAAAAGCAGAGATGCAATACTGAGGCCACCAAACCAGACCCACTCTATGCCTCGGCTGCGCCTTGAAATTCTGTCCATAAAGGTTATGAACAGAATCGGTGACAAAGGGCAGCCTTAGCGGAGTCCGACTTACTGCCGGATATGCGGACCAAACTCTGACTCCGTCATACAGGGATCGAACAGCCCGTATCAGGGGGTTCGGTACCCCATACTCCCGAAGCACCCCCCCACAGGACCCCCCGAGGGACACGGTCGAATGCCTTTTCCAAGTCCACAAAACACATGTAGACTGGTTGGGAGAACTCCCATGCACCCTCGAGGACCCTGCCGAGGGTGTAGAGCTGGTCCACTGTTCCACGGCCAGGACGAAAACCACACTGCTCCTCCTGAATCTGAGATTTGACTTCCCGACGGACCCTCTTCCTCTCCAGCAACCCTGAATAATAGGAATAGGAATAGGAAGCTACCATGGCTAAATCTTAAGGTGTCCACTTTTGAATGGACGAGGAGACAGGGTTAAAACTGCAGCAGCTCAAATAAGTCAATATTGCCTGGGAAATTGTTTTTCCACCTGTAAAATGCATTCCTTCTACAAAGATTCTTGATAGTTTGGGTTACAGTCCTTGAACTCATGTCTGTTTATATAGTACATTGATCAGTGATAGGCAGCAATGCTGTTTGTGGCTACAATCTAGCCTTCCATTTTAAATTGCTTACTCTGTTCAGGGTTCTGGGGAATGGAGCCGATCAAAGAACGACAGATTATACCCTGGATTTGTCACCATTCAATCACAGTGTACAAAGAGACAGGCAAGCATTCACACTCACAGTCACATAATGTTAAATGTTGAATACGATCCCACGCTTGACTGCATGAAAGTCAAGCATGTGAACCACTAAACAGTCAATGACAGTTACCAGTTTCCTTGTAATTAACTTGATAGTGAATAATTCTTGTTTCAATACATCCCAGTTGGAACTGTAGTTAATCCGGATAAAATCATTTGTCTCCGACTCATTAACACACATTAACTGCATAATATTGAATGTAATGTTGAAAGATTGACTGTAACTAAAGTGGGTGATGATTATGGGTAGCACATACAGGTATCTTATGTCCTTTGGACCAAACGTTGTGCTACTTTCTGCTACTTTTCTTCTTCTTCAATAGTAATGAGCCTGAATGATTTCTTAGCTCCCTGTCTAAACAATCATAAGCAAGAACACTGAGATCACAGACCTGCCATGATTTTATAATTCATCCAGGACAAAATCAATAAGTGAACATCTACAACTTTATTCACTAAAAAACAGCTGTGTTGGCAAGCTATTTGGAAAATTCTTCATTCTACAATAAGTGTAGCTTAACTACACTGAACCTACCCACAAAAGAAAGGTAGCTAGCTAAAATAGCTAAGTTATTTAAATAGACACATGCTCACACACGCATGCATGCACACATACACACTTACACACACACCAACAGTTTTATCCTTTTTCCTCCAAATACGTTCTCCCTCTGAATCCCTCCCTGTATGCCTGAATTTGTGTGAGCTAGTTCTGTGAGTGGTGTGCTGCACAAAGTATACATCAGTGTGGTAGCTGCATTTCCCCTTGAGGGATGTGAAAAAAAATATCATAATAAATAAAGCAAAACCATTTTAAAATTAAGATTAACAAGTGCCTGGGTAGCGTCTGAACGCTACCATGCTGTGGATTTGTGATCACAAAAAAAGCTTTGCTACTAAAATGCTATTTGATGTTGTAAACAGGGAGTATGCTACAAATCAGAATCAGAATCATCAGAATCATCTTTATTTGCCAAGTATGTCCAAAACACACAAGGAATTTGTCTCCGGTAGTTGGAGCCGCTCTAGTACAACAGACAGTCAATTTACAGAACACTTTGGAGACATAAAGACATTGACAAAAAACAACAACAAACAACAATTGTGCAAAAAGATGCAGAGTCCTCTAGCACTTAGAGCAGTTCGAATGGCTAATATCGCAATAGTCCGGTGCAATGACCATTGTGCAAAGGGCACTGAGACTTCAAGGAGTGTATGCGGTTTAAAGTGACGAGTAGTGCGATAATCTGGGACAATGGTTGTGCAAATGTTACAGATACTCCTCAATCAGTGTGCAAATGGAGCAGATGCTACTCTGGCATGAGTGGCCACTATATGCAAATAGTGCAGCACGGCGAGACAACTACAGTGAGTGCACGAGTAATACATAATTGGCCCCACAGAAATGTGACAACGAATTCAAGTAAAAAAAAAATTGCCAGCTTGTTGTAATGGAATTGTAAATTAGCTGTTTAAGAAGTTGATTGCAAGAGGGAAGAAGCTGTTGGAATGTCTACTAGTTCTAGTTTGCAATGATCGGTAGCGCCTACCTGAGGGAAGGAGCTGGAAGAGCCGGTGACCAGGGTGGGGAGGGTCCGAGAGGATTTTGCACGCCCTTGTCTTAGTTCTGGCAGCGTGCAAGTCCTCAAGGGTGGGTAGGGGGGTACCGACAATCCTTTCAGCAGTTTTGATTGTCTGAAAGGATTGTCGTTAAAATGTAGTTAAGCTAGGGGTAGTGCAACAAGAGCTCCCGCTACTGCCCAACACTGCTAAAAAGTACTTTCTTTGCGCTCCAAAAGTTCTTCAAGTCCTAGATGAGTACAACTTTGTACATATAATCATTCAAACATTTCAGATGTTAACATTATTTTATTATTATATTACTGTATTATAACAGGTCACTGATTTTAAATCGGCACATTTGAATCTATAGATTTTTTTTTGCATGTGTACCTCTCCTAAACTGACAAGTGGTAGTGATACAATGATCTTTCCTATCAAAGTGGCTGTGGCCAGAAAATGGATGTTGACGACTCTTCAAGGATGACAGTGTCAGTCCTTAATATTGTTCACACTCTGGCATTGCAGTGAGGTCAGGGTTAGTATGCATCACACTGAGCCTTACAAATGTGTGCTAAGGTCGCTCGGAGGTTGCGAGCAAAGGTCGACATAGCTGTGATAGAATTTGTGCTTGTGATAACCTGGGAGGGGGAAAAAAAAACAGCATATCATAAGCAAAAGTTTGTTTCGAAACACTGAGTCCGTTTCAGTAAACTGCATGAATCAAATGTAATTTTGGTGCATTTGTAATCCAAGACACAATCCATCAGATCCTGGTTAGCAAAATCAATACCAGCTGTGGTTTTAATATAAAAGAGTGGCTGGGCATCACAAGAGTGAATCAATAGGTGTGGAATAGAATCATGTAGACACACTCCATGCACTCTATCTGTGAACGTGAACATTTTCAAATTCGTCCACTGCTGACATGTTCGAGGACCCATGCACGTAACATGTCCTTAATCGAGGAGTCGTTACACCCACGCAACAATGGCTCAACTGAGGAGTAGCACAGCAAAGCATCTGAAAAGTCAAGCTTGGCTTTTAATAACTAATGAAAATATATATATTTTTTTTGCAAGTATGGCTCTTACTATAATACAGTATGTACTGTAACTAATTCTAACCAAAAATATAGTGTTTCCTAATTTCAGGACCTCTGAGGCAGGTGCAAGTCATCCCAGTTACAATTGCAGCTCCTGACAAAAAGTGTATGGTATAGAAATAATAGTTTTATTTCCTCCTTATTGAGCTGATTGGCCTGCAAAGCAGCAACGTTTATCCAGTCAACAGGTTTGGTCGTATTGTGTGTGGTGTGCTCCGATAATATCAACACAGAACACCACACACATAAAGATTATGTTCATATACTAGTACTTTGATTCAGACTGAAACTGCGTCCACCATTACAAGGTTGAAAAACATTAAAATGACAAATATTGAAGCCATAATTTATTAACGATTATGACTGTCACACTGAAATGTTCTTGACAAAATTTTGAAAATATGGAAATTCTGACAAATTTGGACAAATTGTTCTGGAAGTGAATCTTTATGGGTTGGCAGCACTATAGTAGGGCTGCACAATATACTGTTTGAGCATCGTCATCATGGTGTACATTTGCGCAATAGTCACATCACAGAGTCACATCTATGTTGGTGTACTGTAATATACAGTGAATCAACTGTAATATTAAAATTGACTATCAGAGGGACCTGTTTGGACATGGTACTAAAATTAGCACCGATGTTACGATAAATTATAACGCTTCAAACAACAGGCCAGAGTGTCGTATACTTATCTTCTTGTATGATAACTATGAAAGAGGACACAGAAAACAATGTACACCTGCTGCATTTACTATTTCGTTCTTCAGAATGAAGCTACTGTTAGCAGGCAGGTCGCAGCTGCGCGAGTGCGCAAGGTGCGTTATTATTAATCAGTTTATTTGAAAAGGGACAATGCAATTTCATAAAACACATTAAGTACACATGGTTAAAAAAGCCAGAATTAGCCAGAAGGCTAGTTTTCATCTGTAGTCCCCTGGCCATGATGTAAAAAAGCTATAAAAGACATCTACAAGACAATATAATACAGGATACATAATCAAGGACTTACTATACCATTAAGAGAGAATAAAACCACAAATCATTTGATCATAACAAAAAAAACATCATAACATACTTGTCTTTTAGTGTTGGCAGCTATAGGTGTTATCTAGCCACATTTTCAGTTTTTTTGTGAAGGCCTTGTATGTTGTAAGCAGTTTAACAGTTTCCGGTTGTTTACTCCGGTTTCCTGAATGAACATATGTTCATTGTTCATTGATTCTTTTGTAATACAATACATAATTGTAAAAATGGATTACTAGGAAATAAAATTGTATCAGAATGCTTTAGTTAAAACACTGTATGATCACACTGTGATATGGAATTTATTTTGTCTTGTAATATAAGAGTAGATAAGGTAAAATTGCTGTGCACAGAAATGATTGTGCATGACGAGTGTAATTGTGTCAGCAATGTATATGTGCTTATTTTACACTTTTTCAAACAATATTTGTACTAATATTGCAGTATAGTTGTCATGATATGTATGAAATGCAGGTTTAGACAAAGGCAGAAAAATATTTTCGGAGAACATTCTTCATTAATATGACTAAGAGGCACTTTTGTAACCATGAATTACTCTCATTCGAATACACAATCCAATTGCCCTATTTTCTTCCTCATATTTGAGATAAATCATCAAATCCAAATTGAAGTACCAGAGGAGATTACACTTCATTACAAAGCAATACAATACATGCTTACTAGACAATCAAAGGAGTTTGATTGGATTCTCATTTTGCATGACTGATTAAAACGGTGGAGGACTGGTTAGAGCATCTGCCTCACAGTTCTGAGGACTAGGGTTCAATCTGTGTGGAGTTTGCATGTTCTCCCCTTGCCTGCGTGGGTTTTCTCCGGGCACTCCGGTTTCCTCCCACATCCCAAGAACATGCATGGTCGGTTAATTGAAGACTCTAAATTGTCCTTAGTTGTGAATGTGTGCGCAAATGGCGCCTACCAGTCTTATTAAACGAGTATTTGCGGGTCGATGTAGAATTTCTGCAGTTATGTGAACCTTTGTTCATTTTTGATACGTGAATGGAGCCTGCTAGGTGAAGGACAAAAGTCACTCACATAAAAACTTAGGAACTTATTCTACATTGGAGTGTATGTGTGACAGTGGCATGGTCCTGCCTGAGTCTCAAACCTACTTTACTACCATGCCCCAGGATCAGAATCAAGTTCGCTAACAGGCAGGCTAAGAGCGTAGACTGCTAACTCACCGGCTGCCACTACTGTTGAGGCTCTCGAGAAGTGAGTTGTAAAGTACTTTTGCATTGCGTGAGCTGGCATCCCTTACACATGCACACTGCACGTACCCTATTTATTGAAGTCAGCTCACAGTGACCAGCATGACAATAACAGTCGCCTCTTTAGCACATCACCCCCACACCCCACTCCCCAGGCATGACTAGTTGATTTATACTCAATCAAACAGTTAACTGTTAAACTGCTTGGAAAAAAGGCGATCAATTCACTGCTCTGAGAATATAATGACCTATGAAAGAAAATATTGACTTTCTTGCTTGCTTACTTACTTACTTAATCATTTTTTAATCCAAATTACATCAGGTTTGCTAAAATAGGTTTCTATTATTGTGTGGACGAGATTTTGTTGGCATAGTTCTCTCGTTGGTGTCTTCCTTCTGCTGTTGTTCCTTCCACCTCTTTGAGTTCAGTTTTGTATTTTACTGATGTTTGTTCACATCAACCTTTTGTAGTTGTTGCTTTTCACTTGTTAACTTACTTACATGGTGTATCATGTTTATCCTGCTTCCTTGGTTCAATAAATTCTGTTTGATTGCCTTATTTTTGTTGAGTCTGCTTTGGGGTTCTAAGACAAGGGCATGCAAAATCCTCTTTGACCCTCCACATCCTGGTCACCACCTCTTCCATCTCCTTCCCTCAGGTAGGCGCTATGGAACAAAGCAAACTAAATCCAGCAGACGTTCCAACAGCTTCATCCTTCTTGCCATCAACCTCTTCAACAGTTGAATTACAATTTCATTGTAACACGCTGCCAATTTTGCACATCTCTGTTGAGACACTTCTACATTATTCGTCCACTCACTGTTTTATCACGCTGCACTATTTGCATACTGTTGTTGATTACTACTGGCCACTTAGGTGTTTGAGAACTCTCCGCACCATATGCACAATCGTCACTGTAGCAGATCATTGCACTATTAGTCACTTTAAATTGCTCTAACTTGCTTGAGGACTCTGCATCATTTGCACAATTGCCATTATATCAGCATCACCACACTAGTGGTACACATTCATTGCTCAATGACTGCATACTTTTGCCATATTGGCTGTTTGTTGCCATACTAGAGTGGCTCCAACTACCAGACAGAAATTCCTTGTGTGTTTTGTGAAATACTTAAATACTTTAATACCTAAAAAGATTATTCTGATTCTGAAAATTTGGTGTTGACCCCTCTTCAAATATTGTGTATATTCAAATGATTGAAATACTACATACATAATAGCATATTATTATAATTTAGGTTATAAATGTAGGTCAGTGCTTCTGATAGTACAGTATTTTGGCCAGCAGAGGAGGCCTTGCTGACCTTGACCATCTACCACAGATAATAACTATATTTGCAATTAATTTCATAGTGATACAATATTGACAGAACATGTTTACAGACTGTAAGTATGTATGTACTTGTCACTCGCAGTTTCACATCATTCGATTTTTGGATTTCGTAAAAAGAATACTGGCATTATTTTGGATGGTGATATATGACCCAGTCCTATCCCAAGCAATACAGCACTCTTTATGTGCGCCACATTCACTGTCTGACACTGCGCTTCTTCAGTTCCACTCTTTTTTCCTTTCTCCAAGCATTCAACTGTTCATTTACATCTGCATCACGATGAATACAAAATCTATTACTTCTATAGAAAAAATAGCTAAAAAGGTTACTTTTACTCATTCATGTTGAGCACTGTATTTAGTCATATTTACTTTTATTTGCATTATTGTAGAGCTTTAATATGTATTACTAAGTGTTGTTATGAAATGACATAAACATGTTGTCTTTGGATCAAATGCAGTCCACGTTGACCTGATAAAAGGCTGCAGAAACTATAATAACACAAGAAATTACACATATTTTATATGAAATGAGGAAAAGAGTAAGTAAAGCGGAAAGGATGCACGTGATGAGGAGAGCTGTGAAGTTATTCATTTTATTGCTGCTAGCAATCCACAGCTACCATGTTTTGATGTGATGTAATAGGTCAACTGGAAATGTACCATGGCTGTGGAAGCTGAAAGGTAGCATATTGCCACCTAGTGTTGTGGAGTGTTGTAGACAAAAAAAAAAACACCCCTAGCAGAGAGAATCCAGATAAAACTGAGAAGGAGTATGTGTGCATTTTTAATCTACTTATTGGAAAAGCGCCGGCCGACTGGTTGGAGTGTCTGCCTCACAGTTCTGAGGTCCGGGGTTCGATTCCCGGCCCCGCCTGTGTGGAGTTTGCATGTTCTCCCCGTGCCTGCGTGGGTTTTCTCCGGGCACTCCGGTTTCCTCCCACATCCCAAAAACATGCATGGTAGGTTAATTGACGACTAAATTGCCCATAGGTGTGACTGTGAGTGCGAATGGTTGTTTGTTTGTATGTGCCCTGCGATTGGCTGGCGACCAGTTCAGGGTACCCCGCCTCCTGCCCGATGATAGCTGGGATAGGCTCCAGCACGCCCGCGACCCTAGTGAGGAGAAGCGGCTCAGAAAATGGATGGATGGATGGATATTGGAAAAGCCACACTCCACATTCTCCAAGGTGTATCTCCCAGCTTGCATCATGCTTTAAAACAATGAAGTCTTACCTGCCAAGTCAATTACAGTTCAGAGGGGTTCCAGTCATTCTCATTTAAACACCCAATCCAACATAATACTGGTCCTGAAAATACAAGAGGCAAAATACAATTATTGCTACTTCAATATACTGTATGTATACTTTACATTCCATACATGAGTATTCTCCGTGGAGAACAGCATGAATAATGCACCGCGAATGAAAGCATAAGATAAAATAAATCAGACTAAAATTCACTTTTTTTTTTTTTTTTTTTTTTAACTCTCTGGATGGAATCTATCTGATCAAAAATGATCTTTACTGCTTCTACTGTAAATAATTCATGAGTCATCTAGTTAAGAGCTCATTACTCAGAGACAATGAATATAACTGCCATTCGCAATAGTACTACCTTAACTTTTTATATCGTATCAAAATTTACTGATATTATTATGACTTGTATGTTATGGGAGAGCCTTGTCCTTTCTGTGCACTACAGCACTATGTATGTGCGGCACATATTGACTGTCCCACGCTGCCTCTGACAGTACGTTGCTAAAAGGGAGGGGCATTCGAGGCCGTATCACATCTAGCATTTGAAACACATCCTCACTAGGGGTGGGAATTGATAAGATTTTATCAATAGCAATGCCGTTGATTCTGCTAATCGATCCAAATTCCTTATCAATTCTCTTAACAATTCCTGAGTAGTAGTTTTATTTTGTGTGTTGGTGGGAGGGCATGGGGGTGGGGGCATGGGGGGGTGGGGTGGTGGGTGGGTTGGGGGGGGGGGTCTATGCAGTCATCAAAAAAAAAATTTTTTTCCAAAAGATGTCTGCATAAGAATTTTTCTAGCAGACAACCTGTCAGCTGTGGCCAAATGGTTAAGATAATCCCCTGCCACTGTGGGGCCCTAGGTTCAAGACCCTGACTGGACTATCCACCAACATCTCCCAGACAACTGGCTGTGGTGTCCTTGAGCAAGACACCGATACCCCAAACTGGTCACTTGGTGCTTAAGTTGCCCTCTGCTCCAGTGTGTTCCACTAACAAGTGTGTGTGTTCACTGTGATGGGTAAAATGGAAAGAACAAATTCTGTCTGCATGCATGTTCATGACAGTAAAGATTCTTCTTCTTCTAATGAAGCAGGGTCTGAGGTTTAAGCCTTTTTGATGGGTGGCCCTTCTGGGCCACCCTGAGCCAAGGTTTTGTGGTAGCCCTGTCAGAACCTGTACTGGCCCCGTATATTCATGATATTTTAAATTTTAGTGATTATCTGTATTTAGTGCCTTTATACCGTATTATTTGAGACCCTTTAAGAAATTCTTAGTACAATTGCATCCTTGGCTATGACTCTGTTAACCTTACTAAAATCAAGGCATTGCAATTGCACAGATTAATAACAATGCCTCAAAGAATAAATCAATTATAAAATTATTCTAATATTTACTTAGCACTGGCATTCCAAAAATGCTTAATCTTGTGCCTTGACGTGCTGTACAATGTATATATATATATATATATATAATGGGTTGTTTTTTTCTAGTTGTCTTCAAGCTGTCTTCATAACCCATTTATTCTAAGAGATGATGCTCTTCTCCACAAGAGTACTAGTCCAACAACAAATCACACCTGATGTCACCTGGATATTTTGGCCTGCAGGTCAGACCACATCACCTTCGGGAAATTAGCAGAAATGCATGGCAGGCTGAATCAGCTGACTGCAGAGCCACCCGTTCAATTATGATCTTTAATCGGGTTGGAGTATGTGGTTTTATGGTGTGGTGAGCATAGGCTCCCAAAGGAGTAGTAATGGTAAATCCATCTGTGTCTGCTAGAAAGTTCCTGCCAAGCTGAATCACTAAGTCAAGAGAGACAAAGATGGTAAGGGGGATGGATCGATGCTAAATGAAAAATATCATGACACAAATACTAGATTGTACCCTTTTAAAAGCAATGAGATATCATACCAAAGAATTTAAAAAGATCCATGAAATCAACAAATTTTGTTCTTTGACACAATGCAAATGCACACTGGGAATCCTTTCATATTTTAAAATAGATGATGGCGACTAGATAAAGCAAATTAATAGGCTTAAGACAGAAAACAATTATGTGGAACAAAGAAAGCCATTTCATAACTCAATTATATTAATTGCATGATGTGTGACTACATTAAATTAAAATGCAGCAAAATCAACTTTTTTAATGAAGACAGATCTTGGGAGTATACAACCTTTGTTGGTAAACAGACTTTTATTCTATTCATCTCCAGGAGAGACAGCTTGTGTGTGTGTGTGTATGCGTGCATGTACGCATGTGTGTGTTTGTGTGTGTGTTTGCATGTACTGTTTCAATAATCACAGTTCTGATAGCCAGGCTTGCCTGGACTATAGAGACAAATATGCCACCCTAATGTGGTGCTATACCAGTGACAACTATTGCCAGATTTTTTGTAGTTGTGCTGGATTTAAAAAAAAAAAAAAAAACATAACCTGTTTACAAATCCAGTAGGGTGGAAGTTGCTTCAGGCTGGGGGATAAGATGATAAAATGCAGTCAAGCTAGAACAGAAAGGGAACAAACTGCAGTTGAAAAAATTGAATTTTCCTAAATGTCTTCGAAAGCGGCAGCATTTGAAGCGACTATTATGAAAACTGCCATTTTATTGTCTTATATACAAATACAGTAGCTTGGTGTTTTGAGTGCCTATTCAACAATCAAGTGTGAAATTAAACAACCAAGTACATCTTTTGTTTTCTTTCTATGTCTGAAAACATTTCCTATTTCAGCACACTCGCCTGGTGAGATCCAGCTCACTGGTCGTCATTCAATGACAGGCAGGCTTGCCATTTGCCCAGTTTATAGAGCAGGATGAGGGCTGGCTCACTGCATGAGACAGATCCACCCCTAAAATGAGCTGATTTCACCTCAGCAAGAACTATGGTGTGTATATTTCTTGATCTTTGGGGTATTTCGATAAAAACCTGTCAGCGACATGTTATCAATTGTGAAAAAAGCCTAATATGTCTCCTTTAAGTTTTCCAGCTGTCTGTTGTTCATAAGGTAATTTGTTGGCCTTTTTAACTTTTCAGTCCTTAAAGACATTATGGTCTGTTTTCATCAGGGCCTTTTCATTAGGGATGAGAGGACTAAGTGAAGATGAATAGTTGGTGAATAGAACATGAAGGGGGACAAATAGGGAAATACTCAGAGGAGGCCTAATGGGTTCGATCAGCAAAATGTCTGCTAAAAGGCAGATTTAGGGAGAGGTGCATTAGACGGAAGGCGTACCATACAGTATAGTACACATCTGAAAGAGAAAACTACTCATATTCAATTTATTTCACGAAATGTCTATCATTCTAGCCTCTGTAAAATGCCTCAGAAGGCTTGCCATACTTCCACTGAGATACAGGAGGATTAACACGCTAAGCCGATAAGAATATGTAATACGAATCACTGATAAGTAAGAATCGCTACAGTTCCACAGAGTAAATGGAGACAGTCTTAGGAAGAAAAAAAGGAATGTAAAAAGTGTAGCAAGGTATGATGTGAAAAGAGGAAATGTGAGGTAATACTGAGAAATGAAGGTCTTCAAGCGGGAGAAAAGGAAAATACAAATGAAGATAAGTGTCAACAAAAACCTAAAAAATACATGTAAAGGCACATTTTAGCTGTGTTCACACTTGTCATGTTTTGTTAAGTGAAACAAACCGCTGGCATTGGTCAAGTGTGAGCAATCTCAGTTACTCACCAAAAAAAAGCAGAGTCAAAAAAAAGTCCTCTTGCAAGTGCAATTCGTTATCGCTCAAGTTTAAACGCTGAATTGGCCAACGACAGAACGGTTTTAAAAGGGCAGCAAAAGAATTTGGAAATCATGAAAATTCAGTTAGGTTCAAAAGTATTTGGACAATGACAGCATTTAAGTGAATTTGACTTCATACACGATGCCAATGGATGTGGAAAAAAACACCGGAGGAGCTGCAGAAATCCACAGGTCAGGTGGGAGATGCTGTCCAGAGGACAACTACTCGTTATGCACTCCACATATATGGCCTTTATGGAACCGTGGCAAGAAGAAAGCCATAGTTGAAAGAAAAACATAAGAAGTCCCGTTTGCAATTTTCCACAAGCCATGTAAGGGACACCGCAAACATATGGAAGAGGGTGCTTTAGTCAGATGAGACCAAAGTTAAACTTTGGCCTAAATGCAAAGCACTATGTGGGGAGGGGAATATAGCATTTAAATGTGCTGTTTATTGAGGCTCTCCATCCAATCAGGCTGAGTTTGATCTATTTTGCAAAAAAAAAAAAAAAAAGCACTATGTGGGGAGGGGAATATAGCATTTAAATGTGCTGTTTACTGAGGCTCTCCATCCAATCAGGCTGAGTTTGCAAAAAAAAAAAAAGAATGGGCAAAAACGTGCAAAGCTGGTAGAGACATAGAAAATGATCTTGACAATGATGTGCAATTTTTCTTAAGCTTATTCTTTACTATGTTAATGTTAGTATGTTAATGTTGTAAAAGTGTATTTTCTTTTATTTTGCCAACATCCATGATGGCTGTTTTCAATGGTTTTCCAGGCTTTTTGATGTTAAGGAACATTACTTTTTAAAGGCAAAAAAAGGAAATATTATCCAGTGGCCAAGCTAATCACCTGAATTGGCAAAGGTGAAGGCAGCAACAAAAACAAGCTGCAACTGAAGTGGCTGTACCGTAGGCCTGTCAAAGGAGCTCCAAGATGAAAACTCAAATTCAAAGAACTAGTCCTACCAACTAGTTCAGTTTTTTTACTTCTTCCTAATCCCTTTGAACATGTAAACTGTGCTGAACAAAGACATATACTGATGTTATTTTCTTCCATTTTTTAAATTACTATAAATATCTCTGTTATGGAGGCACGGTGGAGGACTGGTAAGAGCGTCTGTCTCACAGTTCTGAGGACTGGGGTTCAATCCCCGGCCCCGCCTGTGTGGAGTTTGCATGTTCTCCCCGTGCCTGCGTGTGTTTTCTTCGGGCACTCCGGTCTCCTAAGTGTATGCAAATCAGCAGACAGACTTGTTTTGTTTGGAAATGTGAATTTTTAGGTTTTGTCAAGCATTTTGTTCTGGTACAAATATGCTAGTGTGAAAACTAAGATAACAATATTCAATATGTAATAAAAAAAAAACAAGTGTGAACACAGACTTTGCTTACTGTTTAGTCTCAGTTCCACCAAGCAATTCGATTTGGTTCAGTTTAGGTACTGTACCCAAATTTGTATGGCCATTGTTGAAAGTTGCTGATACAAAATTGACTGATGCATACCGCTGTTTGGTCCTCCATCCATTTTCTGAGCCGCTTCTCCTCATTAGGGTTGCGGGCGTGCTGGAGCCTATCCCAGCTATCATTAGGCAGGAGGCGGGGTACACCCTGTACTGGTTGCCAGCCAATCGCAGGGCACATACAAACAAACAACCATTTGCACTCACATTCACACCAATTTAGAGTTTTCAATTAACGCGCATGTTTTTGGGATGTGGGAGGAAACCGGAGTGCCCGGAGAAAACCCACGCAGGCACGGGGAGAACATGCAAACTCCACACAGGCGGGGCCGGCAATTGAACCCCGCTCCTCAGAACTGTGAGGCTGACGCTCTAACCAGTCGGCCACCGTGTTTGGTCCTATTCCATAGAATATTATATATGAAGGACTGCCTCCTGGGTGAAATTAGATCAATTGCAGTGAGTTGATTTGTTGACAGATGGTCCCCACTTGTTTTCTACAACCATAAGAATAGAACAAGACCTTGTGTTAATCCTGTAATGAACAGCATTATTCCGAGAAGAAACAACACAGTACAGAACAGTATGTTGGCCGTCCATTGGACCTAATTCTAATTCCTGTAATTTCCGATAATCAAGACCAAAATCTGTAAATATTCAGTTCATGGAGTTTCTACGGTGGCGTGGAAGTGTAAAACAATATAACAAATTTGGGAAACACCAAAACACTTTCACATTTAAAAAAAAAAATTAACAAAATCCTAAACACTTTTACATTTCAGAAAACAAATTAACAAAAACCGAAACACTTTTACATTTCAGAAAACAAATTAACAAAAACCGAAACACTTTCACTTTCAGAAAACAAATTAACAAAAGCAGAAACACTTTTACAAAAGACAAAACAAATTACAATGGAGAAAACCTGGAAAGGGAACATCCCATTTCACAGACATTCTTAGAAATCCCACGCCCTTTCTCGTGAAGACCCGCCCCGGTTCAACATGATTGCCTCCTGCATCGCGGGAAGGGTAGGCTACGCAGGTTTTTGTTCATTTGTTTTCTGAAATGTAAAAGTCAGCAGACCAATCTGTAAATGCCCAGTTTGAAAACAAACATATTTATGGACCTGTGGAATTTCGGTGAAAACAGAAATACAATCATTTCTTGTGCTCTGTCTTTCATGATCTTTATTCAAGGAGGAAAGTGCTGAGATATTAAAGTTATAATCGGGCGCCACACAGCGACTCCTCACCAGTGTCGTCTGTGGTCACCCTGTTCCAGTTTCTCGCTACACAATTTATACAAACATTCATGTTGCTTTTCTGTCTGATGTCAATGCTATATGAGTGAATTTTATGCACAAGGGTATGTGACCCTCTGAGACTCAAATCTGAAACACATGGCAGTTAGTTCTTGTTTGTATAAATTGTGAACCTTGAGGTTGGAATAACATAAAATTAATAAATAAATAATTAATATAGTCAGGCTTGGGGAGTAACGGAATATATGTAACTGGATTACGTCATCAGAATACAAAAAAAGAAAAAACTGTTACATTACAGTTACAGAAAAAAGTACATTTACAGTATTAAAAATAAGGATTATTTTTGCAGGATTATAATTTTAATGCGGGGAGAGGCCAGTTGCTGATTTTGAGCCCTAACATTTTCTTGTTAGCAGCATCATGTGTGCGTGTGTGTGTGTGTGTGTGTGTGTATCAGTGAGGGGAAGGTTTAAGGGGCTAATTGCAAAGGTTGCCTTCATAAATTTAGTCCTCTTTTTTTTCCATTTCACTTGGTGTAACATACACACTGAGTCATGTGGATCGGTTTTAATAACTTTGTTATGAAGCTGGGGAGCACGGTGACCAAGAGGTTAGCACGTGTATCTCACAGTTCTGAGGTTTTGGATTTGAATCCCGGGTGCACCGTGTTCCTCCCGTTTCCACATTCCAAAAACATGCATATTAAACATTAACAGAACAAGACAGAAAATATACATCACTATATAGTTTATTCATATTGAATTTCTTTTGTCATATTTGGTGATGGAGTAATCCAAAAGTAATTGAAAGTAATCATGTTACATTACTGTAATATTGTGTGACTGGGATTACGTTACTGACTACGTTTTTTAACAGGTAACTAGTACCTGTATCGGAACATATTTTTAAAGTAACCCTCCCAACCCTGAATAGATTAATATACTGTAGTAAATAAAAAAAATTCCATCACACAAAGCTGGAGGCCATATTCTCTTTGTCCCAGCACCCCAATATGCCACCCACAATGTGTCCACATTTATCCACGTATGGTCTTGCAAAGAACTGTGACTCACAAACAGAGATTTTTTTGCTATGATGTGGTTGATACGGAGCTGATTTTTTTTTTGTGTGTGTCCAGCACAGTCACTGCAATTGATCACATCGGGCACAAACTGATATAAACATATGGTCCCATCCAAAGGTGGAAATGACAAACTAAGACAACATTGGAGTATGTCAGCTAATGGCTTGGGAAAGGGCATGCTAGAGCTGTCACTGAGTAGGAAAGCTGAATAGCTTCCACTGAAACCAATGAAGGAGGCAGCGACTCTTCTAGTATGTATCCTGTTTAGTGGAGCATTATTGCCCGCTATGTGGTAGTTCTAACTCTGTGAACAAATGTGACTAGGCATATCACATGTGATACACAGTATGCTTACTACACAGTGATATTTACCATAAATTGTTATAAAAATATGTTAATGCTCAGTTTTGTCATTTGAAATTGGAAATGTAATCTTAGCTTAGAACCAATTTGTGAATGACAATTTCATGAAACAGCCTATACAGAGCAGACTACGTACTCACACATAATTTGAGAGAAAAGTAAGCAAGGCTTCCTTAAGCTTTTTACATCCTGGCATAATTTTTTCACCTCAGCAGCTACACACACAACAGAAACAATCAATAACAATGCAATGTGGTTTACATTCCTCTATGTTCTAGCAGCAGGGAGTCATTTTTGCACTTAGCCAAACAAAGTTATACAAACAGGATAGAAATGTCTATCTAATAAGAATAAATCATGATTTTGTGTAGATCTGCATTGTGACCTACTATACTCAATTTAAAAAAATAAATAAAAATTAATGGGTGACATACATCACTATGCACATACTGCACAGTGGACTCACCGACTCTTCACAGACTATTTTAGCAATCTGACAACTACTGCATTCCACCCTCATGCCCTCAGTGTCTCCAAAATATTTGCATGAAATGAGTCAGTTTCTTTTGTGTGGCGATATTGTCATTAAATTTTAATTTTATACACCCCCAAATTTGTAAAAGTAGTCTAGGCCTTACTCAGATAGGTGTTTGTGAATATGTGGCAATTATAAATTAGGCCCCGAGAGAGCAAACAATGAGGTGGTGCAAAGTAATTAAGTAAAAATATGAGAACAAATAAATAAATAAATGACTAGAAATAAAAAGACTGCATGGCAAGACCTCGGGATAAAGGTGGGACTTCCCACACTTACAGAGACAATTATGCACATCCTCTTACAAAATAAAAGTGTTGAGCAACATTACACTCAGAATCCAATGTTTCTTCTACCAAATACCTTGGGGAGGTGGCCCGCATAATCTGTGTTTTTGTTATTTCCTACCTCAAACTCTACAACGGAAGCAGTGTAAATGGAAAAATATAGGGTTATTTTTTGTTGAATTTCTGTCAAAGTCTTTGTATATAGCATGTGGACTAGTTTTGTTAAGCAATGTTTAGCACTGTTACCAGTTTGGTCACTACTTCTGTTTTTTGTTTACTTACCATTGGCTTTACTTACCATTGGCTTTTTTTTGAACACGTGGATTTTAGTTTGATTCTTTGACTGTTATTGTGCATACATGTTGGTGATGGAAACAGAGGTGATGAAGAAGTGATGGGTACGTTTGGCATCGAGGAAAGGAACTTGGAGGGACAGATGGTGGTAAACTTTGCCAAAAGGATGGAAATGGCTGGAGTGAACACTTTTTTCCGGAAGAGGCAGGAACATAGGGTGACCTACAAGAGCAGAGGTAGAAGCACACAGGTGGATTACATCGTGTGAAGACGATGTAATCTGAAGGAGGTTACTGACTTTAAGGTAGTGGTAGGGGCGAGTGTGGCAACACAGCATAGGATGGTGGTGTGTAAAATGACTCTGGTGGTGGGGAGGAAGATTACAAAGACAAAAGTGGAAGCTAAGAAAGGAAGATTGTTTTGCGACTTTTCGGGAAGAGGTGCGACAGGAGGAGCTTCCAGGAGACTGGACCACTACAGCCAAGGTGATCGGAAAGACAGGCAAGAGAGTGCTTGGTGTATCTTCTGGCAGGAAAGGGGAGAAGGAGACTTGGTGGTGGAACCTCAAAGTACAGGAAATCATACAAGAAAAAAGGTTAGCTAAGAAGAAGTAGGACACTGAGAGGACCGAGGAGAGGAGAAAGGAATACATTGAGATGCGACGTAGGGCAAAGGTAGAGGTGGCAAAGGCCAAACAAGAGGTTGGACACTAAAGAAGGAGAAAGGGATCTATACAGGTTGACCAGACAGAGGGACAGAGATGGGAAGGATGTGCAGCAGGTTTAGGTTATTAAGGATAGAGATGGAAATGTGTTGACTGGTGACAGTAGTGTGCTGGATAGATAGAATACTTTGAGGAGTTGATGAATGAAGAAAAAGAGAGAGAAGGAAAAGTAGAAAAGGCAAGTATGGTGGAGGAGGAGGAAATGGCAATGATTAGTAAGGGGGAAGTTAGAAAGGCATTAAAGAGGAGGGAAAATGGAAAGGCAGTTGGTCCTGATGACATTCCTGTGGAGGTATGGAAGCATCTAGGAGAGGTGGCTGTGGAGTTTTTGACCAGATTGTTCAATAGAATTCTAGTGCGTGAGAAGATGCCTGAGGGATGGAGGAAAAGTGTGCTGGTGCCCATTTTTAAGACCAAGGGTGATGTGCAGAGCTGTGGGAACTATAGAGGAATAAAGTTTATGAGCCACACAATGAAGTTATGGGAAAGAGTAGTGGAGCAAGAGTGTGGTTTCACACTAGAAAGAGTTAATATTTGTGCATGAATAAGAGGGGTGGAGGGGGAAGAGTGAGGCTACTGGGAGAAGAGATAGCAAGGGTGGAGGACTTTAAATACTTGGGGTCAACAGTCCACAGCAATGGTGAGTGTGGTCAGGAAGTTAAGAAACGGGTCCAAGTAGGTTGGAACGGGTGGAGGAAGGTGTCAGGTGTGTGTGCAGAAGGGTCTCTGCTAGGATGAAGGGCAAAGTTTATAAGACAGTGGTGAGGCCAGTCATGATGTACGGATTAGAGACAGTGGCACTGAAGAGACAACAGGAAGCAGAGCTGGAGGTAGCGGAAATGAAGATATCGAGGTTCTCTCTAGTAGTGAACAGGTTAGATAGGATTAGAAATGAGCTCATCAGAGGGACGGCCAAGGTTAGATGTTTGGAAACAAAGTTAGAGAGAGCAAACTTCGATGATTTGGACACTTCCAGAGGGGAGATAGTCAGTATATTGGTAGAAGAATGGTGAGGTTGGATCTGCCAGGAAAGAGAGCTAGAAGAAGACCACAGAGAAGGTTGATGGATGTAGTGAGGGAAGACATAAGAACAGTTGGTGTTAGAGAGGAGGATGCAGGAGACAGGCTTACATGGAAAAGGATTACATGCTGTGGCGACCCCTCATGGGACAAGCCGAAAGGAAAAGAAGAAGATGGTTGTGGGATTAATGCAGGACATTAGCAATCTAAAGAAAGACAGCGAAAGAGTAGATAATATGTTAATGCCTTCAGTCCATGAGCCAAGTCCCTAATCCATTGAGGTGTGTATGTGTGTGTGTGCGTGTGTGTGCGTGCGGGTGCCTGCCTGTGTATGTGTGTCATTTTGATAAAACAATGTATTTCTTCTGAATAGGTGGTGTATTACTAATTTGATTTACAAAAGACAAACAGAACCAGGCGTACACGATCAAGATGTTCTTTCCTTTGCTCAGATTTTAGCATGAAATCCTAGGATTACATAGAAAGGCTCCCTCGTCGTTAGATAATTGGCCGGGAGTCTCTCATCACACAGGATGAGGGCGCAGGTAGAGTGATGCTTAAAACGAGTAGATGTATGATGTGAGGAGGAGTATGGATAAAAAAAGATGATCACAATTTTTTGCCACGGTAGACGACTGGTTAGAGCGTCTGCCTCACAGTTCTGAGGACCGGGGTTCAAATCCCGGCCCCGCCTGTGTGGAGTTTGCATGTTCTCCCCGTGCCTGCGTGGATTTTCTCCGGGCACTCCGGTTTCCTCCCACACCCCAAAAATATGTATGGTAGGTTAATTGAAGACTCTAAATTGCCCGTAGGTTTGAATGTGTGTGCGGATGGTTGTTTGTTTGTACCCTGCAATTGGCTGGCAACCAGTTCAGGGTGTACCCAGCCTCCTGCCCAAAGATAGCTGTGATAGGCCCCAGCAGCCCGCGACCCTTGTGAGGATAAGCGGCTCAGAAAATGGATGGATGGATGGACATTTTTTTTGCACGTGTTTGTTAAAGATACAGTAACTATAGAGGCTGTCGGTGAGTCAAAATACCTATGAACATGAATTTGGACTTAAACACTGCTAAAAGCCACAGCATGGTGGTGGTCGAAAAACATCCATGTTAGGTTTATTGGAGATTCAATATTGCTGAAAGGTTTGAATGAGAGTATAAATGGTTGTTTGTCTATACAGCAAGTACCCTATGATTAACCAGTGATCAGTCCAGGGTGTAACTTGACTCTCATCCAAAGTCATGCTCCACCTCAACCATGCTGTCCCTGAACAGGATTAGCTGCAGAAAATAAAAAAAAAAATGAAAAATAACAAAATAATGTCACCTTTGAACTTGAACAAATGCATACTGTATTTGTTTGAAAAAAGTACAACAGTAATACTAATTATTGCAATAACAAATTGTAGTAGCAATAATTATGAACCTTTGTCTCTCAGAACAAATATGGATGTATTTAGTAAAAACAGATTTAAAAAAAATACCTAAAACAAAAGCTAGTGCCACTGCTCTAATAGTGCCGCTTATTTGATCAAGTGTGAAAGCTATCATCCAAATCCCTCCTTCCTTCACAACATCAGGGACATTGACTCCTTATCTAATTTGAAATCTCACTTGAAAACACTTTATTATAAACAGGCACATTCACTTTAATTGTTGAGCCCACTAGTATTTACTGCTATTGTTATCCTGATAGTTGGTGGTCTGCTACAAAATGTTCAATATTTAAATCTATATATTTGTTTACTAATGGTTGTCCGTGTCTATATGTGCCCTGCGACTGACTGGCGACCAATTCAGGGTGTAGTCCGCCTTTTGCCCAAAGTCAGCTGGGATAGGCTCCAGCGCCCCACGACCCTAACCAGAAAAAGTGGTGTTGACAATGGATGGATGGATATTTGTTTATTGTATATTTGATTAGATTTCAACGGTGTTTTAAATGCCTTGTACGGCGACCTTGAGTGACTTGAAAGGCGCCTTATAAATAAAATGTGTTATTATTATTATTATAATTGTTGTTATTGTTATTGTTAAATCACGTAGCAAACTAACCAAAGACTTAAACAATAAAGATACAGGCAATGACACTTAAATATATTTTTAGAATCTGTTTGTGGCATCCTAAGCCAGGTACACATGGACCAATTCTTAACTCTTTACACATTTTTTTAAATGTATGACACCTGACACATGATAAAGATAAATGCATGCATTTGTAGTACTCTTATAGTGTGCAGTGTATTTGAGACGAACAACACAGCGCACCACACACATAATGACTTCTCCACCGATAATCGAGAGTCTTCTCCCCCAATCCATAGTATCAAGACCAATGTAAGAGGCACCGTGTGCCCACAGGGCATCCAGACTGCCAAAATGCAAAGAAGAATAAAGAATATTTCCTAACTGTTAGCTCATCTGGTAACTACATTGTAGTAGCAAACTGTAGTAACAAACTAATCGGGGCTTTCCTTAAATGGGAAGAGGGAATTTGGTGCAAGTTAGGCCTAATTATCAGTGGGTTATTTGTTTACTTCACTTTAGCTGGTAAAAACCTCCATCCATCCATCTATCCATTTTCTATACTGTACCTTTTGTCCTCGTTAGGGTCGTGCTTCAATTTATTGAATGGATGCGACCCAGCAAATATCATTTTTTCTCAAGAGAGTTTCATAATGAAAGACTTAACAAACATGATCCAATCACGTTATGACGGCACATATTTGTTTTTTTATTGGGCAACTCTTGCTTTGTAATAACTTATGGTATAAATTGCTCTTGGTTGGAATATATATTCCAATTTGAAGGACAAGCTGGAAAATATGTGAATTCTGTACCATGTTTACATCTGTTTTTCTTTTTTTTTTTTTTGTCCAGACCAAAGTACTACAAGTGTAAATACAGCCATAGTGCTCAAATATGGGTGCAACACTGAAATGTATATCCACAGAACATATGAATATAGCATGTGTCAGAGGGTGTGAAAAAGGCACAGTTAAGAGGGACGGCAGAGCAATAACTATGTGGAGAGTGAACCTTGCCCCTGGGAAAAGCTGACTTCTCAAAGGAGGCTGACTGAAGAGGTTGTTTATTTTTCAACTTATGATGGAAAGTGAGCACTGATAGAGGAAGTCCCAGTGGAATTCATGACTGGAGAGCTATTCTCCTGAGGCTACTACTGTTTCATCCTACCCCACCCTCAGTTTCCATCTCACACCTTTCTGATCTTCACCAGAGAACTGCCAACATCTCTGGGAGAAAAGGGCAGAAGAAAGACAGAGCAGTTCATTCCTGATGCCATCTTTGCCTGCGTTTCAGTCAATCTCCCCCCCACTCCACAAATTTGTGGTCTGCAGAGCCCTCATTGGTTTCCTCCTCACACTGTCAAGCCGAGTGGTTCTTTGGGCTCCTCCAAGGATTGCCTTTGTCGATGTGGGAAGTACAGCTTTTTATCCCAGTCTTCCTCAGTAATGGAATTCCCACCATGCTCCAAAGTTATTAAAAAAGCCACTTGTACCTCCCCCTCCCATTCTGGTGTTTTCCTTTCATCATTCCATGTCTTCTGTTGAGGATGAACCAGCTATGTGTAATGTCTTGTCTGACACCTATACTCCGCCAGGACCGGAGTGAATTATTGGGCGGACAAGTAAGCTTGGCAAAGCTACCTCTCTGTGGCCTGTCGGGGCACACTTGTGTCATCATGGGAGTACATGAAAACTTGCCTTTCTGCTCTCAATTTCTCTTAATGAACACAGGTGTCAAATGCATCTTTACATTCAGGTCATTTGGGAGGTTCCCCAGAGCTGTAAAAAGTCAAGATACTATAAATAAAGATTGCTGCAGAAAGTACTTCCAAGGCAGAATGCCTTCTCCATGTTGAGCAGCTTGGGAGCGATCTGGGCCTGGTCAGTGGTTCAGATTCTCAGAAAGAACACAATTAACATGACATTTGTTGCTGCAGTTAAGCACTCCTCAGTGACAAAGCTCTTCCGTAGTAATTCTTACCTGCATCCAGAGCAATACCCACAAGTTTACCATTTTCACTTTCTCCCATACATATTTCCATGCTCTGACAAGCATTGTTCCATCCATCCATCCATCCATCCATTTTCCACCGCTTAACTAAGGTCGGGTCGTGGGGGCAGTAGCTTTAGCAGGGACGCCCAGACTTCCCTCTCCCCAGCCACTTCCTCCAGCTCTTCCGGGGGGATCCCGAGGCGTTCCCAGGCCAGCTGAAAGACGTAGTCTCTCCAGCGTGTCCTGGGTCTTCTCCGGGGTCTCCTCCCGGTGGGACGTGCCCGGAACACCTCACCATGGAGGCGTCCGGGAGGCATCCGAATCAGATGCCCCAGCTACCTCATCTGGCTCCTCTCGATTTGGAGGAGCAGCGGCTTTACTCTGAGATCATCCCGGATGACCAAACTTCTCACCCTATCTCTAAGGGAGAGCCCGGACACTTTGCGGAGGAAACTCATTTCGGAAAATTGTATCCAGGATCTTGTTCTTTCGGTCACGGCCCACAGCTCGTGACCGTAGGTGAGGGTAGGAATGTAGATCGATACTAAGGCCACCAAACCGGACCCCCTCTATGCCTCGACTGCGCCTTGAGATACAGCCCATAAAAGTTATAAACAGAATCGGTGACAAAGGGCAGCCTTGGCGGAGTCCAACCCTCACCGGGAACGAGTCTGACTTACTGCTGGATATGTGGACCAAACTCTGACTCCAATTGTACAGAGACCGAACAGCCCATATCAGGGGGTTCGGTACCCCGTACTCCCGAAGCACCCCCTACAGAACTCCCCGAGGGACACGGTCGAACGTCTTCTCTAAGTCCACAAAACATATGTAGACTGGTTGGGCGAACTCCCTTGCACCCTCGAGGACCCTGCCGAGGGTGTAGAGCTGGTCCACTGTTCCACGGCCAGGACGAAAACCACACTGCTCCTCCTGGATCTGAGATTTGACTTCTCGACAGACCCTCCTCTCCAGCACCTCTGAATAGGCCTTACCAGGGAGGCTGAGGAGTGTGATCTCCCTGTACTTGGAACACACCCTCCGGTCCCCCTTCTTAAAAAGGGGGACCACCCCCCCCAGTCTGCCAATCCAGAGGCACTGTCCCCGATGTCCAGGTGATGTTGAAGAGGCGTGTCAACCAGGACAGCCCCACAACCTTCCAGAGCCTTTAGGAACTCCGGGCAAATCTCATCCACCCCCGGGGCCTTGCAACCAAGGACCTTTTTAACCACCTCGGTGACCTCAACCCCAGAGATCGGAGAGCCCGCCGCAGAGAACCCAGACTCTGCTTCCTCATGGGAAGGCGTGTCGGTGGAATTGAGGAGGTCTTCAAAGTATTCTCCCCACAATGTCTCGAGTCGAGGTCAGCAGCGCTCCATCCCCACTTTACAAAGTGTTGATGGTGCACTGCTTCCCCCTCCTGAGACGCCGGATGGTGACCAGAATTTCCTCGAAGTCGTCCGGAAGTCTTTCTCCATGGCCTCACCAAACTCCTCCCATACCCGAGTTTTTGCTTCAGCAACCACCAAAACTACATTCCGCTTGGCCAGCCGGTACCCATCAGCTGCCTCAGGACTCCCACAGCCCAAAAAGGCCCGATAGGACTCCTTCTTTAGCTTGACGGCATCCCTCACCGTTGGTGTCCACCAACGGGTTCGGGCATTGCCGCCACGACAGGCACCGACCACCTTACGGCCACAGCTATGGTTGGCCGCATCAGCAATGGAGGCGCGGAACCTGGTCTACTCGGACTCTATGTCCCTCGCCTCCCCCGTAACATGAGCAAAGTTCTGCCGGAGGTGGGAGTTGAAACTCCTTTTGACACGGGATTCTGCCAGACGTTCCCAGCAGACCCTCACAATACGTTTGGGCCTGCCACGTTGGATCGGCATCGTCCCCCACCATTGGAGCATAACTCACCACTAGGTGGTGTTCAGTTGACAGCTCCGCCCCTCTCCTCACCAAGACAGTGTCCAAGACATGCGGCCCCAAGCCCGAATACACCCCTTCCTTGAGCCGTCACCTTATTGTGGTGGAGGGGTTTGTGTGTCCCAATGATGCTAGGAGCTAAGTTGTCTGGGGCTTTATGCGCCTGGCAGGGTCACCCATGACAAACAGGTCCTAGATGGGGGACCAGACAAAGCACGGCTCAAAGACCACTTATGATGACGACGAATGATGGTCTCTGTTTCTATTGCCCGGACACGGGACACCGGGGCCCCCCTCTGGAGCCAGGCCTAGAAGTGGGGCTCGAAGGCGAGTGCCTGCTGTCAGGGCCTGCACCCATGGGGCCCGGCCAGGCACAGCCTGAGAGGGTAACATGGGCTCACCACCTGTGGGAGAGGCCATAGAGGTCGGGTGCAGTGCGAGTTGGGCGGTGGCCGAAGGCAGGGACCTTGGCGATCCGATCCCCAGCTACAGAAACTGGGGACAAGCATGTTCTATTCCTTAATTAACCGCCCCCCCCCCCCCCCCCCCCCAAAAAAAATTAATGATTTCCACTACATTTCTCTGGAGCATATGTGAGACAAACAGAGGGACTATCTTGCAGCATTAGTTGAGTCGGGTTTATTTAGAGGCACTCTTCATTATTCCTTACATAGTAGCAAAGCACAGTCTGCTAATCTCCCACACAACAGTCACGAGAAAATTGATTCTACATTTGCGGCCTCTGAAAGACACCAACTAACAATGCATGTCAAAGAAATCACATTTTCCTTCCCCTTACTTGAAAACCTTCTTGGTGTTTGGGCTTTTGCCCGTTTTGCCTTCCTTCTACTTCCTCCCTCACCTTGAAATATATCTCCAAAGAGCATTTCCCTCCATCGGCTGAGGAGTAGAGCTGCTTACGATGCAAAACTACAGCGAGACCACATAAATTAGACTGTAAAGTGCACCTTATTTTTGTCCCCTATGCCAAATTAAATTACATAATACATTTTTTTTAAAGTGTAATGGAAAAGCAATGAACTTTAATTACAAATTCATCAAAACAGAACCAATACACTCCAGCTCACAGTACTTACAGATTTAACATGTGCTGGCTTGATGCCAACATATTCGACAAAACCTCGATGGGAATGGCCGTCGGAAAAAAAAATTGTGTAGAATATATTGCACCTTGTGACCGTTGAGCAATAACCAGAATTAAAACCAGTGTTTAGTTCCACAAAGACTTTTTCTTGTAAACAAGAAAAAAAATCACACTCTTTCTTAGTTTTCAGTTTAAAAACGTTTTGTCATATATGTTAAAGCTGTCTGTATGACCTGATCGTAAAATATTGTTAAAATGACCTTTTGAAAATTCACCCTACTCTAGTGCCATCTTAGTCCTCTAATTTAAATTTAACTATTATTTCACAACTGGACACGGTGCGACAAGAATAGCCGATCAGAGACTGTTGTGACAGAAGGAGTGACCGACAAGGAATTATGAATGTTTCTGCTTAATAGGTAAGTTTGTTTGGATTTGTAATTGATTGTACATTCCAAAATATACAACATCAAACCACTAGCAATGGCTAAGATCAGTTTGTTTACTGTGGACACTCGTACAATGCGCATCTAGTGCGCGTTCACATTTCTAAGCGGCACGGTTTTGGTTAGAGAATGGGGCGGGGGATTGGGGTGAGTAATGTGAGCTACTACTAGCTGAAAACCCTTTCTTTAAGTCTCAAAAACAAGTTTTGTCACAATTATATATGTTTTAATAAAAGGGAATATCATTGGATAGTTTAATGCAGGCATGTCAAACTTATTTTTGTGGCGGACCACATCGTAGTTGTGGTTTCCATCGGAGGGCCGTTATAACTGTGGACCCATGTATGATCGCCTCATATTATTAATAAATGATATACACCACAAAAGCGATATGGTGGACAACTGTTGAGCACATCTGTCTCACAGTTCTGAGGACAGGGGTTCAAATCCCAGCCCCGCCTGTGTGGAGTTTGCATGTTCTCCCCATGCCTGCGTGGGTTTTCTCCAGGTACTCCAGTTTCCTCCCACATTCCAAAAAGATTCATGGTAAGTTGATTGAAGACTCTAAATTGCCCGTAGGTGTGAATGTGAGTGCGAATGGTTGTTTGTTTGTATGTGCCCTGCAATTGGCTGGCGACCAGTTCAGTGTGTAACCGGCCTCTATAACAAGATAGCTGAGATAGGCTTCAGCATGCCCGTGACCCTCGTGAGGATAAGCGATACAGAAAATGGATGGATTGATACACCACAAATGGATTGATAACTATTATTAAAATCAGAAGCAAGGAAAACAATTGTTCAACTATTTTTTAATTTATTTTAAAAGTGGGATTGGTAACAAAAAATGCTTGCAATATCTCAATGCTATTAAAAGTAGAGACAATTTTCAATTTTGGTATTTTAGCAAGAAACATGAAGTCAACTCACATGATTAAGCCTTCGCGTGCCACGTAAAATGATGTGGGATTTAAAGCAATAAGGACTATTTGTCCTGACTGTAGGTTGCGGGATTATGCATTTAAAGTTTCCAGAGGTGTGAACTGCACAGTTATTAAATAACGACCATCAAATGTGTGGCATCCACCTATTAATCTGTTCAATAGGCTTGCACTGCCAGATGGGAAAAGTGTTTGAACATTGGAGCGACGCCTTGGGTAACAAATAGGAAACAAATTAAACAGGACAACTAAGAGTGTACTGTACACCCCATGTGGATTTTATAGTCGTATATCTTTGAGCGATACACCAAGCAGAACGTGAAATGTGAGACTGCAGCTGTGATTGCCCTCTATTTCTTTTTCAGGGAGCACTGCCAAGTCCGATGGCATGGCAAAATTTCACATGAATAAAAGGCTACAGTTTTATTCATTCTTTTCAAAATGAACAGATTACATTTTGACTGCTACCGAAAAATATGCAGCTACTGTGGATCGAATGCCAAGAAGCAATTTTGACTTAAATTCACTTATTTTTCCCCATTCACATTTCCTGCCGCAGTATGTTTTAATCCAGAACAGAGACAAAAAACATGCCATACCCTGCAGGCATCTTTTAAGTAATGGCCTCTTAGAAAAAAAATATTATAAATACTTTTTTAATTACGAGTATAAAAAAGCTTATAGTTTCTCCGTGGTTTCCCTTACATCATACCACATTTTTGCTTAGGAATGAGCTGCTCGTTTTCATGAAGGTCATTGGTAACTGGAGCCTACCTAACTGACTTCAGATGAAAGGGATGTACACCTTGGACTGATAGCCAGTCAGTTGTATGGAACATATAGAAAAACCTTCCACACTTACATTCACACCTATGGGCAAGTTAGTTTGCTTTTGGGAGGAAATTGGCCAACCCACACAAGCACGGCACTAACATGCCATCTCCCCACAGAGATGTTCCAACAATTATTTGAACACAGATTTCCTGACTGTGAGGCAGACGTTCTAACCATGACGACAGCGTGCAGCTGTATGTCAGCAGATAAGCTGTCTGAACTCTACTTGTATTTATGCTCCAGCCACAAGAAGTTACTGAAGATTTAAGTTGATATTTGATGTTTAACCGTATGAATTACGAATAAATGTGTGATGGAGGAAAATGGAAATACATTTAAATGCATTTTCATTCAGAATGCCTAGAAATGTCGGTTGCAGGTCCATCCATCCATCCATCCATTTTCTGAGCCGCTTCTCCTCACTAGGGTCGCGGGAGTGCTGGAGCCTATCCCAGCTATCATCGGGCAGGAGGCGGGGTACCCTGAAATGGTTACCAGCCAATCGCAGGGCACATACAAACAAACAACCATTCACACTCACACTCACACTCAAACCTACGGGCAATTTAGAGTCTTCAATTAACCTACCATGCATGTTTTTGGGATGCGGGAGGAAACCGGAGTGAAACCGGGCACTCCGGTTTCCTCCCACATCCCAAAAACAGGCATGGTAGGTTAATTGACAACTCTAAATTGCCCGTAGGCGTGAATGTGAGTTCAAATGGTTTTTTGTTTATATGTGCCCTGCGATTGGCTGGCAACCAGTTCAGGGTGTACCCTGGCTCTCGCCCGAAGATAGCTGGGATAGGCTCCAGAATGCCCGCGACCCTAGTGAGGATAAGCAATGGAGGAAAATGAATGAATGAATCAATTTTGGGGCTTAACAACCGTCCATGTCGAACACCTGTGATAAGGTTTCGTCCCTAGCTAGAGAGACATGTTTGGTGCTATCTGAGAGTCGTTTAAGGTGAAATAAATGGACTAACGTCTCGACATGCAGTATTGGTAGGCGTTATGTTACGTTACAGCTGCGCCTTCGACAAACGCGTGTGGTTCTGGAGTGAGAGAGGCACACACAAGTCATTTTTTGTTACTTTTATTGTTACGTCAGGTTTGTTGCCCTATAATAAACTAAAGACTCGACGCGTTACGATACTGTCACAAATATGAACCACATTTTAAGTCATGCGCTGTGCATGCGCGACCTAAACTAGTGAGAAACATTTTTTGCCTATTTCTGTGGCGAAAACGTGTCGTGGCACGTCATAATCATTCAACCTTCCTGTCATCTCTTCTTTTATTTAAAGGTTGCACTTACAGTCAAACGGCCCACACCAGCTATACCGTGCAGCTGACCATCTTGCCTGACACCCCATCTTTGATTGTGGCAGCTAAGAATTGTATGTGATTTTCAATGAGAATAAAATATGGGCAGCAACAGCTACTACTGTATCTTTCCATACAGAGTTGAGAATGGCAACTGCCATCAAAATCACTACACAAGAAACATTTTAGTAGCCTTATAATGCAACTGTTGCACTCGGGTTGGCCAGTCCAGCACACATGGACATGAGTAACCATTGAGCAGATCATAAGCATTTTTTCGATTTCCAGAATAATCAGCTATATGTGGAATATCACTTGGCCAAGACTGGAAAACACATTAGCGGACCTCCTGTGTATGGTGCAATAAAAAGTATAACTATGTTTTCATGACATGATGGTTTGAGGCCGAACTTAATGAAATTTTGTTTTCTTTGAGCCTGGTGTCTTCGGTAAAAAGTTAAATACAGCTATATTTATATTTGTTATACACATATGATATATGTAACCACAAATAAAGCCTGCATATCGGCTATTGTCATCATTTGTGGAAAAATCTTGTGTTAAACAAAATACATGGTAGACATTTAAATTTCCTACAGGTGCTTTGTCGCAGTCTCCTGCCATTTAGTTTGCCGGAAGGAAGTGCTTTGACCTAATCTACTAAATGCAGAACTTGGTTGCGCATACACCAGATTCCCCACTGTGTTCATACCGGGAATGGATGAATACTGTTACCAGGTATCTGTATAGGGCTGATACCGGCCTGATTTTAAGGTTACGGCCGATACCAGTCACCAATACTTAAGGCAAAAAAAAAATAATCCAACATTGAGTAAGTCCTCCTCATCAGTAGTTGGCGCTACACTGCGGGTGACTGACACACTGGCGAATCATCATGTGCATCAGAAAGAAAGAAAGGTCTTTGTTCACAATCATCTGTCATTTTGTTCATTGAAATTTTATGTATAAAAAGTAATAGTCGTATCGGTAATTGGGATCGGTATCGGTGAGTACTCAAGAGTGAATACTCAGTGATATCGGTCTGGAAAAAAAAAAGTGGTATCAAACATCACTAGTTTACATACAAAATTAGAACATCACTTTTGGCTGGCAAATGTAGATAAATTCAGTTGTTTTTAAACTACTACTAGAAAGAACTGGCCGGCACGGTGGGCGACTGGTTAGAGCGTCAGCCTCACAGTTCTGAGGTGCGGGGTTCAATCCACGTCCCCGCCTGTGTGGAGTTTGCATGTTCTCCCCGTGCCTGCGTGGGTTTTCTCCGGGCACTCTGGTTTCCTCCCACATCCCAAAAACATGTATTAATTGGAGACTCTAAATTGCCCGTAGGCATAACTGTGAGTACGAATGGTTGTTTGTTTCAATGTGCCCTGTGATTGGCTGGCAACCAGTTCAGGGTGTACCCCGCCTCCTGCCCGATGACAGCTGGGATAGGCTCCAGCACGCCCGCGACTCTAGTGAGGAGAAGCGGCTCAGAAAATGGATGGATGGATGGATAGAACGAACTGAATTTCCCTACTTTTCAATCATTTTCTTCTTTTTTCACATTTCTATTGTCCATCCGTCCATTGTCCTGAAGGAGTGAGTACAGTATATAATAGACCAACTGTCAACTCAACTATTTGTAAGGGCTGTCCAAAAAGTTTATGTGTTATTAAACATATGTTGACTGGCCTTATTTGGCATAAATGTCTGACAGTCCCTCAGGCCAACAACAGCCCACTGTTAACATCATGGCCAGTCAATGTGTATACTGTATTGATAGATTGACACCTGAAAGACTGATTTTTGTTGTTGTTTGACTGTTCTTCTAGAAGCTGCGCTGACATGAATCCAGAGAGGGGAACCAAAGATAGAAATGACAAGGCACCAAGCAAGAAGAGTGGCAGGATGGTGCAAAACAAGATTCGATTACAAGTGGGAAACAGAAACACATTCGTTATGATTCTTGTTTTTTTTTTTCAGTTTAAAGTTGTTAACCTTGTCCAACGATGTTAGACTTTCAGTGACAAAAAGTTTGAAAAGGAACTACCGTTCTTTTGTCTTTATCATTGATGATCATGATGGTGGTGGTGGTGATAATAATCATAATAATAATAATAAAGATATAAAAAATATATAATTATTATCATCAATTATATTAACAATGGTCCATCCATCCATCCATTTTCTGAGCCGCTTCTCCTCACTAGGGTCGCGGGCGTGCTGGAGCCTATCCCAGCTATCATCTGGCAGGAGGCGGGGTACACCCTGAACTGGTTGCACATACAAACAAACAACCATTCGCACTCACATTCACATATGGGCAATTTAGAGTCTCTAATTCATGCATGTTTTTGGGATGTGGGAGGAAACCGGAGTGCCCGGAGAAAACCCACGCAGGCACGGGGAGAACATGCAAACTCCACACAGGCAGGACCAGGGATTGAACCCCGCTCCTCAGAACTGTGAGGCTGACGCTCTAACCAGTCGCCCACCGTGCCGCCCATTAACAATGGTGATAAAAATAAATATTGATGTTAAGAAATACATCCATCCATCCATCCATCCATTTTCTGAGCCGCTTCTCCTCACTAGGGTCGCGGGCGTGCTGGAGCCTATCCCAGCTGTCATCGGGCAGGAGGCGGGGTACACCCTGAACTGGTTGCCAGCCAATCGCAGGGCACATAGAAACTAACAACCATTCGCACTCACAGTCATGCCTACGGGCAATTTAGAGTCTCCAATTAATGCATGTTTTTGGAATGTGGGAGGAAACCGGAGTGCCCGGAGAAAACCCACGCAGGCACGGGGAGAACATGCAAACTCCACACAGGCGGGACCAGGGATTGAACCCCGCTCCTCAGAACTGTGAGGCTGACGCTCTAACCAGTCGCCCACCGTGGCGCCCATTAACAATGGTGATAAAAATAAATATTGATGTTAAGAAATACAGTCAACACTAAATATTCATTTATTATTGTAAAAAGAAATACAGTATTGTACTGGCGCACTAGAAATTACAGTATTTTACTGGCAGCAGTAATCCTGTAAAGCACTGTAAATTTCTCCAGTATGTTGCTGTAATAAGTAATCTATTTTAATGGACATTAATTTACAGGATTATGCTGGATTGATTTACAGTATTTTACAAGATCACTGCTGCCAGTAAAATATTGTAATTTTTACAGTAAGAAGTTTTACAGTGTATGCATCACCTCTCATTTCAAGTAACTGAGTTGTGGTGAATCATTGGGGTCTTGTCTCTCGGTGCTTTACATAAGAATGAGTTATAATTAGAATGTGTACATGAATGCTCTCTCTCAAAATAGTACTGGTTCTCCCTGACTAAGCGATGGAACTAAGCTTTGGGGCTCTTCATGAGAATGAATCAGGACCACAGAGGGAGAGGAAGAGGCAAAGAGGGAGCTGGGGTGAAATGAACCACGAAAATACACGTCCCCTGTCACATGCCTGCCGTTCAGCCCGCAGAGTAACAGATGTCTTGGCCTCGTCAGTGTTACAGATGCAGAAGTGTCTCAAAGGCCTGTGAATTTAATTTGGCAAGCCAAAGCATAAATCACATATCAGAACAAATGCACATGCACCTTTGGTTCAGATTTGCTCAAAAGACAGGATGTTGTTTTGGAACACTTACCGTATTTTTTGGACTATAAAGTGCACCGGATTATAAGGGCCATTAAGCAAAACAAAACAGTCAGATAAGTCACTTAAACACACACCAAAATATTATGTTGAAGCACAGTATTACTCCGTGAGGCTCCTCACTACGGTAGCCGTAATGCTTTGACAATCCGGCTTCGTAGCTTACCAAAGTCATACTAAAAAATTTTGACTGATTTTTGAGCACTGTGTACCACATAAAATACATAAATTGTGGTAAATACAATTTTACACTTTTGCAACAGTTCATTTTAAGAACTGAGATGTGTCAGCCATAAGCTATTTTTTAACCTCCTCATGAAAGATAATATTTAAGGAGTGTTTTACTGTTTGGTTTTACTTTTATTAGATTTAATAAAGGTTTCGTGATCAAATTATTCCCAAAATAATGAATCTCAAGGTTCACCACAGTCACAGAACGGGTTGTGTTTAATTTTTGATGTTTCAATTTAATCAAGAATGACATTCAAGTATAATTCCTATGTTGCTTGTTTTTCTACATTGTTCTCATTGGTGAAAATGGCTTTACAGTTAGGAGTAATAGTGCCACCTTGTGCGTTGGTATGAACTTGACAGCTTGCAATGTGGCCTTTTTTTTTTTTCCCCTATGGTAATTCAGTATTTTATTTGACCTGAGTTGATAAAACACACATCATGCAGTTCTTGAACTGATGTAACCAAAACACGAGCTGCACAAAAAAGAAAATGTCATAAATGTTCATTTCCAAAGAGACTAGTACACACAAACTTGGAAACCGTCAAACATTTCTGACCAACAACTGGCAGACAAATTACCAAACTTCAGCTGGAGGTGAACAAGAGCCTGACTGAGAAACATGTTCAGCTGGCAGCCATTTCTTTTCTCATAAGCACGTGTGTGTGCATGTGAATGTTGGTGAGAAGAGTGCAATACAGAGAGTGGCTTAATGTTATCAGTCACATCACATCACAGTTTGCATCCTCACTGATTAGAAGGCTCACGATTCAAACTAATTTGGACACGCAGCGGACTACGCGATTACTGGATTTTGTGTGAGGACATCTAAAGACTTTAATGGTTATTACTCTAACATCACACATACACTCAGTGCATTTTTAATGTGGCTTTGATTGCTCTACAGTCATGTTCTACATGTTTGGGTTTACGGTGTCCATAGACTATGTTGATTCTTAGCATGTAGATGTGTGAGTGCGTGTGTGTGCGTATATATGTGTGTGTGTGTGTGTGTGCACATATATGTCATTATAAAAGGGAAATTACATGTCAGTCTTCAGTGTGTACAGCTTATGTCTGTGTGTGTGTGTGTGCATGTGTGAGTGTGTGTGTTGGGTATTTATCTCTCTCTATTTGAGGATGCAGTCCTTTGAGAGACTCTAAGCAAATTCCATTGTAAACCCTGGGCTACAGAGCGAGCACACGAGCCAAAGCCATCCATCAACGCTGGACTTTTTCCCCGTATGCAAACAAATGAATTAGAGCACCCGCCTCCCACAGGGCTCATGACTCAATAGAGCAAAATGGGGAGCAAGGATGTTGGCAAAGGTGAAGAAATGTTATATAATAATGTGAAAATTGTAGAGCCCTGTGCATTCATTCCAAAGTGAAAGGAGGGCTAAATAAAAAATAAATGGGGAGTAGTGTCAAATGAATGGATTTCAGAAGAGTCTGAAACAGCATTGGCTTTGTGGGTATTGTTTAAGGTGCCTGCGATGTATAAAAGTGGCTAAAAAGAAAGGATCTGTGTCACTTTTTAGCACTGGTGTCCTCTAGGAATGATTAACCCAGAAGAGCCTAATATAGAAAGAGAGGAAGATTGCAGAGGATGACAGCGGACAAGAGAGAGAAGGGTAAGGAGGACGCTGTTGTTTTCCATGGAGAGTCTTGTCTATCTCTGCACATCAAATCATGTTCAGTACCATTTAGCAGTCTCTCTGCTAATTATGCATGCATCTGTAATCACTCAGGGACACTTCCTAACGCTTCTTGGCTGGTCATTTTGCACCACTTTATGGTCATTCACAACTTTCTAGTTCAGTATTACTGGAAGGTCATTATTTTTAATGACAAAAGCCCAAAAAGTCCATATATTTGAATTACTTGTGTTCGAAAAAAAAGAAGACACATCCTGCTTTATTGTGTGTGTTTCCACATCAAGAGTCATAAATTACCTTGTGTGGATGTGTCACTGTGGGATGACTGTCTACTGTGAGCTTGTTAGCCTCAGTAAATTAGAGCAAAGAACAATGCAGACTATTGCTCCAGATTCTGGCAGAAAATATAATCTGAAAGGTGAAACCCGGGGCAGTATTCATGATGCTGGCAATGATCTCCAGAGTGGTGATATCTGTGTGATTCGAGAAGGATTGAGTGCATTTGCCACCAGGGCGAGCACTCATGCCTGCAGCTATTCTGGCTAATTGTGACATGGCACCAGTGACAGCAGGGGTGGGCTGGGTTAGCATCCGACACAGAACACCAGTCAAGCCTGGTAGCTCACATACAG